>NW_020955290.1:267597-421378 GCF_003031625.1 Empidonax traillii | reverse complement strand
GTGATTCATGACTTATTTCTCACTCTACACAGGTTTATTTATTTCCCTTTTCTTCAGTAATACATGCCCAGTGTTTTTTTCCTCCTGCATGTTCACCAGCTGTGAGCAGCCTGAGAGACTCTGCAGCATCCCTCACCTTCTCACTTGCTAAGGCCATCAACCAGATTCTCAAAAGGCAAAGCAATCGTTGTCAAGACTACCTGTGACAAGATGTTGTTTTTCCTTCCCCTCCTGGTTTTCTGGGTGTAATGTGTTAATTTGAAGAAGGATTTGTGCCCTGTATTTATCCAAAATCTTACAGCAGGAGGCCTAGATGAGCTGTCACACAAGTGATGTGTTTGGGTTATGAGAGGGAGTAAGCAGCTGGAAGTCACAGTGTGCAGACTGGTCCCTAACCCCTCTTTCCATCCTTACTGTCTCTCCCTCTCCCAGATATTGAGGAGGTGCTCAAATATGTCATAAATACCACACAGGTCAGGTGAGGGCAGAGTGCTGAACAGAGAAAGAATTTTGCATAAATTTAGTGTTTGGTTGGATGGATCATTCCCAAATCTGGTTAGAGCTTTAGATACCCTTATGTTTTCTCATGGTTTTCCTGTAACCTTTGAGTTGCAATGCAATGTGGTCTTACAGTGATAAGAGCACACTGTGGCTTTTACTTAGAGGCTGAGCTATGCAGATTTCGTGGGCTATATGTGGCCTTTAAAGCAATGAAAAAAGGTTTTTCTCTGTTTCTTTTGAAAGACATATGTGTTGTTGATGCCAATATCAGCTTAGGTTTGGGCTAACTGCAGTTCCATGAATAAGCACAGGAAGGCCAATTCCTACTTTTTGGAATCACATTGGCAAATCTGTGATGAAATGGGCTCATCTTCTCCCTTCTTCAGTCTGACTAATTGGCAAACTTTTTATCTTTTGCTTTTCCTTTAATCATTCTTCATTCTTCTGAAGAACAATCTAATAAATTCCAGTCTTCATTTTGGTTTCAGGTTGTTGGGGTTATTTTGAACTAAGGCTTGGGCTGAAAATTTGCAATAATATGGGTGGAGAAATTGCAAAGAAAACTCTGTAGAGTAAAAAATCTCTTTTACTCTCAGTTTCTCATTAAATAAACACTTCTGTCAGTATTCAGCAACTAGATATCACTTCTGTAGGTGCTCAAATAGGAAAAAAAAGAAATCTGGTTTGCTTTATCTCCCCTCACACATGATTCTTCTAGATTTCAATGGTTTAAATTGTTTATTTAAGACAGAGGGTTTTTTTATTACTGAAACTGTGTTTATTTCTTACTGATCCTGGGGGAAAGAAGGAAGGATTGCTTACATGTTCACTTGCTTCATTCTATACACAAATCAGGTTTCACTTCAGAGATGCAAGTTCCCTGCAGTCAGAAGAGTGTGCATGTCTTTCTACTCTTGCTGTATAAGAGATGAGAAAATAATGGGAAACCTTCTCCCACAATAAGCAATGAAAAACAATCCATGTTCTTACACTTCTGTTCAATGTCCAGAAGTTAATGCAATCCAAAGGCTACAATTATAACAGAATTTTAACAGAGACACATTGTTCTCACATTAAGTTTTTCTGTTTCTATTTGCTTTCCTTTATGTAAACTCAGGTTTTCTATTGTGTTCTGCCAGCCAAGCGGTGCAACACACCTGGAAATCATATGGAAGTCAGTCATCATATGGGGAGCTTTTAGTTCCACTACCTGTACTTGGTACCAGGGCAGGAGCAAGTTGTGGTAGCACAGCAACCTCCTCTTACAACACAGAGGCAATTGCTGCCGTGCAATGTGCCGTGTAATGGAAAATGGCACACACATGGCACAGGGCAGAATTTCCCAGCTGAGGTGGAGAGTAAAATGCAGTAAAATTCTGTTTAACAAAGCATATTCTTTGCAGGTAGATAAATGGCTTTTAGCACAGAATCATAGAATCCTTTACACTTGAAATGACCCTTAAAATCATTAGTTCAATCGTTAATCTAATACAGCCAGGTCCACCCCTAAATCATGTCCCTAAGTGCCACATCTACATGTCTTTTAAATATCTCCAAGGTTGCTGACTCTACCACTTTCTTGGGCAATGTGTTCCAATGTTTGTTAACTCTTTCCATGAAGAATTTTTTTTCTAATATCCACCTTGAGTCCATTTGCTCTTGTCCTATCTTGCCACCTGGGAGAAGAGACTGACCCTCACCTCACTACATACTCCTTTCAGGTGGTTGTAGAGGTCAGTAAGATTGCCCTGAGCCTCCTTTTCTCCAGACTAAACAACTCCAACTCCCTCAGTTGCTCCTCATCAGACTTATGCTCCAGATCTTTCACCAGCTTCTCTTTTCCAGAGATAATCAAAAAGCTAGAGCCTGCAATCCCAGCTTTCTTTATTGTAGAGGGCTTGGATTGAGTAATGTCCAAAGTCCTGCCAATCTCTTCTGACACCTCTTCTATCAGGTGGGCTGTGAAAAACCTGGGAGCACAGAAAACTCACAACCTGATTTCTAACATCAGGCAGTGAACAAACAGCTATAATGGAAATAACTACAAGAGAAATAGCTGAGATATTTTCATGCAGATTCTTGTTTTTTTCATTGTATCTTTGGTAATACCAGTGCTATGTGTTCCTAATGGGTGAAACACAATACCCTAAGAGCTTTGTTCAGACTTGAGGTTTTCTTTGTGTTTCTAAAACAGCTGTTTCAAAGTGTTTTAAACCACTGGGCTGCTTCCAGTCCTCAGTGTTTTTCTGATTTCAAACACAGTTTTTACACCCATTTCATACATTTCTGTTAACAACTCACCATGACCTTAGACCAATGTTCTAGTGGAAATGTTGAATAGGAAAGGATTGTACTCTGTGAATCTCTTCACTGAAATGCTCTTGCCACATTAAATAAATAACAGAGAAACAAATTATTTGTGGCATAATCATTTATCCTTTGTAGGAGACAGACTGGACTACAGTTTCTTCTGTGTAACTGTGATAGTGCAGCTGATTTAGTTAGTAGAATTAGCATGAATATTACTGATTTACATGGATATAAAATTGTCACTGATCAGTGCTCTGTGTGTTCCATAAATCGCTCCAAAATCTGTCCCCAGGACAACTATGAAACTTGAATGCTATGATATTTTTTAACAAGCAGCTTTTTGATGACTTTGTCTAAGAAAAGCAAGTGTCTAGCACCTGGGTGAACAGTATATTGCAGGATGGTCACATCTTTAGAAAATCTCTGCACTATTTCACACTTTTTAAGAGCGTAGAAGAGTTCAGTGTTTGTGGTAGTTCTCTTTCTGCAGGTACTTAAAATCAAAAACTAAAAATGCAAATTTTTCTTTGTAGATGCCTGAATTCACTAGTGAAGAGTGAAATACGAGAAAGTGCAGTATTTTAACACTTACTGTTAACAGGGTTTGTGATCCCAAGTCATTTTAAGTGAATCGTACTGGCACAAGCCCTGAACTGCTGAAAGAAGAGTGTCTATGTGTTGGAGCAGTCTGAGGTGTATTTTAGGTGGTGATGTTTAAAAACTGCCTGTAAAAGCAAGCAGAGCTAATTGCACAGTGAAGTTTGCCAAGGTTGCAAGGAAATTCCCAGTGCGTGTTACAGCAAATACCATTGAGACAATTAATCAGCGACTGGATGACAAGCACAAATAGGGTAAGATTCTGTTATATTAGTAGTGCCATTTGCTGGAACTAAAAAGGCCTGTCCATTTGCTTCTCCCTCTTCTTGTGTAGAACACTTACACTGATAGTTGGAAGCATTATATGAAAACTGAGAGTGTTCACCACTCATGTGTTGGTATGCAATCCCTTCTTCCTTATTTCAGCTTCTGCCTCTGTGCTTTCTGCTCCCTTTCATAGTCACCACCAACTTAAAGAAATACACACAGCCTTTGCCCTCAATGCAGCTCTGTATGAAGTGCAAGTATAACATGGAACAGCTTTTCTGATTAAAAGAACAGAGTGTGAAAAGAGTTAGGGAGGTAAACAAAAAGACCTGAAACAATCCCCTGATGACTTTGTAAAAAGGTTTGAGTTTGGCTTTATCATCCTCCCCAGGGATTGCAGCCCTGTGTAGAACAAGGATCCTGAATACTTTGCCCAGTGATGTACAGGCAAGTCACCTGATTCATTTAATCATAGATTCTTTCTCTGTAAAACTAACTCAACACAATGTGGGAACACTATGAATCCTTTCTGCACTATGACTGAGGGAGAGTAAAGAAATTAATCACTTTTCCAGTGTATACCTACATCACTGTGATAAGTCGAAGCAAATAGAAGCATAAAAATAAATTAAAGATTTTAATTTTAAGATAACAACATCAGCAGCAACAACAATAATAATATCATCATATGTTCAATATCAAATAATCCATGACGTCCTGGTTCTGGCCAGGGCAGGGTTAATTTTCTCAGTAGCTGGGAGAGAGCACAGCCAGGACAACTCACATCATTGCTGGGGTGGATGGTGGTGGAAAGGACTCCCGTCCAGGTAAAAGGACTCCTGGTAGAAGGGAGACAAACAATATTGTCTGTTATTAGGTTTTTTTCCCTGTGTGAATTGTTTCTCTTCTTATACCCTCTATTATTGGCACTGTTGTTGTTGCTGTTCCTATTAATTTTCTTATCTCGTTTCTATTTCCAGTAAATTGGTCTTATCTCAACCCATGATCTTTGCCTTTTGTGCCTCCAATTCTCAACTGCATCTCACTGTAGGAAGGGATAGCGGAAGAAGGTGGAGCAAGAGAGAGTGGCATGGTTTTGGAGAGTCTCAGTGGGGGCACTGATTTGAGGAATACCATTCCTAAACCATGGCACACTATAATCTTGACATTTGAATTATACTACCTTCAGGTCTTATTTGATTGGTCATAGTATCTGTCTACTGGTCTTCTCTATACCTTATTTGAATATGTGGCACATGGCTGTCTCTGTTTTATCTGTGTATCATCTGTGGTGCTTCATGAAGAACACTGTTCAGCATGGTTTGTCATTATACTATTTCCAGTAAATAATATTTTACTTTGCTTAGAGATTAAATTAACTGTTCTGTCTTTGTGTTTCTACTTTTGGAATCTGCACTATGTGCCATCCATCTAATTATTTTAAGTAAAATGAGCCAAAATAGCCTCATTCTGTCCTTTCCTAAATGACAGACACAATGACTGAAGAGTAACCAGGTAATTATGATTTGAAATAAAAAAAGCTACTAATTTTTATGCTCTGTGATTATTATTACTTACAATTAGCCCACCTCATTTTCATTGTACCACTTCTGCTTCCATAGAGCCACCATCTAGAGAAGTAATAGAATTCCAAGAGATGGAAAAGGCAGGGAAGGGAGTAGAATTAAAACTGACAAAATGATGCCTCATGCCTTTTCTTAATTTAGAAGATTAAAGTAAGTACTTTTAAAAAATAAATTGACAAATTCAGTATGTTGGTCCCAAAAGAAATAGTTTGTATTGACCTCTTTGGAGTTTACTAGACAAGACCTGGAGCTGCATCTGAGCACTGCTGTTGCCTAAAAGTTGGGAGCAAGAAAACTCCAGGAAAATTCAGTATAGATAAGATATAGAGCAGTTCTTTAATGAAGGCCTTCTGGCACAGGGAGTAGAAAGGCACATACATGTCTGCTGGTTTTACAGCTTTGTAGTATTATCCATCCAATCTGCCTACCCCCAAATCTGTACCCCCGCACACCTCCCCTGAATTGAATCAGAGTTTCTAAGACCCCTTTCTTCCTTGTCTTCATGTCATGAACTGTCTTTGGAGCTTCTCCAAGGTTCCAGGCTTGAACGTTGCTTTGACTATGATGGTATCTTGTTGTTCAGGCCTGGGGTGAAAACAGGAGGTGTTTACTATAGTCTTGCCTTGAAAGGAGCCTAAACAAGCTCCTTTGAGGATTTAGAAAATTTGACATGAAATGGGGGAATAGGGTTTGGTAAGTGTTGACTACTATTCTAAAGTGTGAGAGACTACACAATTATACTAAAAAATTACATTTACTTCACAGCTACTTTAAAATCTACAAAAAGCTAAAAATCCCAAAAATTCTGAGGCATCAATACAAAACAAAGCTCAGCAACTGAACTTACACTCCTTTTTCCATTCTTGGTGATAAAAATGCAGGAAGAGATCCTGTTAGTATCTCTTCTGTTGATTCAACACAGCCCATGATAACAACTATTTTTAGGTAGAAAAATATAGGAGACAAGAAGCTAACAGGGACCTACGTTTGAAACTGGGACCTTTTGCTTATGAGACAAAGTCTCAATACCTTGCATGACCAGCAACTTCAAGCAGGGGCAGGCTACCTTCTTAAACGGAATGAAGGCCTGCCTTGAAAAGAAGTCTAAATAAGCTTAAGGAATTTAGGAAATCCTATATGAAATGAGGAAATAGGGCTTAGTGAATGCAAACTGCTATTCTAAAGTGTGTGAGACTGTACAATTATATTAAAAATCTGTATTTACTACACAGCTACTTTTAAAATATACAAAAAAAATCCCAAAAATTCCAAGGCATCACTTGTGACAGGCTCTGATATTGTTGCATCACTTGGATCACGTGCAGTCCTCTGGTGGTGGAAGGTCCCAGGAAGGAGTCTGGGGGGTACTTTGGGGGTCTTTAACAGTTTATGACCTCTTCTTACCTGGTTCTCACATGAATGTCCTGAGTATATGTGGTCTTCCCAGAGGGTGGTGGGGCTTACTCCTTCTGTTTTGTGTGGAGAGATTTCATCATCACACCCCCAAAGCCTTACTCCTCCACCACGCCCTGAGCCCAGCTAGGGCTGATTCTTAGCACAGCTGCTGAGTTTGGGTTTATTTGTGGATATATTTTTCTTCCCTGAGCCTTGTTTACTTCTCCTTAGACCTGAGATAATTGGACAGTAGTCTTATTTTAAGTTGTTGTCACAGTCCAAATTCCAGGCAGGGGGCATATTTGGGGTGGGGAGTGGGGGGACGATGGGAGAAGGGAGGATGCACTTCAGTGTCACAGAAGGGCAGTTTTTCCTGTGCAGTTTGACAAAAGGTTTTTCTATAATTCTGACTATGTTTAAAACATTAACAATATTTCGGTCTCTTACAAGAATGAGGATGGTCACTTCACAAACAGGAGCAGTCAAGGTAGAGGTGTTTAATGCTTTCTTTGCCTCTGTCTTGAACATGGATGATGGACTAAGGGGGTCTCAACACCCTGAACTGGAGTACCATGACCCAACCATGAATGATCAACTCCCAGCTGACCCTGAAATTTTGTGGGATCTGCTGCTCTAGTTGGATACCTAGAAATCTATGGAGCCTAATGGGATTCGTCCTAGAACCCTCAAAGAGTTGCTGATGTCATCTCTGTCAAGGATTTTTGAGCAGTCTCGGATATCTGGAGAAGACCTCGTTAACTGGAAGCTGGTGAATATTGTCTCAATTTTCAAGAAAAGCAAGAAGGAGGACCCCAGAAGCTACAGGCCTGTCAGTCTCAGTTCAGTGCCTGGTGAAGTTATGGAGAAGATTATTATAGCTTGTATTGAAAAATACCTGAAAGACAACACAGGCCATAGCCAAGCACAGCCTCATGAGAGGAAAGTCCTACTTAACCAACCTGCTTTCCTTCTATGACAAGGTTATCTACCTACCTCATCAAGGGAAGACAGTTTGTGTGATCTTTTTGGATTTCAGTAAAGCTTTTGATACTGTCTCTCACAGAATCCTGCTGGACAAGATGTGCAGTATGTAGCTGGATAAACACATCATGTAGTGGATGAGCAGCTGGCTCATGGGTTGAGCACAGAGGGTAACAGTGAATGGGTGACATCGGAGCGGTGACCTGTCACTAGCGGGGTTCCACAGGGCTCCATCTTGGGCCATGTGCTCTTCAACATCTTTGTAAATGACTTGGACACAGGACTGGAAGGGATACTAAGCAAGTTTGCAGATTACCCAAAACTCAGAGGAGCTGTTGAATCCTTTGAAGTCAGGGAGTCCCTGCAGAGAGACCTCAGCAAATTAGAGGACTGGGCAATCACCAACCAGATGAAGTTCAACAAGGGGAAGTGACAGATTCTGCACCTGGGATGGGGCAACCCTGGGTGTTCATACAGACTGGGCATTGAGATGGTAGAAGGCAGGGCCATGGAAAGGAACCTGAGGGTGCTGGTCAATGGCAAGCTGAATGTGAGTCAGCAGTGCCCTGGCAGCCAGGAGGGCCAACTGTGTCCTGGGGGGCATCAGGCAAAGCATTGCCAGTCGGTTGAGGGAGGGGATTGTCCTGCTTTTCTCTGCACTGGGGTGGTCTCACCTTGAATATTGTGTGCAGTTTTGGGAACCACAGTATAAGAAAGATATTAAGCTGTTAGAGACCACCTGAAGTTGTGTCAGGACAGGTTTAGGTCGGATAGTAGAAAAAGATTCTTCATCCCGAGGTGATTGGGCACGGGAACAGGTTCCTCAGGGAAGTGGTCACAGCACCAAGCCTGACAGACTTCAAGAAGCATTTGGACAAGGCTCTCAGGCACATGGTGTGACTATTGTGTATGGTCCTGTGCAGTGCTACAGGTTGGACTCACTGATCCTTGTGGGTCCCTTCCAACTCAGCATATTCTGTGATTCTGTATCATAGAGAGTGGTATCAATCCAGTAGCAGACAACTACTTATACTCTGCCTTTTTTTTACAGGATTCTCCCAGCACTGCATAAACTATCCTCTAGCAGACTGTGAGCCCTTTGTTATCTGTGATCACTGCCTTGCCTCAGGGGCACACTGCAGCTGAGTTACAGTCAAAGGTGATCCGAAAGTGGCTGTTGGTGAGGAGGAGCTCTACAGCATCAAAAGCAAGGCAAGGTACAAAGGCTAGGAGTTACAAAAATCCAGATTAGGAGAGGTGTGAGGAGTACGTCAAGATACTGGTCTAGGCTCTAACTTTGTATCCACTAGTCTCCTAATCTTCCCCCCCTTCCTATGATTCCATGAATAGCTATGAACCATTGTTCTAGTTACATGTTGGCTCTGGTCCACATTTTTTTTCCCTCTTCATGCTTCTGAGAAACTGGTAAAGGCAACTACAATAACTTTATTATCATGTACAAACATTTCATAGAATCATAGGGCATCCTGAATTGGAAGGGACCCACAAGGATCATGAAGTCCAACTCCTGGCTGTGCACAGCATCACGCCAAGAATCACATCATGAGCCAGAGAGTACTGTCCAAATGCATCTTGAGCTTTGAGAGGGTTGGTGCTGTGACCACTTCCTTAGGGAACCTGTTCCAGTGCCCAACTACCCTCTAGGTGAAGAATCTTTTCCTAATATTCAGCCTAAACTTTCCCTAACATAGCTTCATGCTAATGCCTCAAATCCTGGTCACCAGATAGAAGAGATCAGTGCCTGCCCCATCTGCTTCCTCTCTTGAGGAAGTTGTAGATTGCTATGAAGTCTCCCGTCTTCTCTAAACTGAACAAATCAAGTGACCTCAAGGGATACTCATGCAGCTTGCCCTCAAGGCCCTTCAGCATCTTCATGGTCCTCCTTTTCCTTATTTCCCTCATCACAAAGATGATCAAAACCTCTGGACTGTGATGCAGCCTTGCTGTTGTGATAACTCAGGGCAGGCCTTCCACAGTCCATCTTTCCACAGCGCCTTGTGAAGACTTGTCCTCACCCAGTCTTTAAGTGGATTATTCAAAAGCTGATAAGGTAAACAGGGTTGGGAGAACACATAATTTCAGAGCTGTTCTGTCCCCAAATCCACACTGGTGGAGGCAAGGATCAGCCCTGATATTCCTGTGCCATGACTCCAACAGTGCTCCAGATGGTTCACATAGAACCATCTCAGTGATGAAGACTCCCCAGGCCTGTATTTGTACAGGATTCCTCAGCAAATATTTTCCCTGACTCATTCCCACCTCACCCAGCACAAGCACTCACTGTAACAGCATATGAGCAATGCTTTAACTATAGCAGATTCTCTTTCTGTCTGAATTAGGCTAATGTTGATTATAGTTCACGCCCAAACAGAGTTTTCCACCTCTGTATTATGGAGTACATCACCACAATTGACAGTGATGACTATCTACCAAAGAAAACTGAGGCAAAAAGAGATGATGTGACGCATATGTCACTGAAGGTGACCATATCTCCTGTGTCATTAGGAGACTAAATACATAGCTTCCTGGTACAGCTAAATTCACTTTGGACAATGATAGCCACTCCAGCAAATGCTTTGGTGTAGCAGATACTGAACACTGCAGGTCTGATCACAAGGCAGATGGAAGTTCATGGGAAAACCTCCCATTGATTTCCAGAGTTTTTAAACAAGTAGTAGTAAGCAAGGGAGAAAGGAGGCAGGAGGTGGGGGTGTGTGGAATTAAGCTGCTATACAGACAGCCCTCACTTGTTTCATCAGGAGTGGTAGGAGTGTATTGGAGGTAGAGTTTGACAGATAGCATCAGCACTGCAACAATGTTTATTTTACTATGTCAATATAAATCTTACTGCTCCATTTAGAGAATGAAGTGGGAACTGCCTGATGGCTGATTCCAACCCTACAGTTTTCCATCGTTTTTACATTGCATGGAGGACAGGGGCAAGCACATTTTATTATATCTCCCCATAGGCCCAACTTAAGACAAGCAGTTGATTTAAGCTTTGTCTCAAGGTCTTTCTCTGGGGCTTACAGACACAAAATAACTCATCTTTGTAGGATATTCTATCTTGAGAAAAGACATTCAGTGCTCTTGTTCAGTGGTGACACATTGCCACTGAGTTTAATTAAAACCAAATGCTTCCTCATTGTAGTCAACAGTCTGACTGTACCTGTCTACATGCAAGAGAGTTCCTGGCAATATCAGAATGGTACAGTATTCGTGTTACACCTGTACATGCACAAGATATTATCAGAGAAAAAACAGAGCATAAAATATCTTCAATTGCTTTTTCTGTGCTTGTGAAAGACTCAAGGATCTGTGCAATGTCTGTGCTGATTGCACAACTTAACTGCTGAAAAAGAAGGGCTTTTTTTCCCACCACTTCTGGTGAGGTATAATTAACTTGTGATATCAGCAAGATATTATTAACAGTACACACTTTAGTAAATGGACAATGAGAAAGTCTCTAATTTCAGAAGACAGGAAATGCATATATGTATGTGTTAAATGTATATATGTGTTAAATGTATATATGTGTTAAAAGGGAGAAAAACCAATCTGCTTTCCTTGATAACTTTTAGCATAAAATCTTACCCGTGAATAGATTATACTCCAACATTATTTTTATCTGCCTTCAGGATAGCCAGTGCCATCTGCAGTCAAAAACATTCTATAGGAGATGGAATGTGTAATATAGACCTCTGTATTATGTTAAACATGAGAAACAAGAAAAAACCCTACGATTCTAATAGAATAAGTCCAGAAAAAATATGCTATGAATACTTCACTACTTAGCACTATAACTAGGCTAATTGTAAGCTAAATTAAATAGACTTAAAAAACTTGCAGTTGACTGAGATAAGATTCATATAGAAAATTACAAAGCAGATACAGCAACTGATGTAGAATCACAGCCCAATCATCCTAAGTCTCTAGAGAGAAGGTAAGACATACAGTAAGACATAACATTATGCAGGTAAGATATACAGTCCCACAGACTGGTATAGTTAAAGAAGAAATTGAGGCAAAGAAAACTGAAGGAGAGGACTCTAAAATGGAAAAGGGGTGAGGATGGTACAGGTTTCACCATGACAAGATAGCACATGATGAATGTGTGCATGGAGGTGGAGGATGAGAGGATGTGTGTTGATCCAAGCAAGGATGAACTTGAGTACTGGGTCATTACTGACTGTTAAACACTGATCATGATGTCAAAGTCATGGAGATTCTTTCCCAGCCCCATTTCTTTGCCTTCACACACCTGTAATTGTTGGCCACCATTGCCATTGCAATACTCAAGTGCCTGACAGAAGGCTGTAATCATACAGACCTCACTTTCATTGCTAGTGAAACAGCAGCTGTTGGAAGCTCAAGATTTTCCCCTTCTTCTTTCTTCCTTTTAAATCATGGCCTTTAGTTAGAGGAACAGTTTAGGAAAAAAGTGGAAATAGCCATATTCTCTGTACATGGTCTGTTTTGACTCCATTTTATTAAATTCTATTTATAATTCTGAAGTTCAGAGACTCCAGCTGGGAGTAGCTTATCTCTGACTCCTGTGAGCTTTACTCAGTCTATTGAGCTGTATATGACAAATTATTTTAGAATTTAACCTTTGAAGGAGAAACCCCTTTGCCTCAGATGGCATAAACAAGACAAGACAAGTATGCCAAAAGCATGCTTAGAGAACTTTATTTCCTTATGTCAAATATGGAAAATAAGATATCCTGACACGAGTCTTGGAACATCAGGCCTGTACCACAGAGATGTCTATATAACTGGAGTGACAAAGAGGTCTGTTAGGGAGAGCTGCATGCTGATAGATCTTCTGCTTCTCAAGGTTGGAAAAAGCTTTGCTCCTATTTCAAAAGTTCTCAGAGAAGCATCCCATAAGTGATCTCTATCAGTCAGGATAAAGTTTCTGCAGGAGTTCATACTCACCCTTTCTTAGTTTGGAAGCTTTTATAGAGCAGCTATGGATCAGTCTGTATTTCTGCTGGTTTAAAATTGCATGTAGAATGCAATGACAGCTAAGAACTTTCCTGTGAGAAGGAATTGCCCAGACATACAAACCTGTTTAGACCAAATCCTTCTCATATAAAACCATCAGTTGATTTAGCCTTTTGTAGACCGCTGCCAGTAAAATGATATAAGTAGTTTACCCTGACTTTTACTTCCTTGAAGTATTTTCTGTAAAGCATTAGATTCTGTGGATAACCCCCTATATTTCAAGTTATTGCTACACAGCTCAAACAGCTAATATAATTCTCTATGCTACCCTAAAAAGCCGTATCAACTGCGTAAGAATGTAATTACTACTGAATTCTCTTGCCTGCATTTTTTGATGTATAAAAATCACTCTCAAGAAGATCACAGACAACCAGTCAACAGATCAAAGATTGATCATAACATTTCACATGAAATCACAAACTGCTATGGGCTGATTTTCAGTTTACAGATATCCCCATGTTCCCTAAAAGCTCTAGGTCTATAGTGGTCGGGGATACATACCTCAGGGTGGCTGAACATCTAAAATGGTGAAGATAGCTTGATTTGGGACAAGGGGTGGGGTATTTTTTGGTTGGGTTTTTGTTTGTTTGTTTGTTTGTTGTGGGATTTTTGACTGGTTTTGGTTTCTGTTCTTATCCTCACTTGTTGTGAAGGAGAAACTCTAAGCATACTGGACTCTCTGTTGCAATTGACTGAATCCATCTCTTGCTGATGGTAGGTTATATGGATGGCTAAATGATACTAATCAAGTTTCTGAGGTCATGGAAAAGCAGTGTCATTACTGTTAAACAAAAATGATAGTTACTATTAAAAAGCAAACATTTCCAGCTTGTCATTAAGAAAGATCAAGCACATGAAATTCAAATTTGGAAAGTAACTGGAAAAGATCTGGGGGGGCTTTGGGACTGAAAATTAAAAATGGAAAAGAGGAAATAAGTGGAAATTATATTTTCAATTAAGAACAAAAGGTTTTAATCCTGTGTTTTTAGCATAGGCTGTATAATCTGATTTATAACAACTTGTACTGCATGAGATATCTTGCTTTGTAATTTTCAAGACACAAGGAAAAATGGTGGATGATTAAGTAGCTTAAACATATCTGAAACTGTGCCACTTTTTGTCTACCAACTAAAGAGACCAGCAGAATATTGTCCACACAAGACCTCAACTAGGTAGAATAATATGATATATTTGGAACTTTGACCTAAGAGCAGGATGGAGATGGGATGTGAAAATGCCATGTGTTAACCTGCACCTGTTGAGGCTGATGGAATTTTTGCCTTATGTTCTACAGAAACAGAAATGGGCACTTAGCATAAGCTTGACATCAATTTCTTCAGTGCTTTTGAGAGCTAAGATGAGCCCTGACAGCAATTTGTAAACATCATTTTACATTCATACCAGTTTCCCTTAATGAGTATCTGTTGCCTCAGGAAGCAGATGTGTATTTCACAGCTGCATGGCAATGTAGGCTTTTCTAAAGATTATTTCATCGGGAAATTTGGGATGCAGTTATTTAAACTGAAACCAGAAAAACAAGGCAACTTGACTGATTGAAAAACTATTTCTAGTCCCAAAGTCTTTACTGACGTTGTTTCCACATGGCTTTCCTCAATGCAAGGCTGTTGGTAGCTCTGACCTGGAGGTGTCGAACAGAAGTGAACGGATACCTCTGAGTTCCACAGGATCAGAGAAGGATTGTCAAGTGACCATAGCATTGGTGGGGCCTCTACGTCTGGTTTCTACTTGGTCAAAACCTTACACTCAGAAAATGTGACCAAAGCCCAGCTCTGGATTTCAGTGGGACTCACAGGCCCAGTTCCTCAGGTTTCTTGTGTCTCCAGTTCCAACACATGCTGGTGTTAAGTTTGGTGGCGGCTGTGCTTAAGCACTTCAAGACATATTTTTGGGCATTAAAGTGAGCTAACAGTGGCTGAATTCAGACAACTCTGGCAAAATTGCTAGTAGCAGAGAATACGGCCTCTTAGCTTTAAATATACCAAGTGACGATTTTGTTTCAGTACAGGCACAGCTGCATAGTCCAAATAGGAGAAAATGCTCCTACTGAAAATGCTAAATTTTATAATTCAGCAAAAGCAGTGTCTTATCTCCTTTTTCTTCCAGATATAGAAAATTTCATTCCTTATTAAAATGCATGAATTTCATCTTTGAATGAGCCTGTGGGTAACCAAAGGCCTTGATTTGCTCAGTCAGGTCTATTTAACTGTCTTTGGATGTCTCAATAAAATATGAATACACTCGGTCAGAGGATCACACAAGAACATGTGTTATTTCATTTCCTTTTCCCCCATATTTTACATCAGAACCTTACTGGCATTAAATAGATTCTCCTGAGTCCTGCAAAAAGCTGTACTAAGGAAAGATCATGGTAGCTACTACCATTATATCCATCATTAAGTCACTTTCTTCCTCATTGCAGAGGCCAGTATTGAGTAAAATATGGCTCACATCAGCTCTGTGCCTGGTATAAACCAGAGTCTGGACTGCAGGGATGGTGGGATTTCAATTTTTGCCTGCAATGAAAATCAGACATTCCTGGGAATCAGGACTATGAAAGATGGTCTAAGTTTTGAAACCTTGCCAGGGTTCAGCAGGTGGAGATTTCAGCTTGGATTCATATTCCAAGAAAACTCAAGACCTTTTAAGTATAACCGAAGCCTTTTTCAGTCCATCTAATTCTTCTCATTCACTAAATGAGGAATTAAAAGCCTATTACTGATTCCTGTGGGGGACTGAACAAGAACTGAAGAGGAACTTAGTGTTCAAATTGAAACAAGATCTCATGGAATCATGGAGAAAGTAGCAAGAGCTCAACACGACCAAGAGTTATGGGGCAAAAGACAGGAGCTCCAACCGCACCATGGAATCTGCTGAGAAGAGGTATTGTGGGTTTTTGTGCTGCTAATTGTCTCTGCCCTGCAATCAGTGCAGAAACATTTTCAGGTTTGTGCATACCGGCCCCTCCATCAGAAAAGTGAAGCACTTTTCTAGCAGTTGACTCTGCTTCTGCTGCACCCAGGCAGAGGCCTCTCCTCCAGTCCTGCTTATAGAGGGTTTGTAGAAGGCAGTGATTTTGTTTTTTTTTGTTTCCATCATGCAACTTTAATGTCTGCATATTTTTTAGAACATTTCAGATGAGATCATAAAAAATTTGGAAGAGGCATGTTTGGCATGTGAGGAGGAAAGATACTGAAATAAGGATAACTTACATGTTCACAGAGCTGACATACACAGGATACGCACTTACCTGCTGTGCCTGGAAGCTGGTGGAGCAGTTGTGATCCTATTTAAACAGGATGACACTAAAGAGATAGCAGACTTGCTGGGATTTCAAGGGAATCTGCCAGATCAGAAAAACTGCAAAATGCCTTTGCTAAAGACCATAATAAATCACATTGAGGAATAGTAACATTTTGTGGTATGTATTAGAACAACAGATATCTCACCAACTCCAGGAAATTCTTTAAGGTTTCTCTGCTTATGGAGCAACACAGTTGACTGTCAACTTTTGTGTACTTATATCATGTGAGCAACAGAAAAGAGCCTGGACTGATATAGTACATCTGAAGGAGGAAAGCACTTAACTGTTGAACTGTAAGTCATCATTTTTCTAGTATAACTAAATTCTCAGCAGGGATTGCCTGATCAAAGCTGCTAATGAAAGGAACTTGCTCTGTACTTATTCTGAAAATATTGAAATTAATGAGCCCGGTTTTTCAGTGGATTGATATCCCCTTGCCACACTTGCCACAAGAAGTTTAATTCCTTTGCAAGCTTTCTTTGACCTCATAGGCCCTGCTTCTCCCACCATGGCCAGTTCCTTTGCCTGTGTCCTCTGCATTGAATGCTGAGTAAGGGTGCTGGCAGCCTGGGCCAGTGCAACAGCAGCAGCACTGAAGTCTGTCCTCCCTCAGTGGAGGCATTTAATAGATTCTTTCTAATTTTAACCGCTGCTGATCTTCACAGTGTTTGTAAATACTTGATATTCCTGAGCCTAGTATACCTTTATCACATTGGTCAGTGGACTTTTAAGAGAGCATATCTCATTTTCTAAGGAAATGTGGTTGAAAAATCATACTTCACAGAAAGAAAATGTTGAATTGCAGTTTGGAAGGTTTCTTGGTAGTATACCCTAATTTCTCATCAAATCCTTCTGCTGCATTCCATTTTTCCTACACACTCACCATTATGTTGTCGCAGCCCGAGAGCAGAGAAGGAGATGAGCGACACGAGGGTTCGGTAAAATTGTTTTTAGTTTATTTGCAGTTGGGATACTCCCAGGGAAAAAGAAAGGGGCTCCCGGGAAAGCTGCGGCACCCTCTGGGGAAAAATGTCGTTCCCCCCTGAGGGGAGAACAGGGGTTTTAATAGGTTCAGGGAAGAAGGGACTAGAACAAAGGGAGGAGTTACATGAGTGATAAGGGGTACAACCAATAAAACCCGTACAACCATAGCGTGCCATAACTAATAACCAATAAAATACCAAGTTACCTCAGCTATGCCCGCCTATACTGCGGCACAAGCTGACCTATCGTAGCTAACAGATTTTCAACCAATAAGAAACTTGCAATTCGTGAGGGAAATAAAACTTTATCTAATATAATATAATTATAACTCTTATAATAAATATTAAATATGTTAAATATTATTAAAACTGTCCATAAATATCCAGATAAATAAATGCTATGGCCGTAGCAATAAATAAAGAGTCCTTTTAATATTTCTTGTAGGTTTCTTTCCATCGGTTGAAATAATTTCTTCTCTGTGCCTCCACATTATGTTGCCTATTTTAGTATGATGTAAAAATGCTCCATTTTTGAAACAAAGGAATAGATGTTGATATTTTTGAATTTTTGTCACCATTTTATTTTGTGATTATCCCTCTCCTGCTCCCTTCACCCTGCTCCCCTTTCCCTCCCTGCTCCAGCAGAGAAAATACATACTAAGATGAAATTATTGTTTGGAACTACTTATATAGTAAAAATCTTCTGCTTTTAATTAAAAGCACAGCATAAAACTTTTCAATATGATACTAGAAAGAACAATCCAACCTCAACCCATGTAGTATAATTTCATATTCCAATAAATGCAGCCCTCAGGGGAAGTTATTTAGTGATTTGCTTCCATAAGCATCAAAGAATATCACATAGTATGTAATATTTTTTTCTTTTTATTCCGTGGTGGGAAGAAGTGACTAGGAGTTACAGAAAACTAACTACACTTTCAGAACAACAGTTTTGATATTGCTGCAAAACTATCTCATTTTGAGGTCAAATCTCCCTTTCTTTCACTTTTTTCAACTTCAAGAGCATAAATTAGATGCAGATAGCTATTTGCCTACATAGTACTAAAACTACCAAGTCAGAATAAGCAATAAGATAACAAAGATGGACTTCCTCCTGATATATATTTATATCTATATCTTCTATATCTATATATATATTTGTTAAAGAAATATCTGTAAGACTGTTGTGCACAGTCAAGCTAGTCAGTACCTCGTGGTATACCTATAATTCCTCTGTGCTGAGCTTATACCAAAACATCTCTTTTGTTTCTATATGTTGCACAAAGGCGGAAAGGGGTGATGAATTTTGCTGTTGTTGGGGAAGACTGAAATATCCAGAAGTGCTTTCATCAGTTTTCTCTTTCTTAGACCTTGTCTTAAGCATGTCAGCTTTCTTTCTTCATCTCCTTTCATACCGCTACCTATTCACATATGATCCTCCCTCCCTTGTCTAGTTCCCAGTCAAGCATAACATGGCCAGCTGGTTTTATCTGTGCTGCAAACAATGGTACCAGACTCCACTGAATTATATTCTCCCAATGCCAGCCATGGTTCCCTGTGTCCTTAGTTGGTTTCAAGTTGTGGCCCAACTTTCTTCCCATATTTAAATACTATGTTTATTAGGGATTAAAATCTGTGAATGAGTGGTGATGGGGGGGGTGGGGGGATGGGAGAAGGAGGTCAATCTGAGTCCAAAAGGAATCAGCGCAGTCTCTTTGAAAACATCCATGTCTGTTTCCCAGACTGACCATCTGGGACACTGTGTGGCACTAAATCAATTAAAAAGACAAAAAGGGAAACAGGAAAATGTAATTAAATTAGAAAAAGGAAAAAAATCCCAGAAGCTGTCATCCAATGAACACTATTAAAGAGAGAAGGTGGTACGTGTATATTTCCGGATAGTGAAAAAGGATGGCACTAACAGAAGTCCACTTCCATCAGTGATCAAATATCCCTCATATTGTGAATGTGTCTCTTCTTTCATTTCTAATTACTCCTCTATTTTAAAGCACTTTCCAGTGGCCATGATGTCAAGAAGAAGAAATATGCTTACAAACACAGAAAGTAATGGAAACATACTAGGTTCAATATCTCTTCATAAACTCTGGCAAACTCTACCACTTGGGATGTGTTGGGTTGTCATTTAAGAACATTAGGTTTTTCTAGTTTGGTATTTATCAGAGAATAATGGCAA
Source organism: Empidonax traillii (assembly GCF_003031625.1). NCBI lineage: Eukaryota > Metazoa > Chordata > Aves > Passeriformes > Tyrannidae > Empidonax > Empidonax traillii. The sequence continues at coordinate 402,214 of NW_020955290.1, read as the reverse complement.
ATTCACAGGGCGGGTTAGCTGAGACACTCAGGTTTCAATCCACGTGGAATTCTGGATTCTGCATTTACAAACCAGATGGGTGATATATTTGCTTCTTCAAGTGACAACAAAATCTGTCCATTTCCAGAACTAATCCAAGAGGATAGTAAACAGCAACTTCTGAAGCTAAACATCTTATATCTGCAGGAACTAACTTGATTACTCTCTTGAGTTTCGGAGCAGTGTTGCTGAGGAGCTGTCTAATCTACTGAATGTGCAATGTAATACATCTTCAGTCATTAGGGAAGATTCAGAGAGTATGGGGGAAAAGCCAATACTGTACCAGTGTATAAAATGGGTTTTAGAGTCTTGCACAAAATGCTGAAGAACCTCAGGAAGAACTCTGTGAATAATTAGTTTCCATTTTGTGCAATTACTGAGGGCAACAAAAGGATTTTATGGAAAGTAGATATTGTCTGGCAAATTTGAAATCTGGAATGAGAGCACGTTCTTGGTTGCAAAAATAAGCTTGCTCTAATGCATACACAAGATCATGTCATGTTACAGGAGATTTATCAAAACAAAAGAACTATGCCAAATGAATGTAGTGTATTAAGGATATTAAATAAAATCTATTGATAAATTGCAAAAGCTACTTTCAGTGTTTAGTTATTTGTCATTTTTCTCATGGATGAAAATGCAAACAGTGTCACTTTTAAATTTGGAAGATTACACCAACGTAGAGATTACTGTCATCAAGCAATTCCCTGCAACTGCTGTTTCTTATTCCTTTCTTTTGCATAAATTTATGCAAAATTTAGCTATAGATGTAGCTTCTTTAGGGCTTGGGTCTTCACAGTTCTAATGGGAAGGCTGTTCCACGAGACTTGTTACTCAGATTATTAGGACTTTTATAATTCCCAGATGACATGAGGGAAATGACTCATAGCATTTTTTTCCTCTGAGCTGAAGTTTTTTTTCTACAAATAACTCTTCCTCCTCAAATTATGTATACACCAGCTACATCCCTGTCAGGTTTGTTCTCATATTCTTGCCTAGCTCTGTTAGAACCCTCCTCTCTGAGACTTTTCCAGTGTAAATTCCCCTCAATACACAAAATTCTGGATGAGGTTTTGTCAGTGATTACCACTGAGAACTATCTGTCCTGAGCAACATATGCTGAAACACAGCAAACATATTAAGGAGTGAGGTATTTTGTTATAGAAGTAAGGAGCTGTGGTGGGTTGACCCCGGTTGGACGCCAAGTACCCGCTAAAGTCGCTCTCTCCCTCCCCTCTGCATCTGGAAAAAGGAGTGAAAATACAACGAAGGATTCTTGAGTTGAAATAAGAGATGGGAGAGGTCTCTTACCGATCACCATCGTGAACAAAACCGACTCAAACTGAGGATATTAATTAAATTTATTACTGACAGGATCAGAGCAAAAGGATGAGAAATAACCTTAAAAACACCTCCCTCCTCTGCTCCTTCCTTCCAAGTTGTACCTCCTCCCCCCTAGCAGTGCAGGAAGATGGAAATGGGGGTTATGGTTGGTTGTTGTTTCTGTCACTGTCAGGGAGAAAATTCCTTCCCCTGCTCCCATGGGATCTCTCCCATGGAAGACAGTCCTGCACGAACCTTTCTGGTGTGAGTCCATCCCTTGCGCAACAGTTCTTCATGAAACTGCTGTCCTGTGGGCCACTTCTCCATGGGCTGAGGTCCTTTATGAACAAGCTGCTCCAGTGTGAGTTCCCCACAGGTCCGCAAGTCCTACCAGGAAAACCTGCTCCAGAATGGGCTCCTCTCTCGACAGGCTACAGGTCTCTGGCAGGACCCTGCTGCAGCATGGGCCTCCCATGGAGACACAGTCTCCTTAGGGAATCCACCTGCTGCAGTGTGGGCTCCTCCATCGGCTGCGGGTCCCACATGGGCTGCAGGGACGCAGATGCTTCACTATGGTCTGCACCACGGGCTGATGGGGAACCTCAGCTCTGGCATCTGGAGCACTTCCTGCCCCTCCTTCTGCACTGACCTTGGTGTCTACACCGTTGTTCACATGTTCTCACTCTGCTCTTCCCTTGCTGCAATTTTCATCTGTGCAATAACTTTCTTTCTGTTCCTAAATATGTTATGATAGAGATGTTACTATCGTTCCTAATTGGTTTGGCCTTGGTCGGTGCAGGAAGCTTGTTCTGGGGCCGGTTGGCATTGGCTTCACCAGATACTGGGGAAGCTTCTAGCAGCTTCTAACAGAAGCCTTCCCTGTAGCCCTCCCCGCTAACCTATCCATAGAAACCCAATATAGGAGTGAATGCTGGAGGACTAAGGGGTTGTTGGCATGGGAAAAAACAATGCAGTGTGGAGGTTCAGAGCGCAGGCAAAGCCTCCAGACGCAGGAGCAGGAGGAGAGGTTAGTCTGGTCAGAGCAGGAGATGCCAGCAGCTGGTGTAACTTTTTTTTAATAGTTCAAAGGTTGATTACCTTGACTAAAAAATGTATGGGCTCACTGGCTGAAAATTGACAGCTCCTTGTAGATATTTGTCTTTGCTTAGGACTACAGTGGTAATCTTGGATGTATGTAATTTTGTAAAGCATGCCTTATAGCTAAAGCTTTTGCATTACACTTCTTTGCCTCCACCTTTACTCTCCCTCTCTCTTCCAGTGAAGTACCTTCTGGGATTCATCCACTCAGTATTGATGGAAAATCCTTTCCTGGCTATGCTTGACATCAAAATCTGACCCTCTCTCCATTTCTCTTTCAGCTTTCACTGTACCCTTCCATATTTTTCATTGTGCCTTCTCGGTTTCATTCTAACTTCTCTTCCCCTTCTCTATCACTTTTTACTGCAGTTCATCACAAGAAGAGGAAGTCAGAAACATTTAAATATAACATTTAAACCTGTTGAATGTCTGATTTGTAAGATGGTTTTCAAAACTAGACAAAGCAAACTCATGTATCCTCAAATACCACCTGGAACAAGCAAACCAATTTTCGTAAACTGTTGGCATCAGCAATTTGCCTGTAGGGTTTGAAAAAAAAGCATTCTCCACTCAAATTATTAGGTAGGCAGCAAATCAAGCTCACAGGCTCTTTGTATCAGGCGGAGACTACAGTTATGTTGCAGAGTGAGGAGTGGAGAAGAAACGGCCTGGGGGTGAAGAGGGCCACCTCAGAGTAAAGGAACTGTTCTGTTTAGAAAGCTCAGTCAGGGAAGAGACAACTTGCTTCCTCCCTAGTTCCATCAATGTGTATCTCACCAGCAATTCCCAGGTGTGGAGGGCAGGACAGCTCACAGCAGGTAAGCCAGCTGGCTGGCAGACTTCCCGAGAGACAACTGTTTTACCTGCGCACCTGGTTAGCAGGAAAGTACTGCCCTATAGCAAAGTAGAATTATGAGTTTGTGCATTAAGGGACAGACAATATAATTTTGAGGCTCTTGCTTCACTTTCAACATTCTTCTTTGTAAACTTACTGTCGCTATGCTGACCAATATGCCTTGCTAGATTTCGTCAGAAAGGTAATCTTCGTAAAGACAAAAAGAACTTCAGAACTTCAGAATTTTGGCTCCTGTAGCTAGCATTTCTAACGTCTGATTATCTGGGAAAATTCATACTTGAACGTCTCATTGAGTTAAAACTTTCCCTGTAGACAAATGATAGATTACTCTGTGCTGCTTTTTGGTTTTCGTTGGGCTAATTTTGATTTCCCAAATGAGTTTTCAACATTTTAACATGTTGCCCCTACTGATTTCTTCCAGTTAAGGGCAGGAAACTTCACCCTCATCCCTTGATCATACTGGAAATAATTTGAATTGTTATTTCATTTAAAAAAAAATTTCAAGTGTCAACCATTTGCTGATGGCAACATTCCTCTGAAATTTCATTTTCAACATGAATCTTTGCTGACAAAATAAAAATTATGCAATAAACTTCAAAGTCAAACACAGCTTTGGCTTGGATTTGTCTCTTTCTTAAGGAAACTTAAAGTACTTGAGACTAGTATTTAAGAATAATACAAGGATAGGTCTTCTCCATATGAACATGCAACTTTCTTGCATAGAAAGTGAATATAAATGCTGTGCTGAATCAGGCTAGAGATGCTCCTTAACAATTTATTTCTGAGTATTTCATACCCCTTACCTGTTTATCTTGCCTTTTGAACAGGTGGAGGAAGCTGACATAAGAGACCCCTAGAGCAGAAAAGGTGAAGTTAACAAAATCTGCTGTATTTTTAAGAAAGACGAACAAAAAATGAAACAAACAACATACCAAAAAAAACCCTCTGCTCCAAACTCATCAAAAGTCATCTCTGCTCTTCAGTTCTAGCAGCAAAACCCACTGCTACTTACTGTGCTTGGAAGCATTTCAGATGTGTAGAACATATAGATGCATGAGTTTTGTTTCTCATGAGTTGCTCAAACATCCCAGTTAATGCCAAATTGCCCAGACTCATTGAAACAGAGCTATAAGAAAAATGTCAAGGTATTAAATGGATTGCAAATAGGATACATATTTCTAGATTTGCCTTAAGTAATGTTCATGTCTTGTGACAGGACAGTTAAAAAGGGATGCTGTCCATAGCAAGAAATTGCTTGATGCAAAGCTGTTTCTGCCTTACAGGGTCAAGCACAGTACAGTCATCCCAGCCTCTAACAGCTTTTATCCCTATCCTGCTTCTTTCTACTACCCTTACCTCCCATTTTTCCATATCAAGAATGCCCCAGACTTTCTTTTTGGGATCAATCATAGAATCAAAGATTATGCCGAGCTGGAAGGGACCCATCAAGATCATTGAGTCCAACTCCTGGCTCTGCACAGAACAGCCCCAGGAATCACATCATGTGCCTGAGATCTTCTTGAACTTTGTCAGGTTTGCTGCTGTGACCATTTCCCCGGGGAGTCTGTTCCAGCTCCCAATCACCCTCTGGGAGAAAAAATTTTTCCTGATGTACAACTTAACTTTCCTTGACTCAGCTTCATACTGTTTGCTCAAGTCCTGTCGCTGATCATGAGAGTGAAGAGATTGGTACTTGCCCCTCCTCTGCCCCTCGTAAGGATGTTGAAACTTCAATGAGGTCTCCCCTCAGTCTCCTCTTCTCCAGGCTGAACACACCAAGTGACCTCAGCTGCTCCTCATATGGCTTTGCCTCAGGGCCGCTCACCATCTTCATTGCTCTCCTTTGGACACTCTCTAACAGCTTAATATCTTTCTTATATTGTGATTCCCAAAGCTGCACACAGTATTCAAGGTGAGGCCACCCCAGTGCAGAGCAGAGCAGGACAATCCCCTCTCTCGACCAGCTGGTGATGCTTTGCCTGATGTCCCCCAGGAAACAGTTGGCCCTCCTGGCTGCCAGGGCACTGCTGACTCACGTTCATCTTGCCATCGACCTGGACCCCAGGACCCTTTCCATGGCACTGCTTTCCACCATCTCATTGCCCAGTCTGTATGAACAAGCAGGGTTAGCCCACCCCAGGTGCAGAATTCAGCACTTGTCCTTGTTGAACTTCATCTGGTTGGTGATTGCCCACTCTTCTAATTTGTTGCGGTCTCGCTGCAGAGACTCCCTGCCTTCCAGAGAGTTGACAGCTCCTCTCAATTCAGTGTCATCAGCAAACTTAGAATTTCAGTGTTTCCTCTATTGAAAAGGAGCCTGGAATAGCTTAAGTGGCCTGATTTCCTACTACCCAAAGGTAGTATTTCCAACATTTTTAAAGAGGAGATGGTTTTTCTGGATTTTTTTTCAACACTATAAATGCCTGCTTACCTTCTAGTTGGCCTCAATCAGTCCAGCTGAACACATCTCACACAGTACCTCCCTCAGCAATGCTAACTTGAATTCAAGTAGGAAAACTTTGTGTTTCACAAATACAGGTCAACTATCACAGTTCAGTCAGGGCTGGAATATTATTTGTTTTTAATCAAAAATTATTTTGATATCTCCTAGTGGGAGAAATACTGAAGTCTCTCTATCACGATTTTAAACAACAGTGACTTTTTGAGATGCCACTTCTCTTGTTATATCACTGTCTGTGAAACACTTAGTTCTGCGGAGTGTTTGACCTGTTGTCACTGAAGTACTTCAGTTTTTCTGAGTTTTTGGTATGATTGTTCATCCTTAGAACCTGTTCACGACTGTTTTAATTTGATTCTATTACAGAAAAGGGAGTAATTCTGACATGCTCTTTTACAGATTTATAGTAAGGATATTAGAACCTTCACAGGAAGAATTTGCCAAATACTTGGCCATCATATCATCTGTGATGACATAGATGTTTAGGAAGAAACTGGTAACTGCCTAATTTGATATTATTTTAACTATGTTCATTAAAGGATTTTCTATGTTTAATAATTGCAATAATACTTGTCAAATCTCACTCATTTTACAGCTCTGTTTTTGGCAATTATATTGTGAAAATAAAAACTATCCACAACAAATTGTGATGTGTTGAACCATGTTTTAGAAAGAAATTGCAAGATAAAGAGATTGGAAATAGTGCCATCACCTTTTTATTTGTAGGTCTGAATCCTCTCCAGAAGAGTTGCTGTGTTTTAATACCTATAAATTTCCTTTCACAAAAGCTGTTTGATCTCAGTCCTATTCCCAGTGGAAAAATATGTTTGTCACAAAAAAACAGCTACAAGTCTCACTAATTGGTGCCTTTGTTGCTAGTTTCACAAAGCTTAACAGGCTCTGAATGGCTTCAGATATCCCCCCCAGACCAGAACTGAAGTGTGCTACAACTGCAGAAACAAAGCCATTAATGCTATTTGTAGTTGATACACAGGTAAATGGAAACTCTTGTCCTATAAATTCAGTAGCTTTTATGTAGGTACACTGAAAATACATACAAATGGGAAGAAAATGTGATTTTAATTTCATGTTATTGCAGAGGTCCAATCTGGATTCTTCATTCAGAAATCTTTTTTAGTACCATTGATAGGACTAATGAGCAAGGAATGAATTCCATGGAGCTTCGAGTTTGTCCAATTATTCAAAATACATCTATCTCAATAGCTTTCCTTGCACACGATTTGTGATATATTCCCATACTCTATCATTTGGCTTGATTGTCTAAGGCAACTTGTATGTATCAGGCAATTACTAAAGAAACTTTTGGGTAGCTCTGTGGTTAAGTGTCTGGTCCGGGCCTCAGGAAACTTCAAGTTGACTGTTTACAGCATGACAAACTTCCTGTGAGTTACTGGACAAAGGAATTTTGGTAGGACCAATATTGCCTATTTAATGTGGTTGTGAGTGAAATGTCCAGTCGGAGTGAGCTCTCTTGGCTTGATTTTCAGAGAGAAGAGTGTGAGAAGCAGCTTCAGAAGCAGCAGTAGAGAGGAATTACTCCTACAGTACAAATACTTTGTATCAGGAGTCTGAATTGAAATCTGGAAATGACAGTGTTACTTTCACTGAAATAGGATAATGCCAGTTTTTGTACAGCTCTTGTGAAGTGACTCCTACCTTAAGTTCTGCCTGAGTCAGCTCCTACGCGAGTGTTAAGAGTACATTTGTCACACTCATGTGCTAAGAACCATGTTAAACAGATAAATACAAGCCATATAGCTATGGCAGGCTGAGAATGATCATCTGATTGCAAAACAGCTGAACAAACTGATGGATGCATGCACAGTATAAAATACTCCCCCAAAACTATTAATGGTCCAACTGCTCCCATGGTAGTGCATCCAAGTGCTTTCTCAGAACTGGACCCTAAATCACAGCTTTTAAGGCGCCATCACTGTTCTGCAGAGAGAAAGATCAGTCTCCATACTGTGTAGTATTATTTCCTGGACTAAATTCATAAAGGAAGATCTCCCATGGAATAAACAGGATCCTCCACAAATAGAAAAATGAAATAAGATTGTGGTCCAAGTCAAAGTGATATGAGATAATCTTGCTCCATTTCCTTCTGAAAATCTAGAAAGAAGAGAAAGTATCACCGCTTTGCAAAGGAAACCTTGTGGTCACTACGGTAGCAGTTCTCACCTCAGCAGATGAAGCACCGTCCTCTGCTGGTAGAAGAAGGCAATATTGACTTGGCTTTTTGTGCAACACAATGCAGTGGAGAGCCTGAAAACACTGGGAACCTTGTCTCCCGGGTTCCATTTCCACATGTACATAATCTCGTGGGGAGATCACTGAAAAGAGACACTCTGCACACCTAATTTATGAAAGAAAATGTAAACTCCAACGGGCTGGGGGACAAAGGAGAAGTCTAAATGCAAGGATACAGGAGAATGCAATGGTTTTCAGAGTTTTAATTCACTTTAGTGCCAGTCTGGGAAGTATGCCTGTTTTGGGTTTGTTTGGTCTTGAGAAACTAGCAACAAAGGCACCAGTTAGTGATAATTATAGGTTTTAATTTTTTAGGGTTTTTTATCTGTTTGTTTCTTTGTGGTTTTTTGGTGGTAAAAATATTTTTCCAGTGGGAATGGGACCGAGATTGGTGATACAGTTATCTCTATGCATCATGCCATCACTAGTTTGTTTTGCACGTGTGCTTGCATTATTTAAAGGCAGAGTGGTACATGGCTTTTTGAGACATCTAACACTTACTTCCTTGATACAGGAGGTTTTGTAGTAGGCTTTGCTTTGTTACCATGACACATCAAACCAAACCATTGTCAAAATCAGCTGAGAAAGTGTGGATCTGGAATTGAGCCTTGTCAGTGCATCCTGATGCACAAAATGACTAGAGTTCTGCTTTTTGCTGTTTTCTGTCCAAAATCATGAATCGGTCGCTCAGGCCCCCAGGTGTTTATATTTGTTCAACTGCTGAGTCACCATGTTTGGGGTTTCTCCCCTGTTAAAATTCAGCAAGAGACAAGTATTTGCTTGGGATTATTTTGTCAGAAAATATTCTGACTCTGTTAGATTTTATGTGTTCATTGACAATAAACACGCCATATGTAAGTGCTAAAAGTGTGGTATGCATATAGTCATCACAATGAAATATTTGGAGGGCAGATTCATGGGCTTTTTCTAACAAAGAATACAAAACACTTTGTCAAAAACAAAGCTATGGCATTGGTTAATGTAATTTCTTATAATCATGCTTGCAGAATTCAGAACCACTACTATTATATGAAAACAATTTCAGGTCTGAAGTTCAGGAGACCCTTTATAAAAGACAGATGACTGCACAGTCTGATGATGTGATGCAGCACAAGATGCCTGAGCAAGCATTGCACACATAGTTTAGGACTGTGTAGAGCTGTAGAATTTCGACTGTGACCATGAATCCTGATATGGTACTGTTCATGCTGAAAAAAAAATCCATTACCAATGTGATTTTGTATCATAAAAAGCTTCACTAGTTGTGGAAAAATGCTCATGTGTTTTAAATCTCTTGGGCCACAGATGGATATAGATAGACTTTGAAACTGTTGACTGCCTTTCACCTTGCCTCCAGATCTGCACTGGAAATTATACTTAGCTGTTTCTATCCCTGAATTTGAAACACTGATTTGAAATAATTTAATCATAGTTGTACCGTGGGCCTATGGTATCCAGTGGTATCCCCCTCAGCCTGTGGGCTCAAGGGGGGGTGGGGAAATTGTCCTCTTCCAAATAGTCCTCATCCATCCCAACGAAAGATCTATGACTATTGTCTTAACCTACAGCAGTGCATATGTATTCTCTTTCTGCTTGGAAACTGTGTCTCCAAACAAGGCCTAGGAACTACATATTTTTTAAAATGTGTCCAAAATTTTCCATCTCTTATTCTGTGATTTGTTCTTTCTCACTCATCATTTCCTCACTCTTGCTTCATCTCTACAGTTAATGCTTGACCTTGTCATAGAGCAGTCCCAAATATTTTTAAATGTACATGGCTGATCCGGAAGAAACAAGTGCTGATCCTTGTATATGTTGAGAAATCAACAGAAGAAGCAAAGCAAAATTACAAGTCAATAGATTTAGCAAATATGAAATGACTGAAATGCTCCCTTGTAGAAACACATTCCTGTTGTTTCTGAATATGATTGAAACTTTGCAGATACCAACTTCCTAAAAAACTGAAACCAAACAGAAAATACATATCAAAATAGTGTATTTTTTGCAATGCTAAGACTGGATCCTAGTAAAAATACTGAGCAAGAGTTGTGGCATCCTTCTTTGACTACTATTGTTTTTAAAGGGGCTTTTGCACAAGCTTGCAGGACTGGTTGATGAGCTGGTACTGACTTAAATGTGTTTTTCAGGAGATCACAGATATTCCAGGAAAATAAAAATTGTCAAAATATGGGGCAATGTCTGGTGGGATTAAATTGTCATGGAATTTGAAAACCGGAGTTCAATTTCCTATTTTCTGTATTGTTTGAGTAGACTCTATGTATTTCTTTGGGCTTGTGCCAACTTTGATTTGGAAGCAGAAAGTAAAGAACATCTGGAAAGGAAGTATGGTGTCATCGTGTCAGTGACAAAATGCCTCTTCTAAAAGCGTTGCATCAAAATAGGCAGTGATAAAAGAGGAATAAGCATAGATAAAGAGGCTGAAAGAAAGCTTTAGCTTTTGCCTTGGTGGATCACTGGTATTCTGTGCATTAATATCAAATGCCCTTCTGTGTGTCCCTTCAATAAAATAAAACCCACGTGGGCAAAATTCTTCCTCCACTGAGACTGTACAGCCTCCTTAAACCCTCCCCATTTTTATGGGATTTAATATTCTGTTCCCCTTTACAATTGGTATTTTTATCTTTCTCCCTGCACAGGCAGAATACACCCAGTCTCTAAATCTTCCTCAGTCACCCCTGGAAGTTTGTAGGGGCTTCCGGGTGGACTTGCCTGAGTGTCACTGACTTCTGTGGCCTATGTTATTGACAAGAATGCAGATTCTTCTGCCCTCATAATAGATGCGTCTTTATCTCTCTGAAAGACAAAGAAATTACTTTTAGAATGACCAGGACCACAATAAAATCCAAAGCTAGTTTCCCAGCTTACCTTGCATTCTGAACTTTGCAAGAATGCAATCACATAAGGGATCAGCATACTTATAAAGGAATGCTTTGAACTCTCTGATTAGATGCTCATTACTCTCCTGATGATCAGCTTAAATAATAACACTACTGGTAGTGTATCCTACTTGCCTATTACCAAGGTGAACACTGTTCTTGAAGAATAAGCCACATCATAAAACCATTGTAGGCAATGGAAATGTCCAGATCATTATAACAGTCCTTTGCAATGTGTGATCTGCTGAAGTTTTTTCTAAACGAAGTTTGAAATAGATGGAGTCCCACATGTGTGATTACTAAGCTTTCAGAACCACCAGCTAAAAATGTTGCCTGGTGGCTTTGATTTTCCTTTACATAAGGATTTGTGTACATCCCTCAGAGCTGTCATCGCCTGGGATCTTCAAGAAAGAGCAGCTCTCAGTCAGTTTCAGCATTTGTTAAGGAAGTCAGTACCACTGAGAAAAAAAGACAATGTAGATAGGTGTGGTGAAATACATGTTGGGTGTTCTAAGCAATTGGCATGAAACAATGGAGATAAATTAACCATAAATCAACCATAAGACTCTTCATAAGTTAATGTGGGAAAAATTGTCGTTTAAGAATTGATTTTCTAGCATAACAGAAAGCTTGCATAAGCGTCTTGATGCAAAAGCAGCATTTGTAAGAGTGAGAATAATCAGTAAGGCATATATACAATTGAAAAAAAATAGTATCGTACCACTGAAATCATGCAAAGGTTTGTCATACCCAGTTATAAAGGATGAAGTTTACAGTGAAGTTATTGAGACATTATTAGCATGGCTATACTTTTCAAGCAACGTGAAATATACATACAAGATTTTGACACCTTACTAACATGTGTATTTGTGGGCAGAGATATGTGTGCATGTATTTCTGTAGCAGTGTGTGTATATATATAAGTCTCTGCTTACATTTTCATGTAACTCCAAAATCTCTCTTGAATACTTGGTATTGGAATATCTTAAAACTGATGGGAGAGAGTCAGACACCACTTTTCCGTATCTTCAGAGATATTTTTGTTTAAATATAGAGAAAGCTAAATTTTCTGTCTCCCTTTATGTATAAAACATAGGTATGCACAGAATGAAAACTGACACATAAGAAGGTGGTAAAATCACCATTTTTAACCCCCTACTTTTATTTTAAAAAACGTGATTTTTTTTTTTTGGCTTCTGCCAAAATCCAGTGGACAGCAAAATGGGAAATTTCTAAGAAAATGTAGCAGATTTTTGTTCTTTTTTATGATGTCACAATTGAAAGCGTTATTGGTAACTATATCAGCAATAAATAAAATCTTGCTATTTGGTCCCAGTTGCGCAAACAGTGAGATATTCAGAAACTTACAGTGGTAGGCACAATGGGTAAGCACAATGTACTGTTGCTCCTTCTTTCCTGGTGTCCTGGTTTTGATCAAGGACAGAATAAATTTTTTTGAGTAGATGAGAGGAGGTGGAGCCTGGAGCCATGTAGGTGTGGCCAGGACCCCAATGTTATTTGATACAATCTTACATCATTGCCAGGCTGGGCAGAAAGGGTCTCTCACTTCCCTCCAAGAAGAAGGGCGTCCTTTTCCAGTCAGGGAAGCAAGTGTGTTTGGTGTTGGGTCTGCCCACCATTGTTTCATTGTCCCAGGCTTGGTGAGCATTTTGCATGTAAACCACCCTCCCTTCGTACACTTTCGTTATTTTTGTTATAACAACTATATTACTGTTATTGCTGGTGTTACCTCTTATTTTCTTATCTCATTACTGTTTCCAGTAAAACTGTTCTTATCTCAACCAATGATTTTCATCTTCTGTGCTTCAAATGTTCGACTCCATCCCCAGCGTGGGAAGGAGGAGGTGAAGGGAGGAGAGTGAGCAATGTCTGGTTTGGAGAGTCTCAGTGGGTGCACTTAACTGGGGAGTATCAGTCCTAAATAATGCCACATGATGACCATGAAAGAAACAAACTCTTAGTTTCAGGCACATGGCTGTAACTGCATCCCACGATCGTGCAACTGCCTTACTTTCCTCCTATCCCTGTCCTCTTCCCTGAAGAAGCCATTGCTCACTAGAGATTTTTACAGCCTTGTCCCCAGCCACCCTGACTGCTCCCCACTGCTGGATCACATGTCCCTTGCAAAAGCCCGTTCTATGTGGTTTTGTGTTAGCTTGACACTTTCCCTGCAGACCTCTGAAGGGAGTGATCTGAAGGGGCTCTGGCAGACAGGGTCTCGTGGCCTTATGACACTCAGATGGCTCCCCACAGGAGCTCATGAGTGCTCTTAAGGTAACAGGAGCTTTTTACCCTTCCTCTGGCAGAGATAAGAGGGGAGCCACACTCTGACTTGCTTGTGATTTAAGTCAGACATAGCCTTAAGTGAATAATAAGCATGGTCCTTAACTCGATTACAGCTGCTCTAATCAGCAAAGCCGTTAACCTTTGCACTTAGTCTAGGCCGACCTGCATACCTCTGGGTAGTACAGACCTGCTTTATGAGGCTTTTCAAAAGTGACACGTTGTAATCAGTGTGCCTACATCCCCCTGTGGGGGGATGGGGCTGCGTGGGAGAAGATGCGACAGCTGTGGCAATGGGCCGTGGCATCCGGCTTTTCTGGTGACAGGTACCTCTGCCTTGCTCAGGTCTCACGCAGCAAACATAGAACTGGAGCTTCTTAGCTGGCATTAACAGCTCAGCTTTTAAACCTGCCTTCTCCTTCCATTCAGAATAGCCTGCTCTGACATTTACTGACTTGCAGAGCCAGCATGGGACTCCTGTGTCACTTCTTGGGTCTTCACTGTGTTACACAGTGCTTACTGGTGGGGTACACTGAGAAATGTGAATAACTCACATAGCATACCTTTTATCTGTTTTGTGCAGCTTCTGAACTACCAAGATCAAGGTCAATAAACATCTTTCATTGGGAGAGGAACTCATTCAAAATCTACATAACAACTGAACAGTTGGTGGTACTGAGGAACTGAGTTCACCTGCCCTTCAGTAATCACTGTGTATGTGTGCTACACATTAGCTTAAGTCTTGGTGAAACAATAGCAGTTAACAAATCTGTAGGGGTGAGTCCTTGGCTTACAGTGGGGTTAATTTCTTCACCCCCAGCTAGCAAGTCTAAAAACTTCAATCTGCCATGGAGATTTTGTTTGCGTTTTAGACAAGAAGAGTCATATTTCCGGATATCCTTGGAGACAAAGATGAGGACATCTATTACACAAAAATTCCTAGAGTAAGACAGGACAGAGAAGAGAGGGGAGTTTGAAGTGCTCATAATGAACTTTTTTTAATATCTTACTCTGTTTTATCTTTTGCCAGGTGCTGAGTGAAAAGATCCAAACTAAATTACTTTTTAAATCAGTCAGGATGTACATTTGTTTGGCTGTAGACTCCCAGACAACATAAAGCATCTTCCCCCTCCTTCCTCCTCCCATCTCAAATGCGCCGAGTCTTCCCTAAACACTGGATAAGAACTGGATTAGGAAAGTTGTATAGCACAATTGCAAGTACAGGCTTGTTTTGACATTCCTTTTATTCAGAGCTTGAGAAACAAGTGTCTTATCATTCCTTATGAATCAAAAAAAGTGAACTATATGCCCTGACAGTACCAATAATACCTTTACACATAGTGATCGATTTTGGCATAAGATGTTATATTCTTTGAAAATCACTATTTAACATAGACAGTTATTGAGTTAAGAATGCCAATGATATTACCCATAGTACGTCTAACTTATTTATCAGTTAGATTGAATACATTTAGATGGGTGCTGGAATGAAGACTAGAATTCTAACACCTTGCAGGCTTGACTGCCTATGTGTATTTTATGGTTGTATAAGCTTTACTTAATTTTTACTCTGTTAATTCTCCCACATTTCCATGTGACTAAGACAAATACATTTTGGAGTTTGGAATTTTGATAATAGACATAAGAGGTTAACTTGTAGTTTCAAAAGAGATCAGTTTCAACTCCCTAATTTTTCCCTGCACCCACAGATCTTGCAAAATAAATCTTTCCATTTCCAGGCCAGCAGCCAATAATAAATGCTACAAACACAGGAAGAAGTACCACCTTCTAGTTCTCTCCACACAGAGTGTACCTTCTGTTCTCTGCCTGTGCTCCCCATGACCACACTAAAGTTCATAGCTCTTTGTCTGCATGGACTTCCTTCAAATAAATTTATTTTGTTGAAGGGAAATCAGTGAAAAGACCGAGACAAAGATACTCAGAAATCACTTTTCCATTCATATCTCTGGAGTATATATATAGGAGGTATATATATGTATGCCTTTTCCACCACTCATTTACCCTTTTTTATTTTTTTTTTTTCAAGATGAGAATACTGAGAATTTATTATCCTCACTGTAAAATGGTGATGGTTAAAGTTATGACCCTGGTTATTAGATGTGACGATGTGAGCTAGTCTTGACCTTCCACATGATACTAACGTTGTTTTTAATGTTGTTTTATTGCCTAACTCATCTCTCCAGTATAATTCTATGAAACAGCTTTTTCTGCAAGGTACCATATTTCTTGTCAGTGGTGGGTTTTTATCTGTTTTCTAGTTTCTGCCTGTTTTCCCAATGATGTTAAGTGCCTGGTTTCTTCCACACTGTCTCAAATCCCATAGTTAAGAGAATCATGTCTGCTTCTTCAAGTCCTTAATACCTTACCTCAGATGCATCTCTTTATTAACTCTTTGAGCTCAGGTATTTAATTTCGCAGTGGCAGTTCTTGGTGGAATGTTTTGCATAATCCTTCAGGAATAGTTCAGAGAGAAAATATTTTCTAGTAGAAAATGTTTCTGAAGGGTGAGAAAAGGAAGGCGATCTTGTTACTTGGATACTTTTATAACTGCCTTCCTTTAAGTCCATGACTTCGCACATATGACTGTAAGAATTAGGACCTTTCCTTGCAGCTGTTAATTGGACAGAAACGGTGTGTTACTTCCAAAAGGTTAAATCATGTAATGTAATACTCACATGTTGACAATATTAACCAGGTTCCTTAAGCCAAAAGAATTATGTACAGGGTGTTTTTCTCGAGTTACAGTCTAAGGCAATTACTCTTTTCCTTACATGGTAGAGGTCTACTTTTTCAGAACACAGTACTGCTGTTTCAGCTGATGTTTCTTTTAATAAATAAAAGGAAGCAAATGAGTAGACATAAGTGCAACTACCCCAGTAGTTGCAATTTTCAGATGAACTTATCTCAAGAACCATGGTGTTACATTTTTTAAAAAAATACCATGAAAAGAAAGATGTTTTGAACTCATAAGTAACTCTTGTGTGATTCACTGTATGTAATTATGTTCTGTCAGATGTTGTGGACCTGTAGATAGGTTAGCCTGCTAAACCTGAAGTGGTATCATAATGCAGGCCTGAGACATAAAGACAGCATTCCAGAAAATAATTTTCTTGTGTGTTCTATCTTCATATTTCAGTATGGAAATAATTGTAAAAAAAAAAAAATAATTATCTGTATTCTGTTTTTCTTTTACACTTACTTGTGAATTGGAGGCTTTAAGCCACTGTTGCACCTTCCACCCTTAGGTTGTGATTTAATATCTGGAATACTGGATTGGCCCCCACATGTATCTTTTTTAGGAATAGGTTCCACTTCTTGCATGCAACTCATTCATTTGGATGTAGTCCTAATGACATTTCTGATCTGGTCCAGAGCCCCCAGTTCACAAAAAGGTACAGGAGAGCTTGGAAAAGTAAAATGAAGTGTAGCAAGGGTGATCCTAGGAATGATGTGGAGAAGTTTTTCATGTGTGGAAAACTTTTTGCTTAGGTGCTTCACTTTGTAAAGGAAGGAAAAAGGGAGTGTAAAACGAATCTATAACATCATCTGTGGCTAGAGAAGCAGCTTGTTTGATATTTCTTCTAAAAATGCATCAAATGCAAACAGGAAATAAAGGGCTTCAAAGCAAACAGAATACAATAAAACTGGAAATCCATGATTCAGACTGCAATTACAAGTTTAGTCACGACAGGGAAGAGAAGCTGAAGTACAGAAAGCTATAAAATGACAACGTGCCCAATCAAGGTCAGATATCAGTAAGAACTGTGGAGTACAAGTGAGCAATTTGGAAAAGTAGCTGTACATTCTTAGGTTTTTATAGTCTTCCTGAGGCATCTGCTATTGGTTACACTCGGAAACAGAATCACTAAACTGGATAGACCTTTGATCAGATGGGATATGATCATTCTTATGGTCCCCATATGCTGCTGTAAGATCTGGCCAGCTGGATATCTGTTGGCTTCATCTTAAGAAGCCAAGAGAAATCTAATAGATCATTCTATTACTGCAGCTACCAAGCTTTACATACAGACTATGCAATGCCTTTGGTGCAGCCTACTGCAAGGCAGTACATCTCCTGGTTTCAGAGTTGAGGTGTTTCGGTTAAGGAGCACTGTTTTGTGCAGACTTAGTATTGTGGGAGCTCTGTGCAGGATGCCCCAAGCTCATCATTGATTTTCACTGTTTACTGGAGCAAAAGACCCACCATCTAGCTATTGTGAGTGCCTTAACCACCAGATAATGACTGCAACCAACCAGAAAATACAGTACACATGGCTTCCAGATGAGACTGTTGAAGATTCTATTTTACAGCTTAGATTAAGAAGGGACTAGAGAATGAAAAAAATAACACAAATTCAGTGCTGAATAACTGAAAATTTCAGAAATCTATCTCTAGGCCAACTCACCATGTGAAGTTTCAAAGGCCAGTTACTTTCTCTGTGAAGAAGTACACAACTTACAACCCAACCAAATCCCATCCAAAAAGCCCACCACAACCCAGTCCCAATCCAACCAAAATAAAATTACCCCCTCCCCCCCCCAATCCCCCAGAAAACAACAACAAAACCTCCACAAACAAACAAACAAGCAACAACAACACAAACACACACCAATAAACCAAACAAAGATGTAATCTTTTTGGATTTCAGTAAAGCTTTTGATACTGTCTCTCACAGAGTCCTGCTGAACAAGATATGCAGCACATAGTAGCTGGATAAACACATCATGTAGTGGATGAGCAACTGGCTCATGGGTGGAGCACAGAGGGTAACAGTGAAGGGGGTGACATCAGACTGGTGACCTGTCACCAGTGAGTTCCACAAGGCTGCATCTTGGGCCCTGTGCTCCTCAACATCTTCATAAATGACTTGGACACAGGACTGGAGGGGATACTAAGCAAGTTTGTAGATGACCCAAAACTCAGAGGAGCTGCCTCCTAGACAAACTCCCTTGAAGGCAGGGAGGCTCTGCAGAGAGACCTCAGCAAATTAGAGAAGTGGGAATCACCAACCAGATGAAGTTCAACAAAGGAATATGCCGAATTCTGCACCTTGGATGGGGCAACCCTGGATGTTCGTACAGACTGGGGTATGAGATGCTGGAAAGCAGTGCCAAGAGAGGGACCTGGGTATCCCGATCGATGGCAAGATGAATATGAGTCAGCAGTGCCCTGGCAGCCAGGAGGGCCAACCGTGTCCTAGGAGGCATCAGGCAAAGCATCGCCAGCCAGTCAAGGGAGAGGATTGTCTCACTCTGTTCTGCACTGGGGTGGCCTCACCTTGAATACTGTGCGCAGTTTTGGGCACCGCAATATAAGAAAGATATTAAGCTCTTAGAGAGTGTTCAAAGTAGGGCAGCATCCTCACGAGGGGCAGAGTGGCAGGCACTGATCTCTTCTCTGGGGTGACCAGTGACAGGACCCACAGGAATGTCCTGAAGTTGTGTCAGGGCAGATTTAGGCTGGATATTAGAAAAAAGGTCTTCACCCAGGGGGTGGTTGGGCACTGTAACAGGCTCTCCAGGGAAGTGGTCACAGCACCAAACCTGACAAAGTTCAAGAAGCATTTGGACAATACTCTCAGGCACATGGTGTGACTCTTAGGGATGCTCCTGTGCAGGTCCAGGAGCTGGACTCAATGATTTTGGTGCAGCACTTCCATTTTAGGAGATTCTGTGATCCTGTGAACATAAAAACAAACAAAACTCCCTCACAAACAAAAATGTATTATTATTGTTGTTCTCATAATAATGACAATCATAATTACCATTATTATTATTATCAGTATTATACTAATAATAACAGTAACAATCAACAATCAAAACTTGCATCATCAACTACTGTACATAAAAAAATATATGGGAAACATACTTTGTAAATATGAGACCCCTGCTCTCAGAGTAAGAGTGTGTACAACCAGTGAATATTGATGGGACCTACGCGTGCCCAAGGAGGGTGAACAAACTCCTGGGTTCCGTGGAAGGGGGAGCTCTGCAGGGCCAATGGAAGGGGGCTCTACAGGGTCTGCAGTCTGGGGCTATCCCCACGATTCCCACTGGGTGGTGGTAAAACGCTGCAGATGATCTCGCTGCATGCCGCGGTCTGCGAGGTGCGTGTGTCTGCACAGAAAGTAGTTCACGAAAAGAAAATGTTTCAGGCTTTTTTAAATTCCGAAGAATTGGTGCATCTTTACAGCCTGCAGTAACAAACTGCTTATTTCCCTGGTGACTGAAGGACCTTGATATCTACAATAGCTGCCTGCTCTGTACCCAGAGAAACCCCAGTGGTGGAAGCTTTCTGGATGCCTACAGAGTGCTCTGTAGAAAATAGAATAGCCTGGGTTGGAAGAGATCTTAAAGGTTACCTTGTTCCAAACCCCCTGCCATGGACAGGGACACCTTCCACTAGACAAGGTTGCTCAGAGCTCCATCCAGCCTGGCACTGAACTCTTCCAGGGATGAAGCATCCATAGCTTCTTTGTGCAACCTCTTCCAGTGCCTCACCATCCTCACAGTAAAGAATTTCCTCCTAATATCTAACCTAAACATACTCTTTTTTTTTTCAGTTTAAAGCCATTCTCTTTTGTCTTATCATTATGCTCCTCTAAATAGTCTCTCTGCAACTTTCTTGTAGGTTCCCTTTAGGTACTAGAAGGCTGCAACTAGGTCATCCTGAAGCCTTCTCTTCTCCAGGCTGAACAAGCCAAATTTTCTCATCCTTTCCTTATAGATGAGGTGCTCCAACCCTCATATCATCTTGGTGACCCTCCCCTCGACTCACTCTAAGAGGTCTTTCCTGTGCTGGGGACTCCAGAACTGGATGTAGCACTTCAGGAAGGGTCTCACCAGAACAGAGTAGAGATGGAGAATCATCTCCCCTCCTCCTGCTGTCCATGCTACTTTTGATGCTCAGGATATGTTTGGCTTTCTGGGCTGCAAGTGCATGTTACTGGCTCATGTCCAACTCCTGATCCCCCAGCATCTCTGAGTCCTTAGTACTGCTAGAAAATTGCCAGTGCCGAAGGGATTTCCAGCTTTCAGAACTATCATCCCCATGCTCTACCCCAAAGCAGCCAGGAGGGTATGGTGGCTCTTCCTGTGTGAGGAAACAGGCCTTTTAACATGCCAAGGGCTGTATATGCTACTATTCTGCCACTGAAGGAGACAGACACACCTAGGCAGACGTATGCATGCAGAAATGGTGCAGCATTTAAAATGATGCCTGGCAGAGGCATATACTGTCTCCTATCTCTATTGTTAAAGGATTAAATGAAGTATCTTGTGGGACACATAATAACAAATTATACAAATCCACACTTTAAGTTTAAATCCTTAACTTTCAGACCTAAGAACAGAAATATGACCAAAAGTTTCCTAAACTCTGAGAGAGTCAGATGGAGAATTACCAGATCCAGCTCAAACCATGCAAAGATTTTTTTTTTTAAACCTGTACTTCTCTTGACACAATTGGAATTTCTTGCTAATATAATCAAAATCTTAAGCTCTAAAGATGTGTAAAACATACTTATACTTTCTCCTTCCTTATCTATTTCTCACAATTTCATCATTCTGGATTCCTCATATCTCCTTGGGAATGTAAGCTGTCATAGTATGTCGAGAAATGGGTTGTTCAGTAGGAACTGGAGTGTGAATACTGTGTGTGTAATAAACGCACACATTACTGTGCAAATGTGTCAAACCAAAATAGCACACCAACAGCAATACTGCCTCTCTCTCTAAAAGTTACCATTTGATCTAAGAAATAATGTTAGAAGCATGCAACATATAAATCTACACACAAAGAAAGAGAAAACAGTGAATGTGTGGTCAAATCTATGTTACAAATAAATTTTCTTATGAACAACAAAGTACTTTATTACTAGAGTTTCTCAGAAATGCAGTATGGATTTTGTGCCTTAAAATTTACTGGTTTAGCTGTAGACTTTCAGAAGGCCACAGTTTATGCCTTCTTGCAAGGTGCAATATAACTGAATGCTGATGGTAAATTTTGTTAGCAGCCTGATTTGTCTCCTGGCTCATAGTATATAAGTTATTTGCCAAATAAGCACTTTTAAATTACCACATCAGTGGGTTCAGTTGGGCCTAGGGGAAGAATTGTTCTGCCTTTAGTCAAGGTAACATAGTACTGTAAGGTAACTGAAGCGCATGTTTTCTAACTGCTACATCAACTGCATGAGACTGGCCGTCACCTTGAGTAAAGAGTACAAGGTCAATGCTGAAATCTACAACAGCTAAGAACCAGAAGACTGAAGAAGAACACAAGGAGGAGCAGTATCTCAGTACCAGGACACACGCCAGATCTCTGTGAGCTGGACCAGATGTTAAAGACTAAGCTTGTAAATATGAAGCTGGTTCTAGACCA
Organism: Empidonax traillii; assembly: GCF_003031625.1. Classification (NCBI taxonomy): domain Eukaryota; kingdom Metazoa; phylum Chordata; class Aves; order Passeriformes; family Tyrannidae; genus Empidonax; species Empidonax traillii. The sequence continues at coordinate 380,567 of NW_020955290.1, read as the reverse complement.
AGAGCATTCTCTTCTCCATATGCTCAGATTGTTATTTATATCCCTGAGATAAAAGGGCTTGTCCCTGTATGGTAACTGACACTTTCAGATCAATAGCACAGACTGAACTGTTGCCGTTGGAAAGCAGTGAGGTCTGTACTGTTGGAGAGGACAGGCCATGTCCTTGTTAACACCTCAGGAAGTGCAATCCCATCTGGCTCTGTTTAGCTGAAGCTTTACAGGAAAGAAACTGCCTTCTGGAGTTTGTCCTTTTGAAAGAAGACTGGGGAAATACTGAAGACAACTTTGTCTAGCATTTTCAATTTTATCCTCTCATTGCATGGAGAAACTTTCCCTCCGCTAGGTTGTTGAAGAGCAATATCCTGTGCTTCAACTTGAAAAAGAGATGAGCGGGGACATTGACAGGCTCTGCATCGTTGTGGGTGATATGAAAAGCAGGTATCTACTTCTCTTCTGTCAAAAGAAGCTGTGAAACAGGAGACATAAAACTGAAAGCTCACTTAACACAATTTTTTACCTGTCTTATGAATAAAGCTGCGGAGCTCATAGACACAGGGTAATTTTAATGGGCTTAGGGGAAGAATGCAGAAGTTAATAGAAAACAAAATCAGCAAGGTCCTTAGAAGGGAAGGGGAAAAAAAAACCCCTCTGATTAAGTCCTTGATCATAAAAACATTGCAGTCTGGGAGAGCATACTGGGGAAACACTGCTGTGAGCTAACTCTTACTTGGGCAGTACCCTTCAGCTGCTTGGATTGATGAACCTTTGGTCTTTCATGCTCTGGTTGTTTTCTTCCTATACCATGAGGGAACTTACTTTGGACTGTCTTGGCAGACTTTTCAGTTGCCTGTCTGGCAAACTGGCATGATTAATAATCTCACTAGATGCTATTAATAACTTTCTTGCATTTTTTGCCATTGGTGAGCAGCAGGTGTACTTTGTAGAGTTTCTGAAGCTTCAAAGAGTAAGACAAGACTGAGACAAAAGAGAATGATGCCTCATCAGGCAAACCTAAGGTGCTGAATAAGATACAGGAGATGGAGTCTCTGTAGCATTCATAATAGTTTAAGAGCTTAGATGCAGTGTATGTCATCTACAATCATGTCTTTGTAGTATTACTTATTAACAATGATCATTAAAAAGTAATTTGCAAAATCTAAAGCATCATGCTTTCCACTGGTAGAAAAGAACTAGGGCTTCTGAGTGCAGCTGCTTAACACTGCAAAATGCTTTTTCTGCCAGTACTTTGCTGGCAAACTCTGAAGAGGCACAGGCGATAAATATCAACACTCCACCTGCAAATATTTTACCTACTTGCATTTCTACAAGGAGTTTGGGTCATCTGGGGAAAAAAAATATACTAAAAGAAAAATACATCTACATTTTTCTGCATTTCTTTAGCCATTTGATTCTTTAACCTTATGATAACCTAAGCTCTTTGTGTATTTTGGATTGTTACCTTGAAACTGTGGACAGTGATCACACTGCCAAAAGTCATCCCTCTGCACTGCATCTGTTCTTCACATTTCCTGCATAGTGCAAGGCTGCCTGCCTTATAAAAATGTTGTATATATGTGTGCTTTTGGCTGTAGAGGTCTGAAGAGAGTTGAGCTGGTCTGACATTATTCTTTAAATGTCAATGACATGAGTTTGTTCTGCACTGAATATACAGGTCCCACAGGAATCAGAACCTCAGTGTAATCAGTCATGGGCTCCAAAGCCCTGCAATTTTGTTTTCAGTAAATGACTTACCTACTGATTAAGTGTCCTCCTGAAAATTTATGTGGCTGTGTTAGAGAGCAGAGTTTCATTTTCTCTTGTCCTGGCTTTCAGAGGTGAGTAGCTGAAATGCCAGCTCAGGCCCTGTCAAGAAAGTAGGATGCTCTTTCACGGTCAAGGTACACAAGGTTAGAGCCAGTCTTCTTGATCTTCTTTATCTTTTGCATCTTGCATCTTGCAACTTTGTGCTGCTAGAGGTGTTTGACTCTATGGTCTCCACTGACCCAGCCCATAAATCAGAGGAAAAGACAAGGAGACAAAAACGAAGTAAGTTAATTATTGGTTCCCCAGATGAGATGTGAAGTGTAAGTTCACATTAGCAAGTGAGAACTGATTAGCTGGAAGTAGCCTCTTGTGATAATGCTTGTGCTATCTTCAGCCTGTACAGATGGGCTTCAGAAACAAGACAAATCATATAGCAGCCTGTATACATTCAGATGTATGAAGGCCTTCATCTCTTGATTAATTAATTAACTTTTTAATCAAGACCTTAGTAAACATATGTGTGTTGAAGACTGGGCACTTCCATCAGAAATAGTCAACACACAAAGGACTGCCTGGCACAAAGGAGGTATGCTCCTGGCTGCTGTGCTAATCACCTCCCACGACTCACAGATGCACTTAAGAGTCCCAGCTTCCTCTATTACCTCAGCTGTGAGAATGCAGATGCCACTTGAGTGAGGAAGAAAGCAGTTAAATGTACAGCTGCAGTATGAAATAATTGCTTCTCCAGTTCCCTTCTCCATATTCCCTGAGGGTATTCCAAGAAAGTAGACCAACCCCATTTTTAGCTCAGTCGTAAATTATTGAACATACTATATATCAGACTATTAACCAACTGAAAAAATGTTTAAGAAAAAGACTTACACATATATAAGAACAGGATATTTGTTAGAAAAAACAAAGTACTTTCTCTTTTTTTGTGTGTGCCTCTGAGTGTGTGTGTCCGTGTGTGTGTGCATGTGTGTAAGACAGATAAATCACCATTTAAAAAATAAAAGTTTTTTATCCTCTGAGAATCCAGTTGTGAGAGTGAGCAGAATCATTACAGTGATGGTAAATACCATGAAATAAATTTCTTTCTTTTAAGGTCTCTTTATCCTAAGAGGATCATATAAAATTTAATGTTATTTCATGTGCATGTGCATGGAAGTGCTAACAACTCTAATGCCTCTCACAGTAGAGGTATGTCCGCCCTGCAAATCCAAGGCATGACTGCTGTTCACAGAATTATCTGTGTCACAGGTAAAGCAGTAAGGTACAACTAAGCAAGATGCATTCAGGGAGTACACAGAAGCCATGTGGTAGAATAACTCTGCTGCGAGTGGTCTGCAAAACATTCAGTAAATCCACATCCAGATAAACTGCAAAAGCATCTCTGCATACACCATCACTAGTGGTATTAGTGAGCTACTGATGTTAAATCATATTGGGCTAAAAGATGGGAAAACAGACTGAAGCCTGTACCCACAAAAGTACTCCATGGCAGAGCTGGTACAGGTGTACCACAGTACAGTGCCACATTAGTGGCACAGCTGGCATTTGTGGCATGGCATCTGCCCTGCCCTTCCTCCAGCATACCCTGCCTGCTCCATGATTCTCCTGGGAACCCCAGGACCTCCAAGAAGAATGGCAGGAAGTGGCGGGGCACTGGGGGAGATAAACACTGAAACACCAGAACTGGGTTGCTTAAAAAGAGATTCAAACACATGCAGAGGACATCTTTCTAAATGGTTAACATTCAGCTAACAGCAGCAAAAAGAGCAATGAAGCAGCAAAGTAGGACCTTAAAGAGCACAGCTAGTTCCCACCACTGCTTGCTGTGCTGATCTGCAACCAGGTGAAGGTTGCTGGCAGCTCAAAATCCAGCCTGACCACCTGGACAATTAACCCACAGTAGCTCCCACATCACTTGCAAAAATGCCATGTCATGTCAGTGCTATCAGAGTTATGCACATGAGAGGATGAATGAATTATACAGGGCTTTTTGAATGCATCTGTGCAATCAGTGAGGAGGAGTTACATAAGGCTCCTCTTCCTGATGAAGGAGAGAGTGCCTTTCTTCAGCGCAGTTCATCCAGGGACAGGCTCCACACAGGAGAGCACTGACAGGCTCCCTTGTAAAAGACACAGAAAATAATGTGACAGTCTTCTCTACAACTTTAAAAAATGTCTTAGAAGAGCCAAATCCTAGATGCTGTGGCAAGCTTGAGCAAAACAGCTTTTAGGCAAAGGATCTCATCAGTCAAGACTTTGAAAACATTGCTACTGCAGGTCAGCCTGCAGTTTGTGCAGTCCGTAGACCCCTTTTGCAAACAAGAAAGACTAGAAAATAGACATACATACTTACAGATCCTCAATCCCATATTTACATATTTACATAATTTCCACTCTGGCAGGCAATGTATGAGCCCCTCTGGTATGCAGGAGTGGTGACCCACAGCTTCTATGTTAAGCAATCTTCAAAAGAACTATTTTGGTATAGCTGCCCACAGAGCTTCCTGAATTCACAAATGAAACAAAACTTGTCTGATGGCTTGCAGACACAGGAGGGTAACCATAAAAGAGCACCTACAGTGTGAGGACCATTTCAGTGACTGCTTCCCTGTGCACAGAATAGTTGCTGATACCTCATGGCTCGTAGTGGGAACAGACATTTTTTCCAGTTGCTTTAAGAAGCTATGAACAGATGGACAGAGAAATGGGAGACCTCTCCTGAGACTTCTGCTTAATATTTGGAGGAGAAGGGGAAGATGTCTCTCCCAGAGATGCTAGTGGGAACAGTTTTATCTTTGAGTGAAGAAGAGTAGCTAAAGAAATTCCTGTGCACACACTGAACTGCAATAACAACATGCTGTTTATTAGAAGAAAATGCACTGTAAAGCATGCTATCCCTGTGGAAAGCATTTTTTCCTTCACTCTGCAGTGGATTAAGAGTACCAATATGGATAATTACCATAACTCAGCTACTTGTGCTAGCTTGATTTAGGAAATCAGTTTTGTTTTCTGAAGATAATCTGCAGGAGAAAAGTTCTTTCTCATTATGTGTGTGTGTGTATACACTTTTTGTGATACCTGTGTGATAAAAAAAAATTACCCCCAAATATTCCAGATACTAATTAGAAGTTTCCAACACAAAACCTCTGTGATTGCCACTGCTTTGGCTAATTAAGAGCTTTTGTTCTGACCCCATTCTGTACCTGAATGCCTGGTTTAACCTGCAGTAACTCTTTTACCATTTTCTGAATCAAGATGGCAAGAAACCAGATTTCAGTGTTTATTTACAGTGCTATTTAAAAATAAGAGATTGAGTAGAGAGTCTCTGCTGCATGTGCCTTGTTGCAGATGGACTATCCAGCCACTGATCAGAAGCCATCTGAGCAGCAGATGTGGATTGCAAAGCAGTCTATTCATATTTCATAACTGTGAAAATGCAGCTTTCTTCTTATGTCTTTATAGCCTAGAAATAAAGATCCAACAACAGCAGTAATAGAAATATCCTAGCATGGACCAGAGCCCTATTAAAAATAAAGTTTTAAGTTACCTCTGTCTCACACCTTTCTTTGTGTCTTGAATTCCCAGGTTTTTTAGAGGGTTTTTTTGGCTACTAACAATCATCACAACAATATGAAAACCCATTAAGGACCTAACTCACAGGGAGCAATAAGAATCCAGCCACGAGTAGGAGTTTTATTGGTCATTTTACATATTTTAAATTCCCTGGAAGGAAGAGAGAAACATTTCTCTGTGTGATGCCTTTTCTCTTCCTCTGCAGTCATTGACTCAGTGGATCCTAACTTGCAAAGTCACCCTGCTCATTGCCCTGCTGATAAACTTACAATCAGCAGACCTGTTCTCAACAGAGTTAATGCAGAGCAAGGGGCTTGTGCTCCTCACACCTGAAGAGGCAACACCTCTCCAGGTAGGCACAAAGCTGAGTACCCACGGCACAGCTCGATGTGAAAAACCCCAGCTGTCAGTGATGAAATACCATATTGAAGAGGCCATCTGGAACAATAAGAAATTTGAGCTTCTGAAAGGGTCAGAGAAGAACCAGATCTTTGAATTGCAGTTGCAAGCTGTAGCTTATGCCCCAGAACACCAGAGAAGACATGCGGAGGCTGGGACAGATGTTAGTTGAGCAGACCATCTCCGACATAAAATTGCAAGGCAGTACTGTTGCAGCTCCTTGAAAAAGAGGTCAGACAAGCATATGAGCAGACAGGTAGATAGGATGAAAATATACTGTCTGTCTTGGGTGAGTGTCTGCAGAGATATGAAGATGAGAAAATTCTTTTAATGTAGTAGACTGATGGAACAAACCATACACTGGTTCACAGATATCAAAGTTATTTTATTTTTCCAGTCGGTCTAGTAAACCTTCTCTGTCTGTCTCTGTGTTGCTTTTTCAGCAGTAATACCTCTCTCAAAGCTGCTAACACTGTAAATGGGCTAATAAATTTGTGTGTGCAAAGACATCTTCATTAAAATAAGTGGAAGACTCATTAGTGAAATCAGCAGCACTTGAACACATAGTAGGCCTGACATTTTTTTATGCCTAAGCTTCTAGGAAAGGGACAGGACCTTATTGAAAAGATAAACATATGGAAAAGTCTGTAAGAGTAACAGAAAACATGAAATGAAATGGAAAAGGAAGAGAAGAAGAGGAGGAAGAGGAGGAAAAGGAGGAAAGAGAGGAGAAGAAATCTGTCAGACATGTAATGTATACTAGTTTGGTCAGTAACAAAGTTAGGATTGCCAGAATTTGAAGTAAGTTTGAATTTTCAAATGCAATTAAATTTTGTAGTCACCAGTAGAGAACGAAAATAACAACATGAAAAAGACACAGGACATCCCTCTACAAGGCTGAAGTAAAGATTAAGGTGATTTCACATATGTTCCAAAACAAAATGAACATTTTAAAAAGATGATGGTGTTAAACATTGAAATAGAGCATGCAAATAAGAACATGGAAATGGAAACTATAGCCCAAGTACTAAGATTAGAGCTCAATATAGAGTAATAAATATAATTTTGAAGGTATTTATTATTTATTTACAAAACATGCTTTTTGAGGTTGATACTATGCAAGACACTAGATACTAGAAAGTGGTATCAATAGTACCTGTATTTGAAATAAAAGGAAAATGCAAATCCAGCCACTAGGCTGTGGTTATATTATTATTAAAGTCACATTTGCACAGTAGCAGATCATCTGGCAGAGAAAAGCTGAGCTGGACCAGAAGGAACACATGAATCCCATTTCTGTTGAATTAGCCGGCATATGTGATACTGTGTTATGTCAACTGCACTGTCTATAGAGGACAGATTTGGTGGAGAGACCAATTCAATTCTTTGCTCTACATGGATAAGGTTTTGAACCAGTCCTTGGAAAATGTGTTTACTATAATATGACCACTGTGTAACAAAACCTTAATAATACAATATTGAATAAGAGAATAGTTGAAAACTTGGTTTGCAAATGGGGCAAAATAAAGAACAGTTGTACAAACTGCAAATGAAATGAAAACATGCTAGCTTTATTTAGCAGAGCACCTGAATTTTCCAGTTTCTCCGAAGAAATCTCATAGAGCTTCTGTGAGTGAACTTTTAATAAGCACATGCAAAATTAGGTGATACAGCAGAGTTGTGGATAAACTGGAGTTTATCCACAGTCATATGTAACAAGTTTTGCAGCAAAAAAAAATATAAATGATAACCAGAAGATGAGGGGCTGCTTGAGAGAGTTTCTGCTGAGCATGATGGTCAGTCTACTGAGTTTTGTAAAAGTATTATCCCTTATGTAGTGTATTTCTTTTACTGATGGTATTATAGAGTTTTTGCTCACTCTAAACACTTAGTCCTTTGCAGCTGTCACCCTTTCTTAATACCTACAGAAAGTTATTTTCCTTCCTTAAAGAACAAGAAGATACGTGATAGGGAGAGGGAAGCTTATTGTGGACTGTATGCTCTTCTGCACAATTTAGCAGTGCAGTGGTTGCTATGTTTTCTCACTTGCTCTGTAGTACAAGGAAGTTTTACTTTGTCCTTACATTGCTACCCACAATGCATCATTAGAAGCCCTGGCTGATGGCAATTTATGTACACCTGATTACTTATTAAGTCTGATCTCAGTGAGGTCAAGGCTAATCTGTTCTAACATCCAGACCTTCTGCTTTTGTTTAATATAGCCCACTGAGATTAAAATAGGATTAGAGTTCATCTGATTGGGAGAATAACCTCTGCAGATGAACTCTTCTACCGTTCTTCTGCAAAAATCACGATGGTGTCTTGCAATGGCCATGTTTTCTATATATAAATAGACATAAGACGTTTGTGTGTGTGTGTGGTTTTTTTTTTGTCCCTGTGACAGTCAAACCAGACTTTCAGTGGATTATTTCCTGGAGTCAGATCTAATTGATACTCCACATGTACAATACATGAATGTGGATATCAGAGTGGACAATTTTCTCATTCATCTCAATATTTTTTTTCAGATTACTAAGCAATAAAGCTGAACCAAATTTAAATAAATGGAAATTGTCAAGAGTTACATTTAATATAGTTTAATTTTTCACCTGCTTTATTAACAAATTTTCATTTTAAAAGTTTTTTCTTCTTTAAACACATGCAAGTGCTAATTGTGCAGAAGTAAGATGTTTTCAATTCATCTTGGTTCAACATATACATTATATATAATCACAGAAATAAGCATGTCTATCTTATCCAAACGATATGCCTCCAACCTGATTTGTGATGAAGCCAAGCATAAAGATTGCTAAATTAAACTAATAGTACTCTTCTGTGTGGATATTTTTGTCCCTGGTATTTTCAGTAAAGCCATTCTTCTGCAGTATTTCTAATCTTGACACATTATTTTTATGTTAAAGTATAAGATTTTGATGTGAGCCTAAAAGTAAAGCAAAGCAAAAGTAAAAAGAACAAAATTATTTGGTCAATGTGTTCTCATTTTCCGGATTCTAAGAAATGCAAAATAATATAACCGTCAATGATAAGGATTATATAAAATATCACAGGTAACATGCAGTGAAAAGATCTACAGGGAGAGAATTTTGAAAGCGTTATTTTTGCACAGACTGGCTGCTTGGCTACTGTCCTAGATTTCAGCCTGCCCTAGGTGAGGTCATGCTGTGGCTAAAGTAGTCAGCAAGGTCAATCTGACCAGCTCAGTATAAACCTGGAATAAACTTACTCAAATATAAAACAAGAATAACTGAGAAGAAAACTTAGTATTTTTGTCATGGGTTGCAGTACTGCCCATGCTAGCAATGATACCAGGTTAAGCTGCAAGCAGAATTTCAGGACTTCTTGTCTTTGGGATGATCCTTGGCCATTTCATTCAACTGCTGCAGGGGGTTCTTTTGGGTGATGTTAGTTCCTAATAGCAGTCTGAGAATCATTTAACCACCAAGGTTTGATCCTTACCTTAATTAGCAGTTAAGTTGTGGTCCTGTTTGAGTATTGAAGTGAAGAAAAACCCTCTTAGAAGACAAAAGTGCATGATAAAGAGTTGTTTGAGTTCTTAAAAAATTTTCAGTGGGAGCAACAGAAGATACTTTTAGTAATATGTGTAATTACACTTCCTTAATTATATGGAATGAGCTCCCACGTGCATTTTACTTCAAGAGACAATGCATCAATTGAGAGTATCATGTACGTCACTAAATGAGAATGTGTGAAGACATCAGTATAATTTCATAAACTTTCAAATTTTTAATCTCATCAGCAAGTTTATAATTTATAATCTAATAGCATGCAACTGCGAATACATGAAGATAAAAAAGCAGCATTATTGCAGGTCTGGAAATCAGATCTGAGGCTGCTACATGTTTGTTTATCAAAGTTTTTCTTGCCAAACACTGTACAACTCACCTTATTCCTCTTGTCTATGTTTCTTACGTAAGCATAAGTCTGATTTCTTAATCATTAAAACAGAAGAGCACGTGAACATTGGACATGCATGTGCCTATAGGGGAAATACCAGCTTTTAAGGGCCAAAGCAGTAATTACCTTTACGACCTGGAGTTGAAGATGCATTCTGTGCTGCATATTGCCTCTGAAATTATTTCCTAAATGTCATTTCCTATTCTTAATTGCTTCTTGTGTGCTAGGTAAAGCAATGCAGTTTTGTTGGTTAGGAGGAAAACTACTTTTCTAAGTTAACAAATACAGTCTTTTTTTTTTTTTTCATACTCACAGAAAGAAAAATTTATTTTGCAAAAGCAAGAATTGACATGCAGATGATGTTGTACAAATACTACTAAAATGAAAGATGTCATCCACAACTCTGTTTTCATTTAAAAAGTTAGAATTTTTCCTCTGTGTCAGAGGTTCAGGCCAAGACAACACCATAAACGTTTACATTGCAGATCAGGAAAAAATTGGCCCCTTTACCAAACCTGAGTTTTGTTGACTGGGAATTGCACTATTACTCTAACATCTCAGAGCCTACTTTTCTGGAAAACAGGTCACAGATCACTACATAATTGTTTACCAAAGTCTTTCTTGCCAAATACTATACAATCGGTGATGTCTGACAGCGGGGTATTGTACAAAAGTCATCAGTTTAGGTAATTTTCATGAAGGTATATTTTGTGATTGACAAACCCTCAGAGACTTGTTCAAAAAGTTGGTGGAAATCAATATAATAATAATAAATCGACCAACTCAAATGGTATTTGATGTCAAACTCTGAGGATAGTTAGCACTGTTAAATGGTAAGATAGTATCACTAAATCGCAATTTGCCACTGCAGAGGTTTTTTGGTGACAGCAATTTGAAAATGGGAATATGTTGCTAAACTGAGGGCAGGAATCTGACAATTAGAAGACATGATGAAATGGGAAAAGCTGCACTTAAGAAAAAACAAACTATTTTTATGTTTATATACTTTTTGATGGAAATTAATGATTGGAAACCATAGGAATTTCATGGTGTTTGAAAACATGCAGCCCTTTTCTGGGACTTCACAGCAGTGGTATGGATGGTGAGAGCTGGGTCCCTCTCTGCCTGTGGTAGTCTCCAACATGTTGTGCGTCATCCGTGGGCCAGGGTACCCGTGAGGAGCAACCGGGAAGCAGGGCTGCTCTCTGCCTCATGCCTCCCCTCTGCAGGACACGTGCCTGCAGACTGCACCAAGCCATGGCTGCTCAGCTGCCCACAGATCCTCACAAGTGCCCCAGCAGCAATGTCTGGCAAGGCTGTCTTGAGACCATCTGTGCAACACCATTTGGCAGCTCAGCCTAAAGGGCCATTTCTTACTTCTATCTGCAATTCATTCTTCATATGTTCATATGTTCATACATGAAACCCGGTCGGGGCCCCTCCCCGGGCAGATGGAGCTTGTTAGCCCTGTAAGGCAATCCATCTACGTCCTGAGGACCTCGCTGCCACCGTCCAAGCGTGCTTGGCCCCGGCAGATGAACCTCAGGATTAAAGGGTGGGCTCAGTTCCGCGCACACTGTGTCTCACCTAAAAAATCCAATGCGCAGGCTGGAAGGTGGAAAGACCTTCCCCGGTTCTTCGTTCGCGAAGAGACTGGCCATATAAATACATGAAACCAGAAGCACCCTAGCCGTCATCTCTCTCCTTGCAGTCCCCTTATTACATTTGTGCCTTTCACTCCCCTCTAAAGCTCATGGCACACATGCTGTGCTCATTTATGGGAAACCTAAGTTTGCTGGAGAGCAGACAGATATTGTTTGGCTCCGAAGTGTGTTGACTTATTTAAAAAAGCATTATTTTCTATTCCAAATAAAGTTTCAGCAAAATATCTTTATAGCATCTGAGTTTAGTATGCCTACATGAAGAAGGGTGTACCCCATCTGCATATTTAATTTTGGTTTTTAAATGTATTAATCAGCAGTTCAACAAAATTACTGACAGAATGTGATGGATGAGAAAAGAAATACAATAAATAATTACACTTCCAGCTTCTATTACCAGTGAAGTCCTTCCTTTTGAATCAGCCAACCTCTTCCCTCTCACACATCCAAAGTAAAACATCAAGCTGGGATAAAACTGAGTTATAATTAGACTGGTAGGATTTCAAACACCACATAAAACCTTGGTGATTCAGGTAAATCCCACAGCTGATTCATCCACTTTGAACTCTTGGACTACTTAGGCCACAGATTAAATAGAATATATTTCCAGCTTTAGAAGGTGGCAGAAATCACTCATAAATGGAACAATTTTACAAAAGTAGATTTGGTTTTCATGGTTTGCAGGCAAGTTCACACAAGCCACTTCAGTGGAGCTAATTTTGTTCTGAAGGCACCTAATACACACATTTTTTATTTACTGTATAAACCCTTACACTGGCCCAAGTGACTGAATGCCAGTGTTGAACTGCTTGATCCTATAAGTTCTTGGATCCTATAAGGAACAAGGATGCACCTTAAAAGACAAAAATAAGGAATCTGTCCAATTAAAATGGATTAGCAATTTGGCCTTCTTTTGCCAGGAGTGATTTCCAAGCTTTCACTAGAGCTTAAACACACAAAATGTCAGTATGCAGCCACTCTTTTCCTCAAATCATACAAAATTGCCACTTAACATGGTATTCTGTTCATTCGCTGTTCTTCAAAGAATGTCTGACAATAAACTAATTGCAAAAAAAAAAAAAAATCATATTGTCATAGGCTGGCCTGCTGGATCTGCACTCAGTAGATGCATGAAAATCAGCAACACTAGATGAAATAGTTCTGAAATAGTTGTGTATCACCGCACTGATTTCTGGGCCTGTTCTTCCTAAAGAAATGCCAAAAGTGTGCATCACAAAAGGTGAGAAAAATCTCACAAAAGAGGTACAGCTTTCATCTCATCCTGCTGTAGATCTGAATATGTTCTTTAAGATTTTAGATTCTACTTCTCTTGCTCTATGCTAGAAAGATCACTAGAACAAGCTTCCGACCAGTAAGGACTGTCAGTCATTTGCTCTATATGTTTAGGGAGAGTGGACAAGTTTAATGGATTCTCATTACCTGGGCTCTGCTGGAGTGGTTCCCAGGTGCATGGAGAGTACCACAAGGCATTAATTCCCTTTTTTGCCTCCCTGCTTCTCCCCAGGCACAGTCTGCAGAGGCAATCCTCTTTCTTCTTTTACAAGTAAAAAGATGCCCTTGACTCTAAGCTTTTGTGTCCCAAACTGTTTTCCCATACTGAGAAAAACTGCTGTTTCAAGCAGTTGAAAGCTTGCCCTTGTAGCATCAGCTGCAATATCACTGACAAAAAAATTTGTAAAGTCACTCTCCTTTCTCCCACTGCAGAGTAGTTAACCTTAGTTCAGCAATAGCATTGATTAGTGCCACTTTCATCTCATCAGAGTTTTTATAAGTATAGCTAAAATGATGGACCTAATGTTGTTATAGTCCAATACTGAGTTTAGAAACACTCACTTACCTGAAGAAATGTTGCATAGTCAATGGTATACGTGTTTCTTATGGATCGGACTTGCACTTGCAGACATGATCATGGATGTATGTGATAAAGACTTCATAAGCTGCAAAAATATTAGCTTTCTTTCTCCAGCTAGTGCTGCAAAATACAAATGTTAAGTCTTCTTTGACCTGGGGCTTGGTCCATACCATTTACTATTAGATATAAAAAAATCATAATAAGGCGACTCTTTTCCAGTGATTACAGACATCAGTTATATTTAGTAATTTGTGGCATTAAAATGGAGTTATGTGAAATATAATTTGCCACACAGTATTTTAAAATACTGTTTATATTTATATGTAAATTTCATGTATATTAAACACAGATAAAGAGTTAAACCAAGATGCCATAAGTCATTAAACAGTCAATTAGACAGTCCAAAATTCTCTGAAAACATTGATAAACTGAGTCTGAGCAGCACCTTCCCAGATCTTCTGGCATCAAATACTGAACACTGAATTCAAGGCAGCACTGGCCATTTGGTATTTGGAGGGAGACTTTAAGATTCTGCAGGAACTGATGCTTGCGGTCCAGCTGCAGGGAGCTGCAAAAGTCAACATCTTTTAGATCTGACATAGAGCAGAGGTTCTTAGCATTAAAGATCACATATCTGAAAAAAAAAACCCAGATAAAGTAATTGCATCTGTCTTCTTGAATTGTTCTTAATGTAATGAACATATTACAGTGACCTTTAGAATATTTAACAGGCGATGCATTTAAGCTTTTTGAATATTTAAGCCACCTTCAAATTATGCCTCCTTTGTTTATTCCTGTCTTAGCCTGCACATTAAACTGCACCATAATCAAGATGGATTAAAAAAAGGACAGCCCAACACCTACATATGGATAGTTCCAGATCCTGTTATCATATTTTCTCTTAAATCTCAATTATAGAAATAATTCTTTGTTGTTTCTCTTGAGCTCCTGTGTTGATCTGTTTGTTTTTTTTCTAATTATGAATAAAACAACAATGGTACACCAAAAAGATCACTGCACTTCTTCCATGTTCGGAATCATCTTACAGAATAAAGATTTGTAATCTTGGGAAATTTGACAGGGTTTGGGGATTTATTTCTGTAAAGAGATCTTAATGAATGCAGGAGTATTGCACACACTTGAATTATTTAATTTGTGATAGAGAGTCTTCCATTTAAAAAACCTAGGAGTCTTGTCTTCTGAAAGCTTCTTAAATAATCAATTTATTTCGGTTCCAGCTCCCTTTTATGTTCCAGTTCCAGATTCCCTTATTAGTTTGAAAGGTCTAGCCTTTTTTTTCTTTTCAGGGGACCTAATTCTTTTGTGCTGCTTTAAACCACTCTTTTCATCTTATTCTAACATTCAATATACCACAACTCAGTGCTGTGACCACTACCAAAGACAAAGCTCAGTATGTCAGCTATTCTTTGAAAGACTTTTGTTTCTATTGCAACCACTGCAAATTTTGAAATTCTGCTGATAGATGGGGTTTCTGGTCTATTGACTATGTTTTAGTCCATGGTATAAGCACTTTCTGTGCACGTGCACAGGACTCTTTAACTGAGCAATACTAATTGGTACTGTGCATGCAAGGACCTAGAAATGTTAGAGGGAAGTGACTCATGAATTTCCTTTCCTCTCATTGGCAATGTCAAGGGGTTAGCCTTGACTTCAGTCCTAATATGTTTTTCTTGTATTTTTGTCTTCCATTGCGCCTCCTCTGCACACCAGCTCTGTGCATACTTCATAAATTCTCAGCATTTCATATCTCACTATTTTAGGACAATTTTTACCTCATATTTATTTCCCTGAAACATTCCACGAGGGTGGAGGAGTTCACCTGAAAACTAGATTATAGCAGAGATGAAGACAAACAGCTTGTAATTCATCAAGTGCAAGGAATATGAGAAGACTGAACATAAGGATAGAGAAAAGGAAGCAAAAGGTAATTGCTGTGTGATAGTATAGCGATAAAGACAATTTAGTTTCTGAGAGTAGTATGGTCATTGGGAGAAGTTGCCTTCACCTTTGTCTGGACAATGGCCTTGTCAAAAATAAACTGTGTAAGAATTCCAAAATTGTAGCTAATATTAAGTTTGACCTCTCTCCCTGAGGAACTCCTTGGTGTTGCAAGTCACTGGGAGCAGAGGGTTTCAAGGTGAGGCTCCAAGCAACGTGATGCGTGAAACTCCCAGGCAATTGGCAAGGATGCTGGAGTTCAGCCACCGAACCAACAACTGTTCCTAAGGCAGCTGACTAGCCATCTTGCAGGTGTTCTTATAAATGAGGCTGGTAGGACACAGATTATGATGAAATAAACATTCTCATTGACTTTTGGGCAGCTCTGGAGTTACATTAGATACAAGAAGCTTCAGAGGAGCAAGTTAGCACATCTGAAGGGGAAAGTAATGTGAAAGACATATTGCTCCATCCTGCTGGGGTTTTTGTAAAGTACAGTGACACCAGTAAGTAAAAATAATTATATATTTATAATATACCCAGAATTTTAAAGTGGATTTCAGTAATGATAATTACTCCCACAGTGTATTTTCTTCTGTCATAACACTATATGTTAGGCTGTGGTGGTTCCACTTTTCTATAGATTTCTCATGCCTAGCTCAAAAGAAGGAAGATTTGTACTTTTATTGAAGCAGGTTGCCCTTAAAGAGACTGGCATGCTACAATGACAACATTTACAACTGCCATATGTCTAATTAGTATTGTAAACATTATATTAGAAAAACACGTTATTTAGTGTTCTATAAACATAGCTAAAAAAGCTTTTGTGTTTTAAAGGTATACTCAATTTATATTTTCCTACCACTGTATTCATTATCCGAAACTGGAATCATAAAGCAGTTAGCTTTAGCCTCTTAATAAAGGTAACAATAGTGTTTGGTGTAACTAGGCAGAACACAGGTGCAACCCCTATATTTTCATCCTATTGATTTCTAAAAACAAACAAGCAAACCAACCAAAACAAACAAAATAAAACCCCCTCAAAAACTCTCAAAGCCTTTCGAATCAATTGTTACAAAATGTAAATTTTAATTGCAGGTGATAATGGCATATAATAATCGTACAAAGGCTGTTTCAAAAGGCAAGTAGAATTTAACTCACTGCAAGTGAAACAGAAATATCAGATGATCTCTCAGGTTTAATTGTAAGCCAATGCTTGCAGTTAAAGGTAAAGCACATAGTTTGCATCTTAGGCTAAAGCCCTAAGTCTGGTTAGTTGATGGTGTGATAAATATTTACAGTAGTTACACAGTGACACTGGTCTAAATGACAATTTACATTACATATAAACAGTTTCTGCTCCTCAAATACCATGATTTCTATGAATTGTGTTTGATTATTAATACAAATTAATATTAAACACAAAAAATTATTCAACATATTTTAATTATAAAGACCATATCAGTGTCTTGCTGGTTTTGTCTGGGATAGAATTAATTTCTTCATGTAGCTAGTATGGGCTATCTTTTGAATATGTGCTAAAATCAGTTTTAATGACACAGGGAATCTTTCATTACTGCTAAGCAGTGTTTACACAGTGTCAAGACCTTTTCCTCCCCTCACCCCACCTCATCAGTGAGTGGGCTGGAGGTACACAAGGAGTTGAGAGGGGACACTGCCAGGACAACTGATCCCAACTGACCCAAGGGATATCCCAGACCATATGGTGTCATGTTCAGCCGACAGAGCTGAGGGTAGAAGAGGGGATGGTTCTCTGCACATACCTACAGTTCCTTCAGGAGCAAATGTGCTCCAACATGGCCTTACCCATAGCTGTAGTCTGTCCAGGGACAAATCTGCTCTGTTGTGAGCTTACCCATGGCCATACATATTGAGGTGCTTCAGCATGACCTCACGTACAGCCTCTGATGCTTCAAGATGTACCTGCTGCAGCAGGGACTTATCCCTGGGCCACAATCCTTTCACAGGTGTACCTGGAGTGGCACAGACATAAAACTTCCCTGTGTGTACTCCACAGGTCACAGTCCCTTTCAGTCAATTTCACTCTGGAGTCCCAGCCTGGCCAGTACAGCACAGCAGCACAAAATGGGCAGTGATGCCCTGGCCCTCTGCCAGCCCAGGCACATCACCATTGGCGTTATCAGAATGTTCCCAGGCCCAGCAGAACACAATGATCAGCAGCACAGCAAAATGGCAAGCAGTGAAAGAGAAAAGCAGTCACTAACGAGCACTAGACTCTAATATTCTAGGCAGGCAAGTGAACCCCAAGGCAAGCACAGGAGCCTGTTTATTAATAATTAAACAGCATAACTGCTATAAATTTGATCTAGCATACCCTAATCAAATGTTATCTCAAATGCTGTAAGACTCAAAACATTTTGGGTGCCAAAAAGGACTGTTGTGGTTAAACCCCAGCCATCAACCAGGCCCCATGCAGCTACATGCTCACTACCCCACAGCAGGATAGGGGAAAGAATTGGAATGATGAAAGTGAGAAAACTCATGGGTTTTGAATAAAAACAGTTTAAAAAGTGAAACAAAAGCCACACATGCCAGCAAAGCAAAACAAGGAATTCAATCACCACTTCTCCCGGGCTGGTAAAAGCTCAGCCGTCCCCAGGAAAGCGGAGTTCTATCATGTGTGATGGTGATTTCAGAAGACGAACACAGTCACTAAGAACATTTCTCCTTCCTTCTTCTCCCCCCAGCTCTATATGCTGAGTATGATGCCATATGGCTGGGATATCTCTTGGGCCACTTGTGGTCAGCTCTCCTGGTTGTGTCATCTCACAGCTCCTTGTGCACCCCTAGCCTTCTTGCTAGTGGGGTACTGTGAGGAGCAGAAAAGGCCTTGAACCTGTGTAAGTATTGCTCAGCAGTAGTAAAAACGTCTGAGTTATAAACACTGCTTGCAGCACAAATCCAAATTATAACCCTATACTGGATACTATGAAGAAAATGAGCCCTTTCCCAGTTGAAACCAGCACCAGTGTTTTAATTTAACTCTATGTCGTCATCTTTCCCACCCTATTTCAGTTGTTATACATTGCAAAGTGTGAAATAATTTTGATGTTTCAAATGTCACCTGTTCCCAACTGCAATTAGCATTTAAAAGCTTAACATCCATTTTCATTCAAATATGCCGCCTCTGTAGTCATGGTAACCTCCTCATCAGTTTTATCTTTCAGCTTTAGAAGGTACTGCTGTTGTACTTGGAGATGCTGTTATTTAGGATTTTTCATTTGACTCCCTCCTCCTTCCCTCTCCAGTGCAAAAACCACCTCTGTGCTTGCTTTTACCAAGTCAAAGGTCTACAACAACAACAAAAAAGAGCTAAAATGAAAATACTGTTTAAAAACAAAACCAAAAAACCAACCAAACAAAAACCAACCAACCACAAACAAACAAACAAACAAAAACCAAAACCAACCAAACAAAAAAGGGATATTCCGTGGAGTTTCCCGGAAATAGGAAGTGGTAAGGAAGAGTGGCTTATGATTTCAGATGGCTTCTCACAGATGATGCAATAAACTACAGATAAGGTATTAAAACCCACATATCCAGCATAAATATAAATAAATATAAATAAAAATAAAAATGAAAGCCTAGTCATACATACAAATGTGTAGGCGCTGAATCCAAGTACTTAGCAGATGTGTCTTCCCTCTTAAGAGAAGAAACATTGAACTAAGTGAGAGCCAATATTGTTTCCTTTAAAGAATGTAATTATTCTGTGCTTAACCAGGATATACTCTGGTTTTTAATTTTATGAGAAAAAATGGAATTTCTTCTATTGTTAGTTATCATTCTTATACTAATTTAACTGTGGGTTTTTTGTTTCTGCCCTGATTATTACTCAGGATTTATCCGAGAAAGGGTTAGATGATTCAAAGTGCTTAAGTTATTGGTAGAGATACCCATCTGTGAACCACATAATTCTTGTTACAGATAGTGTTGACCTTGGCTTGTAACACATATTTATTGTTAGCAGAAAAATCATTTCAAGTACAGAGAAAAAGATGGCTATTAGAATTCAGATATATGGACTTTTGGCTAGTAGATAGTGTAATTATAGGGACTAAAATAGCAGAATTATATGGAATTTCCTACATATTCTCCCTGTGGCCATATGCAAAATACTCCTGCTTCCACTGTTAATTCAGAAATTGATAGAAACTGAGGTACTACACACATATCCCAGCTTGTCTCTGGACCATTTGTGAAACTGTGGGATCATTTTCTGTACCTTTTTCAAGTGGCCACTTCCCACTTCTCAAAGACTAAAAGCCAATAATTCAGCAATCACAAGAAATTGTATAAGCTTGCCCACCCTTAATCCCCATCACCACTGTACAGCAGGCACAGGTTGAGTGTTTGAGATGTAGCTGCTTCATTTGGGTCTTGCATATGTGGATATAGACAGTAAATTTGCATTATAAATAATTCTTATCTATGTGGGGGCTCTAGAAGCATGGTTAAAAGCAATCTCCATGTCTCCTTGCATCATTCTGAGCCTGATAAAGTCTTGATAATCAACAGGCGCCTTCTATCAGCTGTCAGCCACTAATGAGAACCTCCCAATATGTAATGTGAAATAAATGTACTCTGCCTGTGCAACTGTGGCTTTGAAGGGCACTTTGTGTGTGTGAGTCTGCCATGGCTCTCACTGGAAATTATTGAAATTTTGGAAATATCTTCTTAACCATCCACACCTCTTTCAAAGCCACATAGTCTCTAAGATGTCTCCTTGTACTTTGTTTTATCTGCTTTTGCCATTTTATAAGTCTTTAGAGGAACTTACAAGTTTCCAGTCAATGCTGACGGCAACCCAAATTTCCCAGGTGCTGTAAACTGACAGTGTGGAAATACAGAGTATTTCCACCTCAGGCCTATCCCTACAATCCTTTTGTTTCCTGTGATACCCTAATGATTCTTGCAATATCCGTGTTTTATCACTTAATAAAAATTCTTATAGTTTTGTATTCTTCATGAAGCACCAAGTAACAGTTATTTTCTCTTTGCCAAGGGATGAAGTCAGAGTTCAAAATGAAAAAGGTAGAAGTTGTAAAAATCAAAGTTATTCTTCACCCTAAAGAGACTGAGAGTTCACCTCTTACAGTAGGACTTTTCAGAATGTGAAAAGGATGTCACTGAAAGCAGAGCAGTGTTAGTGAGTTTAACAAACTGTTCCCAGATCTCTAACACTGTCCCCTCCCAATCCCCCTCAATCTCTTTGCTCTCCTCTGGCCTCTGCGATTTTTAAGGATTTCCACATGAAGGATCATTCCTAACTGCCCTGTACCAATAAGGGTCTTACAGGGGTGCTGGCCTTCCTACACCAGATTACTTTGGTTTATTCACGAATTACCATGCAGGTTTTTCTAACAATGGTATGTAGGATAAGTGCAAGTGGTATTTCAAAAGAGCATCACTAGTGTAACTCTAATAGATCTACAGCATGTGCCACTGGGAATTACCTAGGAAAGAGCTGCATTGTAACAGTTTCAATGCATGTGAATTTTGAATCAATTACTATCTGAAACACAGTTTCTTGGAGAAATAATAATGTTGAAAGATGAAGAGCAAAACAAAAGGCGACAGTTCTGGCTAAGAACTTAGCCTGTTTTCTTGTGTGTTCAGTACATCTTTATTGTTCTCTGTGGTGACTTTGAATTGCAGTTTGAAGAAATCTCTGTTCAGAAATCTCTGTTCCGAAGTAAACGAATCATGATTAATAACTTTATCGTAGGCATGTCATCTTCCTTAAAAACAAAACCAAAACTAAATGTCTTCTTCTTTCATGTCCTGCTTTCCCTTCAGAAAACATTTGGCATAAAGGATATTTTAATCAGAAGGCTTTGAAATTACCTTACTCCTCGAGGCTTATGACCTTTGCTAGAAACGCTGAATTTCACCTAAGTTAAACCGTACCTGCTAACGTAAGATGAAGGGGAAAAGGGAAAAAAAAATAAAAATAAAATAATAGATTCCGTGCCAGCCTGGCTTGGCCACTGCCCAAGCTCCCGTGGGAGCGCGGCGGGCGGGGCGCCTTCTGCCCCGCCTGCGCGGGGCGGACCTGCTGCCGCCGCCCGCCGCAGTCGGTGTGCCGAGGGACCACGCTCGGATCGCCAGTCCCTGTGCCCATCCCGGCTCGTTCCCGCGCCCCTGCCCGGCGCCCGCGGGCCGGCGCGCAGCGCAGCGCAGCGCAGCTCCGGGTGAGCGCCGCGGGGTGCGCGGGCGGGGGTTGGGCTGCGGCGGTGCGGGGACTCCCGGCCGCAAATTCCCGCCTCCATGGGCGGGACCGGCTGCCGAGGGGTGACCGGTGCCCCGAGCCGCCTGGTCGGTGTCTCCGGGTCTCTCCGCCTTTGGAAGTGGACCCACTGCCCTTTCGGAGGGGAAAAAAGTTTGTTTTCGGCGCGGAGCGGTGCGAAGTTGGGCTTAGTTAGGCGAGGGTCTGCGGCATCTCCGCGGGGGGATGAGGGAGAAGGCGGGGCGGGCGGGGTGCTGCGCTGCGCTCCGCCGGGGTCTGAGGTCCGCTGTGTCGGGAGCGGTGTAGCACGGCTGGCCGTGCAAGTTCCAGGGTAGGAGAGAGCTGAGCGCTTTTCCCCTACCCCATTCGTGTAATGGTCAGGGGATCGCGATCATCGGCCCGGCGCCGCGGACTGCGCAAAGCAGCTACGGTGCCGTTCAGATGACTTTCCTGCTTAATGTTTTCGTGACAGTCCGTCGAGTAGTAACTCTGAGATGGAAAATAAAATATCTCCGCTGAGGTGCTGCACCTTGAGGATGGAGTATGTCTTAATGACATCTGCTTAGTATGGAAACTGAAAAAAAAAATCAGGAAAAACTGCAAATTACTTATTAAGTGTTATGGAAATAACCGCATGTAATAGCTGAAATCCTGCATTTGAGAATACAAAATCAATATTCTACTGATTAATAGATTGTTCAGTATTCAGCTGTTGCTACAAATTACTTGAAAAAGAGATGTAACAAAGTATCTTTTGGGCAGTAATACTAAAGACTAATAATCAGTTCTATTAAGAGAGTATCTTATCTTTTGTTTCATATAAAATGCACACTACTGAGCATAATGCATATGTAACTAATTTCTACATTACAAATATTCTTCCAATTCAATAACCAAAGCATCTAGATGTTGTCTAGATGTTTTTTTCTGTTTTGGAAGTGCTGTTGGTCCAGTATGCTCATGTCTGGCATACATGAATAGTCATTCTCACATAATTTCTCACCATTTCATTTGTTTCAGGATCAACTCTTTTATAAATCTAAACTATTTTCTTAAGGATCTGTAAGAGGAGCACTTTTAAAAAGTACCACATAGGTATTCTAAGTAACATCCCACATTTCTAGATGAATGCTTGCCATAAACCCAAACAAAACCAGGGGGGACTGAAAATTTTTTCTTGGCTCATTCAGGCTAATGTCCTAGGTCTGATCAGAAGCAAGCTGAGTCTCTGTAAACCTGAGTTGATTTTACAGAGGAGCTAAAGAAACTCCACATTGATCCCGTTCGAACAGCATTATGTTTTACGTACATATCATTGACTGTTTCTCTGTGTATGCGTAATATTTCAATTAGTGCTGCCTCAGCTGCCCAAAGGTCTGATGAGATGCTTATTAGGATGTTGTTTGTTTTTTCAGACATTATTGCCCCTGCATTTGGGATTTGGACATTACATGGTATTAGTAGAAAGTAATTAATGAGATAATAACCTTTGGTTTATCCATCAAAATAGTAGTTTCTTCATTTTGATGCAACATCTGTGGACAGTTTTCACCTTCCAGGATTTTTTTTTTTGTTTGTCAGCACCTGAGGAGGACAGTGGCTCGTAGGCATATGAGAGGCATAAAATGATCATAGACTGTTATTCACAGAGTTACTGCTTAAACCAAAATGTCATTGCTGTGTCTGGTGGAATGTGTCAGGTCTTTATGTTACAGCTGGTAATATTCTGCTTTAAATGTTAAATTTCACTCAGTCTTTTAGATGCTTCTAATTACATACTGTTTCACTAATATTAATAATATGTTTGTCCTTTTAAGACTAATGAAGAAAATACATCCTGCGAAGAGTAAAAGTACTTGATTCTGGGAAGACTCTTAAAGCACTTCTAACTTCAAAACTGGAGAAAAGTATGAAGGAATAGTTCATCTGACTCCCTCAGCATCTCACACAAAATGGCTCTTCAGAAAAAAACTCTTGCTGGTGTCTTGGAGGAGTGGTGTTTGGAAGAACCACTGTTTGGTTGCAGATGGCACCAGAATGTTCGGAAAAAACTGAGACTGATACGAATTGTAGGGCTTCTTGTCAGTGTAGTGGCCATTAGTACTTTCTCGCTTTCAGTGAGTGCCTTTTTCAAGATGGAACCACATAGCATGGCACTGATCAGCAGCCTGGATAGCCAAAAGCTGGTGCGTGGGCACCAAAGAACTCTGTTGGATTTCACTGAACAGAATCAAAGCGGCAGTCCAGACCAACATGTTTCTCTGAGATATGAAGCTGGGCATGACAATGAAACAGATGATCATTCGAAGGGAGAGTATCCCACGGACCTTTTCTCTCTTGAGGAGAGAAGACAGGGAGCAGTGATCCTCCATATAATTGGAATGATTTACATGTTTATAGCCTTAGCCATAGTATGTGATGAGTTCTTTGTTCCTTCCTTGACTGTCATCACTGAAAAACTGGCCATTTCTGATGATGTGGCAGGGGCAACCTTCATGGCTGCTGGTGGGTCAGCCCCAGAACTCTTCACTTCTTTAATAGGAGTGTTTATATCCCACAGCAATGTTGGCATTGGTACAATAGTGGGATCTGCCGTGTTCAATATCCTATTTGTTATTGGAATGTGTGCTTTATTTTCTAAAGAGATCTTGAATCTTACTTGGTGGCCACTCTTTCGAGATATGTCCTTTTACATCATTGACTTGATCTTGCTAATCATCTTTTTTCTGGATAACTTCATAATGTGGTGGGAAAGCATAACGCTCCTGACAGCATATTTTTTCTATGTGACTTTCATGAAGTTCAATGTTCAAGTAGAAGAGTGGGTGAAGAAATTTTTAAACAGGAACAAGGTTGAGAAGGTAACAGCAGATGCTGAAGGAAAGGTTGGTCAATTTTTAATTGAATTATATATAATAATATCCTTATAAGTGCTGAGCCCTTTGGTATTATAAGGATACCAATACAGTATGGTAACCAATATAAAAAAGTTCCATGTTTTGCTCAAATGTCTTTTTGTTTAGTCAAAACCGACAGGACTGAAAATAAAAAACAAGGGTAACCTTCTAGTAAATCAATAGCTTTTAGCTTCAGAATTATCCTGATCAAACAGAAAGAAAGAAAAAGAAAAAGCCAGCATACAGACACAAACCTTTACTCAGCAGTTTGGCACATCGATGAAGTCTGAAATATAGCTACTATTTTTTTCCCTAAGCTTTTGGATAAAGCAGTAGCAATATCTGGGGAGAATCTTGTGGCAAAAATTGGCTTTTTAAAGACTTTTAATGCACTTTCTTCCTCAAACCCCCCCACATTACTCAGAACAGTATACAAAGGTATTTTTATATGCGATTTTCATCTACTGATGCTGATAATGAAATAATAACTTCCTGCTGTAATTAGTGGCAATTAAATGAAAGAAATCTCTGAAAAACAGTAACCACAATGGCGAAAGTCATAGATCCTCTGTTTAAGGAGGATGTTTCCCATTTAAGGTATTTCCAACTATGCAAACTAATTTTTGGCCTCAAGTAGAGAATGAAATTTATGCATAGAGGGCTTGGTGGGTCTTCAGCAAGTATTATAATCTTTTAAACAGCCCTCTTCTTAAAGCAGGCAGTATTTAAGGGATCTATGAAGCTGAACCCATAAACGCATATGTATGTAGTAGTATTTTAACTGGATGCTTAATTCTGAAGTTGAATTATCTGTTTTTATATGACGTTGGGGTTATTCAACAGATAAGGTTGCATTATGCAGTAATTACTCAAAGTATCAGGCAGCTGAACTGAAGTTCACTGTTTCGTTTCCTCTGTTTAGCAGTGCTGTATGAAGGGTTTGTAAAAGACACAATCCACCAACATAAATGCACAACCATACAAACAGACCGTATAAAACTATAGAGAGGGCCACTTGTTTGTGACTCACAGAAGCCTATGTGCCTACCTTTGAGGAGAGAGCTGGATATTTTAGCAGTTGTGACAGGTGCATTCAGTTTTAGGGCAAGACACAAAACAAGTGCACCAAAATTAAAATCCAGAAATTCTTATTTATTTATTTTACTTTCTAACCAGGATTAACAGCTGTACACTTAACTTGTAACTTTATTTTTTTCACTTTTGTTCTAGTTTTTTTTCCCCAAAATTAGCGTGCTCATCTTTATCTTTCTCAAAATGCGCAATTGGGATTTTACAAGTAAATGAAAAGAAAGGTCAACGCCAACAAAGTACTTGCTCTAATTAATGAAGGGCTTTTTTAACTATGTTAGTTGGTTTCTAAATAATGTAAGATTTCACAGTGCATTGTAAGTACTTTGACAGTTTGTCTAAATGTGTGTAATGACAGGAAGACTATGGTATATGAAGCAACTATTTAATGCATTTTCGTCTGTCCATAAATTGGACAGAAAATGTAAATCTATAACTGGTCTTAAACAATTATCAATATGAAAAGCATCTGCCTTGTGTTGTCCAGGCTATAGGGTGAGGTAGTGAGAGTAGCTATATGCCAAAGTAAATGCTCAATTATTTTGAACTGAACAGAAGAATAAATAATTTGCAGGCTGTTTTTAACATTATTTATATCTGAAGTACTCTAGGTGGACTTGATTTTAAAAAGATACCTTTAGGACCACTCATTTATTGTTTCATATTTTTATTACTTAGAGTTTGTTCATAATATAGGTACACAATTTCAGGTAGAGATGAAAAAAATCAGAAAACTGGCTACTTTTCCTGAAAACACAAGCTTTGCATCATATGTTTCATGAAAATGTTTTTCCTGAATTATCTTGAAGCTAATTAAAACGATAAAATAATGTGTTCAAAAATCATTGAGGGGTAAAGGGAGATAAAAGATGCTCTGAGAGGTAAATTGCAAATTGCAAATTTTTGTTGCAATTTAGCTAGTAAATATTATCTACTTCCTGGTGAAGACAGTTTCTGAAGGTGTCAGACCATATTTTTGCTCTTCAAGTCATGCAGTAAAGACTTATTTTTGAATATTTCATTGACACTTTGAAATTATAAGTCATTATGAATTATTTTATTCTTTGAACAACATTTAGCAGGATGAACTCATTATTTTCTCATAGCAAGAACTATATTACAGATTATGTTCTTTGGGAAGAATCCCTGTGAAGTTCTGTGTTAATTTGTTTACTATTATTAATTACTGTTTTTCTTGCTTTTAAATTAAAAACAAACAAAACAAAAGAAAAAAACACAAGGAAAAAAACCTATTACATATCCTAGGCCTAATAGAGAGGTCTAGGTTTTTCAGCTTAAAAGTTATCATCTAAAGCAAAGGATAAAATCTTTTTGTAGTCTGAGATCTGGTGCCTAGTACCAAATGCAATGCACATATATGTTTATTTCGTAAACACTGAGAGTTTTCAGTATCACAGAAGTGGTACGCTTGGCTATTGGAGGCAAAGGATACTTAATTCCTACAGTGTTGGCTGTTAGCTCAGATTGTTCCAAGTCATCAAAAGTGTGCTTTGTCAATGCAAAATGATATTGTATATAATCAAGTTAGTATACTAAACACATAATTTGCACTCTCAGGGGCTTTTAGGTAGAAGTTTTTTCACTCTCTCTTCCCCAGTTAGGGCAGAGAATTGCTAGGCAGCTCTCTGAAACTGGTGGGTTAGTGTGTCTTGGAATAATTTTATTTCAGGAGAGTGTAGAAAATTCTCTTCCCTCTAACCAACACCCCCTCTGCCTATCTGTTTTCAATTCTGCTGCTGCCAAACTGGCAAATGTTCTGCTAAAAAAACGTGTGTCGTATTTATCTTTAAGACTGTTGTAGTCTGAAAGCAGCTCAAGAAATCTGAGAAGTCTAAATAAAGCATCATAAAGCTGGATAGTTGAAGGGTTAGATGGCTTATTAGCAAATAAGTATCAAAGAGTAAAAATCTGATCAGATGAAAAACCTCTTGAAATACTAAAATGTGTTTTAACATTAATTTCAATACTTTTATTATCAGTTGTCTTGAAGGATTGAAGAAGCTTTTACATTCTCAAGGACAGTATTTCCCATGAGAAAAGGTCATAGATGTGAATGATTTTTCTACTTAGCTTTCACCTGCTCTAGATGTATTCATCAGGTTGCTGGAATGCATTTGTATCTCTATAGATGCCTTTTAGATTCCTTTCCAATTTTTAAGAATTAAAGCACTTTTTTTTTCTTTTTTTTTTGTACTAGAAAAGTGCTACTATTTGAACTTAACTGTTTTTTCTGATCTTATTTAATTTAGTATGTTGGCTACTTGTACAAATATGAAAGTAGACAGAGTACTCTATATGAAGTTCATTGTACTCACTATTGTCTTTCACAAGCTTTCAAACAAATACAATCTGGACTATTAAGGGGTCCAGGTTGACAAAATCTGGTAACTTGAATTTTCTGAACAATTTTGTGACATGGATGAGAACAGACCACAAGCTTTATGCATTTAGAGTTCATAGGGTATATTGGCAAGGTCCTGTTTGAACTGTGGAAGTTGAGGTACGGATAGCCCCATGTAACCGTCAAGGAAGCCTGATACTGAGGAACTCTGGAGATCACTGTGAAAAGGATGAAAAAAAGGAGAACAGATGAAAAAGCAAGACAACATGAAAAGAGGAAATAAAAAGCAGACTGTTTTGAAGTTGTACAATGTAGGATGGCATATGGCATATGCAGATCAAGATGGGTCCCTGACAAGTGACACTGAGCCCTATGAGCTGCTCTGAATGCGCCCTACAGTAGGTAGTATGATCCCACCACCAGATACCTCCACAAGTTCCTTCCAGCCTAACTAATTCTGTGGCATGATTTTTAGGTTTTGTGTAGCTATCCTGCAAAGATGATTTTTTAGGACAGAGATGGAAACTTTAAAATTAATTTGACATCTTCCTCAGCTGAGTGAAGATATTTAAAAACAGCAGCCTAAAATTGAGTATAATAGACAGGAAGAGGAAAATGGGAAAAGCTGATATTCAAAGTCCTTAAAAATTAGACTCTTTTGACCTTCTGGTAAGGTTGCCATCTTTTTTTGTTGTTGTCTGTCCTGGTGAAGATAGGTTGAATATATTATGTTGTGGTAAAACGTCATATGAAACTACATGTCAGTTTTTAAGTACTTTCTTTAATGTAGCATGGAGGTCACTGCAGAAATGCTTGAATGTGATGGTTTAGTAAATAACTCAAAACAGTTCTGTTTGGCAGCTAGGAGAGCAGAATGTGGGTGGCACAAGGATATTGTGCAACGACATCTGTTTCACTGACAGTAGCATTTCAGATAAATAGCTTATGGTATAGTTAAGACAACTTTTCTACATTTATGGAGAACTGCATTTGGAAAATGAGCTTTTTTTACCAACAAGGCATAGTTATTATTATATTGACAATTTTGTTGTCTTGAGAAACTTGCATAGCTTGTGTGTGATATTTTAAGATCCACATTGATCTCATGTGTTGCCACATTGTATCTGATGGCAGTATTTGCATTCTAAAGGAAAGGTTGTTAACAGTATTTTTAGGTACTTCTCTGCTCAGTGGCTGTATTAACACTACATATGCACAGTCACTATTATAATGTATGATCTAATATATGTGCATTACAGGAAAAATATTAATTACCTGCATGCATATAGGAAAAACTGAAACTCCTGAATAGTTCTTTTTCAGGGCTTCTTAATGTTGAACCCATAGTAACTGCAATTCTATCTATAGAATAACTTTTCTTCTCTCACTAGCAACAAAAGATTTTTTTTCATAGTTTTCATAGTTCTTAATATTTCATGTCCTTAGGGAGATCAGAGGCTTATTCTACAGACATTTCACAGTTGGTCTACCTGTGCAAGCATATTTGAGAATATAGAGCTATGATATCTGGATCTTGCAAGATAGCTATATTGTTTAAAATATGTGTTTGGAACATGAGTATCATCACTGTCATTGTCCTATCTTTTGATTTGATAGAAGTCTGGTTTTGTGTCACATTTTATCTGCTTTTATTATGTCCAAAACTTTCAAGCTAATTCTATGTTAACTTACTGTTAGTCCAGTAGCAGTAACTGTCAGTTAATTTGCCTTGGGTTTTTAGGATTGCTGTTTCAGTTTAGGGCTATTAACTGCCATGACCAAAGGCTGGCACTTATATATGCAACTATTAGTATGATGAAATGGATACTATTCTCTGTTTCTTTTAGCACCTCTCAGTAATTTGTTGACTACAAAGCAATGATTATAGTTTTCACTACTGAAGTCTCTTATTTTGTACGTTTGTACCCTGAACAAAAGTGACAGCATGCAAATGTACTGTAGATTAAATGCTCTTAAATCATGGGCATCTACTAAGATTCATTTGGCAACCCTCATTCATTATACCAGTAAAAAGAAGGCTAAAACCTTGCCACCTTTAATTAATAGCAAAGGGAAAACATACCCATCAATATAGTTAGAAAAATAAAAAGCATATGCAATTAAAAAGAAGTCAGATGATACTTAGAGACTGCACAAAACCAGCTGTGTTGGTAATTGTTCACCATGCTGTATTTCAGAACTCCAGACATGATTGAATTTGTTGTACCAGAAGCTGTACAAGGAGAGGAATGTGCTGTCCCAAAGTCTTGAAACTTTATAAATGTTTTTCTGTACTTTTGTCCAGATTGTCAACAGAATGTGAGAGCTACAGAAGACTATAGGTGGAATTTCAGTCCCCAGATCAGTATCACAGACCTCAAAATATCTGCCTGCTTTGGAGTTCTTAATCTCTGAGGGAACTTTACTTTAAAACAGAGAAAAACAGAGAAGATGTTCAGATGCCTATGTTTTGCTTCCAGGCTTACTCAGAAATGCCAGACCTAGGTACAGCGGCATTGTACTGCTTTTCCATCTGACCCATATTCCTCTACTTTTCCCCCCAAGGTAGTTCTCCAGATTTATCTCACAAATAAATGTTTAAAAAAATCCAATGGCTTTTACAAGTTCTTCAGATTCTGGTGATGAGAGTGCTCAACTTCTGTGCCATTATATACAGATCTCCCGCGTTCACTGCTCACTTTAAGTGGTGCTGCACTCATCATATAATAGTTTTGAGTGGCAAGGCACAACTGATTCCTCTGTTTTTCTTGTCTTGTTTTGAATGGGAGTAGTAAGCTTTCCACAACATGTGTTTCAAAGTGTGTGTATGGGATGGCAGTGGTGGAAGCTTCCCTAGAGCAGTGCTTGTTGCAGTGTTGAGGATGCCACACTTAGTGATGCTCTGGGCACTGCTGACTTTGAGGTGACCTTGGCCTTTCTTAGTGGTGACATTCCCTAGCAGCCAACACTGCACTGTCAGGGCCACAGGCCAAAAAAATTAGATTTTATGAAGTGCTTCTTCCCTGCTGATGATTTGGGGGGTTGTTGGTTTTATTAGCAGGAGTCAGTTTTCCACTGCCAACTGCAGAGGTGAGAAGACAGGTTCTTTTGTGTCCTTTCTCTGATTTTTTTTTCCCCAAGAATTCATGGATTTCGCTTTCCCAATTGTAGAATAAGATTATAGCCAATTTGATTTTTTTACTACATAATGGATAGTATATTCAGACTGAAGAAAGTCCTACAACAAAAGAGATGTGGAAGTGGAAGTCAGGAAAGTTCTGAAAAATAAGGTATGTGCCCCTACTTGTCTTAAAAAGATCTGTGTGAGATAAATGAGTATTAAGTGTTTTATAAACAGGGTATAGAACAGATGGGAAGATATATTAGAGATGAGTGTAAGTAAACAGCTGCAACATCTGTAACAAGACATATCTATTTAGCAACCTCTTTTGCTGTTTATAAAATAAACTTCGATATGAAGAATAATACTTTCTAGTTTCACCCCAGACATTTACCAAATTTTGTCTAACCTGCAAACTGTGACCAGTGTGGTGTTCCTAAGTCTGTAGAATAAAGAATGGTGTTTCCTTTACCATAACTTAGATTAGCCATATTCCATCGTATTTCAGCCAGCTTTTATTTAAACATTCTTTTTTTATTATTTATTATTTAACTTAGTGGCTGGTTCCATAAATCTGTATGGCAGTAAGTGTGCTATTGGCACAAACTAGAGATTCAAATTGCTTCTTGGCACTGACAACTATTTTAGAACCTGCAATGACAAGATAGAGCAAATACTGGGTAATTGTAATGAATTTATTATGCACAGATATGCATCATAAGAGGAGACATAAGAGGTTTAGAGAAAGAATGGTGACTGGTTTTATGTTTGTGGGTTTTTTTATTCAAAACCCCTCATTAAGTACTTATCTGAAAATCACAATCTTCCTTTATCAGTACAACCCAAATATCTTAGTAATACTTTGCCATGTATTTGAAAATTCTGGAAATTTGGGCAGGGAAATAAAACTCCTTCTTATTGAATGCTCTTGACACCTTATTGTTCTAAAACAAGCACAAATGTTTTAACTTTTATTAATTTTTGTACCAAAGTATTGAGATGATAATCTGGTCTCCATTAGACTAGGTCCTTAGACAACTGTATGAAATCACAGTTCCTTCTCTCAGTAACTTGTGGTGTACAAAGATAAATACTATTCAGAGTATCTGGTGAGAACATGATTTATCGTGTATATAGTTTTATTTACATTGATATATGCTTACTGTTCTTCTACAATTAGCATTCCATTAGTCTTTTCCTCCTCACCCGAGCTATTACTGAGTTGTTGATTATTTATTAAACTTAAATGTCCTAGAAATAACTTAAAGAAATAGTTTATTTCTCTATGTGATCTAGCAATAGATCTTTGCAAGTGTCAGTCAATGTGATACATCTGATAGAAGACAGCATCTTTTTGTATAAGAGGACCTAAGTCAAAGTAGTGCTATTGTTGCTCTGTTTTGCTTTTGGAGGAAACAGGCAGATCAGATAGTATGGGTTTAGTTTGGTTTCATTGCAAATTTGTGTGCATTAAATTCTTGCAATTGTATTGTTAAGTGCAGGTCAGTGACACATCCAAACTGAAAATCCTAAGTTAGAGCAGCCTTGGGGCATACTCTTGGCAAACAAATTACATCTGACAGACAATATATTGTAGTACATTACCACATTTCATTATTTTGCAGGCAATACCTGTATCTTTGAGGAAATACAGTTGGTATTTGCTGTCACTGGTCGTTTGTTGGTTGGCATGTGTTCCTACCTGAAAAAACGAAATAAAAAAAATGCAGTATTGGAAAAACAGCAATTGCTTTGCTGATAATAAAACAGAGCCTTGGGTCTTGGGAGAGCAGTGTGAATTTTATGTCTTGATCATGCATTTGTTTCTACAGCAGGTGACAGGTTCAGAGCTCATGTTGCCTGCAAAGCAGCTGTATCTAGCAGTGTAACTATTGCTTTACTTTAACCAACAGTGGCTCACTTTGCATGATTTTACTGTCTCTGCCAGATGCAATTTCATCAGGACAGTTCAAAGAACAGTTACTGCTCAGTTACTGTGTTTTGCACTATTCTGTTACTATTCCAATGTCCTCCATATCGTGATTTACATGAACAACTATAAATAGCTGTGTTCTTGGATGACTTCCTTTTTGCAATGATATTAAAACTGCTATGAAGCCCTACACTTAAGGGATTAATAGATTGGCACAAAATTTTTTCTTATTTGAGGAAGAATAAAGATAGGGAATTTGTACTACAATCTACACTGACAAATTAATCAAAAATTTTCCTCAGGAATTAATCCTTCTCTATCACCTCTTAACTGCTTAGTGCTACGAGTCTAGGCTGAAGTCAGCAGTAATACCAGTGACATTTATTGCATAACCAACTAGTGTAAACTCTTCACCCTCTCACATTGCTGTAAAACAGCTCTAGAGGATATAGTGCACTAAGGAAAAGGCACATCTGCTGTCACAGCCTATGTTGAGTGACCTTGAAGGCATCATTTGAGACCTGTCCAGTTATGTACTTTTGCCCAAGGGATAAAGTAAAGTTTGCAGGGTTTGTAATGCTAGGGGATGAGCACCTCTTTGGGGATTAATCAGATGTTAATTTTGTTCTTTTGTTTTTTTTTAAAATTTGTGCTGCAAGCTTTCATCAAATTGCTAATTGAAGTCCTTTTACTGATACCATGCACAATCACCAAGTTATCATTTAGCTAAAATTTATGACAAACAAGTGTTTGAGTGGAAAAAATCAGATTTTAGAACTCCAAGAATTGCTTTGTTTAGGAGTAGTTAGAAATGATTCATATTATTACTTACAGGTCATCTGAAGTCATTTGAGAGCATCAGGCTGTCTAGCAACTACTTTTTTCTGTATATTTTTATTTAAATATTCCTATTTTTTTCTGCTTTATTCTTAAATTCATTGTATTTATTTATTACACTTTCTTTTAATTTAGAATGTTTCTGGTGGAAACATATTCTGTTTGAAGTCTTGATCTGGGCTGGATTTATAATGCTGCAGTGATATGCATAATTATTAAATACTCTGCAAAGCTTGGATTAGGAAGTGGTTATTATTTTCTCTCCGTATTGAAAACCATGAAAAACTGTTAAGTTCTCCAGTTATGAATGAGTTTTTTGGAAGCAGACACAGCAATCCTAGTTTCTCTCCAGAAGTCACGAACAGAATATGTGAGTCTCCTCTCAAAACCTGTGGCAAAATTCCTTTAAAATTTAGTCAGAGAAAGATCATCAGCTACCTTGTGGAGGAATATTGCCACTGTTTTTTGTGTTCAGTTTCTGAAGTAAAATCACTACTTACTGCCACTCATAATCTTCTCTACACATTGTAATTAAGTGGTTTTGTAACCTTTTGATTGTCTTATTCTCAGTCTGTACTGGAACCATTAACCATTTGTGTGTGTAGGCACACCTGTGCATGTATGCACACAATTTTCAGTCTGAAAAGATAAGTGAGAAACAGTGCAGATCCATAGGGTGGTAATTTAGCATGCTTCCTACACCGTTTCACCTGTCTTCTGCCTAGTGACCCATTTCTGTAAGACCTACTCAAATATTTGAAGTTTCTGAACAGTGCATTTCTCATAGGTTTGTTCCAGATTAGATATTCAGAGAAAAAATGTTTGGTTTTCTCCTTAAATTTGGACACTTAACAAACGAAAAATCATTCCTGCCTGAGGCCAAGGACATGACGTACTGAGCTATTGGCATATTTTATTGTACCTTAATATGTCATATTAGTAATTCCCTATCCTGTGTCTCTACGGAGATAGAAACAGGAGGTCTTTATCACTGTAGTGGGATGATTTCTTGCGTTCCAGTAGGCTAATGAGGACTTGATTCTATCATGGGAATGGCCCAGGGTGCTATTCTTTACAACATGACATTTCATGCAGAAAAAAAGGCCGTTTCTTATACAGATGAAAGGCCAACAGCTGCAATTACAGTTACTTAAATTTGTTACATAAGCAAGAAACTGTGCAGTAGGTTGGAATGTGAATTTAAAGTATTACTTTCTTCACTCAAGTTTACCCAGGAAGCATAAGTCTTTTTAAACAAAGGATTTGAAAAGTTGCCAAAACTATTCTCTAGTTATTTTACAGTATATTCGTACATACATTTGCAAATATATTAGTAATAATTTGCAAATATAAATATTGAAAATTGGTATTTTAAAATATATTACTATTGAAAATACTTATTATTTGGATTACTTCCTGAGTCCCTTTTTTGCTTGCAAGCAATGCTATAAGGGTATTTAGAATGTAACATAGTGTATATATATTTAGGGGAAAAAAAAAAAAAGAATAAAAGAAAAAAAAGCATGCAGCCCCTTCTTTTTAAGGCTATGGGAAATAAATCTGGATTTATAATCTCATACATGGACATATCTCAAAAAATACAGACTTTCATTTTAAAATAATGGCAATAGGCTCAGTAACAGGCATGGACTGAACTGCAGACTCATGCCTTAGCTTTGGATTTAAGGGTCAAGATGTCGTTCTCTCTTTCATTTAATCGTCTTAGAAACCTGTAGCTTTCAAGCCTTCTAGAAGATTGTACAGTGTGCTGTAGGAAAGTTTTATTTCTGCTTGCTTGATTGGATTACTGTGGGCAAGAAAAAAAAAGGTCAGCGTATTGACAGCAAAATGGTCTTGAGGCAAGGTAAGAACATGTGACATCTGAGAGAAACATGGTTAGGCTTGGTGGAAACAAACCAGGTAGGATACATGGAGCTGTCATTTAGTGGTGTGCTATTTTTGAAGCATCTTGGTAAGCATGAGCTTTTTGCCAAAGTTTTAAATGTTAGTAAATTTTCTTAAGATTCTTCCCATCATTAACATTATTGCCCTCCTTAAAATTTTAGGAGCAATAGTAGAAAAAAGAAGTGAAATGGAAATTGAGCAAACCTGTAGGTGTAGATTTTTATAATTACACTGAATAAAAGGTAGTTTTGAAGTGGATGACAAGTTTTGCTGCCAATTTTGCTGAAAGTGAAATGAAATCAAAAAGTCAGGGCATTGATAATTATGATCTTGCTGGTTCTCAGATCTCTATGTACAACTGTATATATATATATTTATATATATTGTTTTCTATTAAATCACCCTTAGCAAACAAAGAAAACAATTTCTTTTGTACTTGTAGCAAGCAGAACAGGCATTATCAGTTTTCTGTGCCCTTGGACTCAAAGTGGAAAAGAGCCCTCGTGTTTTGCAGCCTGATCAGTCCTGTTGTGTGGTTAGTTTTTGGATTATTGATAAATATCAAATTATTATACAGTGGGATTATAATAGTATTTTTGCAGACACATCATCCCTAGAAACCACTGCTGCTGCCTTAGTTGTTTTTAAAGGGTGTGTCTCTTAAGGGGAATACTGGATATGGGTAAACTCAGTAAATTACTTTCTGAAAGGTAGGAAAAACTGTTGCTCTACAGTTTTTTAATTATTACACATACAGGCACAGTTTTGTGAGTGATACAGGGGAGGAAAACTTTTGTCTGGTCTTCCTATAGAGAAACACTGTGCAAAAATAAAAAAACTAATTTTAAAATCTGCATTCAAAATTGCCAAGGAAAAGCTCAAGATGTAGACAATTGCAGAAACCAGCTCTTGGCCCCAGATTCATTTGGCTTAGCTGTGCTGCCTGACTTATGAATATAGACTCCACAGGGTTACTTTTGTGATCACTACAGAGAAGTGGGCATTTTTATAGTATCACAGATTCACTGAGTTGGGAAAAGATACTTCAGATCATCTGGTCTAGCTATTAGCCTAGCACTGCCGGCTCCACCACTAAACCATGTCCCTAAGCACCACCTGTACTCAGCTTAAATACCTCCAGGGGTGGTAGCTCAAAGCACTTCCCTGGGCACGCTGTTCCAATGTCTGACCACCCTTTCAGTGAAGAAATTTTTCTTAATATCGCATATAAACCTTGTGCAACTTAAGGCCATTTCCTTTTGTCCTATCCCATGTTACCCAGGAAAAGGGACCAACACAACTGGTAACAACTGATAACTGGTAGCTGACCTGGTAACAAATTTCTTTCAGACAGTTGTAGAGAGCAATGAGGTGCCTCCTGAACCTCCTCTTCTCTAGGCTAAGCAACCCTGGCTCCTTCAGCTTTTCCTCATAGCTCCCATGCTCCAGACTCTTCACCAGCTCCATTGCTCTTCTCTGGACATGCTCCAGCACTGCAATGTCTGTCCTGTACTCAGTGAGGGGCCTAGAACTGAAAATGAGATCTGAGGTGTGGCCTCACAGGTGTGAGTGTATGAGGATGATCACTGTCCTTGTCCTGCTGCACACATTATTGCTGAGAAAGGCCAGGATGCCATTGGGCTTCTTGGCAACCTGGGCACACTGCTGGCTCATGTTCAACCAGCTGTCGACCAATACTCCACCAATAGTTCTTTCTTGTAAGGATTAATCTTTTCCTGACCTGAAACTGTGCAAAATTAATCTGGGCTGTCATCTGAAGCAATAGGCTGGTAAAATCTGAAAAATCATCTCCTGTGGTTTTATTGTAATACCCTGAATACTTACCTCAGTGTTGCCTTTTCTAACACCTGGAATTACATCAGGTGGTGTGAGAGTGACAACCTGATGTCATTTTGCAGGGAGTCACCTTTAAGATAGAGGTAACTGAAAGTTACTGTTTTTCTATGCCACCAAGCAAAATGATATGTGTATTCAACAGTTAATCTAGTCTGTGAATATTTCATTTGATCCCTCTCTGTTCAGGTCTGTATGTAGGTATCACGTGTGGTTCCAAAGAGGTACATAAGGCAAATAAGCTATTAAGTGAGGCTTACTGTTATTTATAGAGAAGTTACTGGCACTGCAGCCACAGACACTGTTAACATACATGATTCATAGCAGATTTTTCTGGATTATCTTTTTAATAAGACAAGGTATAATTTTAACTTTCAGAGAATTACAGTATTGGTTGACTACTTAACCCATTTGTTAATTAAGTAAATTTTTACTAGCCTTCCGTGTGTATGTCTGAACATTTACAATGAGTGAATTATTATAATGGATTATATTATAATTCAAATATTATAAGGAGTGATTAATAATGAAAATTCAGATGACGTTTTTCCTGCCCATCTGCTTTAAACTGTTTTTAGACATTTATTCTTCAGAATTAAATGGTAATTATTGTTTTCAAGAATTTCACAACACAGTGGAGGAATAGAGCCTGCTGTAGGGACGTATGTGTACACAGAGGCCTTAACAAAAGGAAATCAGTTTGCAGTCATGGCTTATTCAGACTTGTTGGTTGAGTTTGGGCAACTAATTTATTTTACAGTGTCTCAGACATGTAAAATCCTATGCCTGCCTTATTCATTTGTGGAAAAAACCCAACTCCTGAATGTCCTTGGAAGTCATTCCTTTAAAATAATCAGTGCTACAACATCTGTGTATAGCATTTCACTCATTAAATATAGAGCATCGTCTGTTTCTTACTCTTTCAGTGCTTCTGACCATCACCCTTTTTTGACGCCATCAGTGAATTGTCAAAATAATGATTATCACATCATCATGTATCAATGTAAGAGTAGAAAAATAAGGCCTAAGGGTAGGAAATTGGTGATGAGAAATGTGTCTTTTTAAAAAGGCAGAACTTCCACTGAGGATGTGATGCCACACCTCATTGTTATACCTATGCTACTTCATGTTATCACTGATTTTGTTCCAAAGATACGACTGTCCATTGGCCATGGAAAATGAAAAATTTACTGTCTTCCCTTCACTAAGCACACCCCTGAAAAATGAGTACATTCTCTCTAAGTGTAGAGTATGGGGTGTGGAGGATTGGCCACTGCTAAGCCTCAGCCCATGCTCCCTGACCTCCTCTAGGGCCAGCACTGGTTGCAGTTTGTTCACCAAGCCTCTTGCAGCAAAAGAAAAATAAGCAAAGCCAGGAGGTTTTGGTCAAGGAGCTGACTTACCTGATTTCCTAATATCTAGACATTTTTGTTCTGATGTGTAAAGTTTGCCAGATGCTGTCAGGGACTGAGATTGTTGCATCGCTATTTCCTTAAGTGGGGGCCAAGAAATCCTTTCTGGCAGCATGTGAAAGACCACATAGCAAAATGCTTCCTGACATCAAGAGCAGAAGGATCTCTTCTTTCAGCTCCAAACATCAGCCAGGGATTGTGCATTGCAAAGAGCTGACCAGCTGCATGGGGCTGGCTTTCTGTTTACTGTAGGTGGATATTGGCATTGTTGTTTTTAATGAGTTTTGGATAGATTCAAAAAGCTAAAAAACTTTATGTAATTGCAGCGTACTCTCTGCAGAAAGTGCTACCGATTATGATGTTGCTTGGCATCAAACACTGTGACAAAGGGAAGCAGGATTTTCTAACTCTTGATGGCATGCTGTACCTTGCTGACTTTTTTATTAGAGAGGGGCAATATTGCCCAATATTAACACCTTTAGCAAGAACTTTGATAGAAATATCAAAGCCTTTCTAGTTTTTCTAGTCTTGAGAAAAATAGAGCTGTTACTATAGGATACAGAACTATTACTCTAAGTGCTGTGTTCCTGATGTAAGAAGCTTTCTTAAGTTTATGAAATTACTTGGAATGAATATGAAGCTCAATGATGAGTGGAAGTGCTAATTTCTATGATCAGAAATATGTATTGAATATATCTGTGTTTATGAATTCTACTTTTGGTAAAATGCTGCACCATTTCCTGTGAAAAATGCTGCTGCCTTATTTATTCTACTTCCAAAGTACAGTGCTGCTATAGTCAAAGTTGTTTGTCAGCTGAGTGAATTTATTCCTTGTAAAATACATGAAACCTTGAAAAAGAAATACAGGAGAAATGTTTTTCATGTGATTGAACTGTGTGTGGTGACTTTTTCAATGCTCCCCTGGGCTTGTGGTGGTGTTCTGTTGGTTTTGATGAGTTCCACTTGGGTATGGGATGTTCAGGCTACCATGAACTCTTCAAAGGGAAATTTAGGAGGAAAGTTTTTGTTTGGATCACCAGTAAGATCAGATACAATACGGAAAAGGATCCTTATCAGCAGAGGCAGTCATATTTCTGATGTTGGCCAGTCTTTTTCTTTAGCAAGTTTGCTAGCATCTCCAATGCAGCATATATGTCAATAATTCACTTGTCATTAAGTAAACCTCTTTTATTAATTCTGCCATCACATGGATTCCATTTAAGATTATGGAGGAGTGACTGCATTTTGTCAGAGACAGATTCGGTCCATGAACCATGTGTGATTCAGGACTTTTTGTGACAATCAGGCA
Organism: Empidonax traillii; assembly: GCF_003031625.1. Classification (NCBI taxonomy): domain Eukaryota; kingdom Metazoa; phylum Chordata; class Aves; order Passeriformes; family Tyrannidae; genus Empidonax; species Empidonax traillii. The sequence continues at coordinate 340,400 of NW_020955290.1, read as the reverse complement.
TTTCAAAGTTTCCTCACCTGATTTTTTTCACTGTTTCACCTATTCTGAGTTTATTGAGGTATAAGATATAGTTAATAAAAAATGTGTATAATGGGATATGTGAAAGCAAAATAATGATTTTTTTTTTTGTCCTGTGAGTCAGGAAAAAGCTCATAAGCAATTTGTATAAGCTTTCAACAAAGCTGTATCTGAACAAAGCTAAAAACTCCCTACAACCTCAAAGCACTAGCAAGTCTAAATTCCTATTCTAAATTTCTTTTCAAACAAGCTATCATGACACACATACCAGGGGATCACAAATCAGTAGCCACAGAAATGCACAGTGTTTTACTAATGTAAAATACACATATCAAGAGTTGCTCAGGCCATTTGTAAGTGTTGTGTCAATTAGGAATCTTGGGGTTAATATTTCTTCTCATGTTGTTAAAAGATGGGCTGAGGACAACTGAAAGAGTTTCAAATGTCAGCTTTCATTGTATGGAGTGTTTTTCTGATAGGTGTGCAGATGCATTTAAATTGGATCCGAGATGCAGCTTGGATATGCTGGCTGTCTGTTAGTATAATTGAGAAAAGTACATATTAAAAGTATGCCTAGGGCTTTTAATCTCTGTATAATGACAGCAGAGGGTTTCTGCTTACCAAATAGGAGAAATCAGCATAGGCAAATGTGTGTGCATTCCTGCTGTGATGTGTTCCCATTGTAGCTACATGCTAGTCCTTGAGCAGAGGAAGACATAAGTAAGAGAACAGTCCGTCCCTTCATTCTTTTTATGTCTGTATTTAAATCCGTGAAAGAACATCTGGTTCTCAGAGGACAACTCCTCTGGAAGAATTTGTTAAGGCTGCAGAGATTAAAACAGAGATACTACTCATCGCATTTGTAATAAATGTAATGCTGCAGTAATAATACCACCAGTTCTTCCACAATTAAGAACTTGTGTATTAAGAGCCTGAAATCAGGGTGACAATGTGTAATAGTGCCATCTGGTGACCTTCTTTCAGACTGTGGAGTGAAAATATGTGATTCAACCTAAGACATCTCACTTAGAAACACAAAAAGCCTTTAGGTTTAAGGTTTTTTAGATTCAAATTCCTTCAAAGTTCACAGTTATCAGGAGAGGATATTGTTTCAGCCCACAGATAAGGGCATGCTGTTTCAGCATGGGTATAAAACACTGGAATGTTTGTTTGTCTAGTGATACTGACATTGAAAAAATATAACAATTTTTACATATCCTGATAGGCATTTATGGCTTCTCATTTCAGCTGAGAACTGCAGTGCCCATTGTTTGATGAGGAAATCGGGTTATTATCCCACTTGCAGGACAAACGCTGTTTCTCCAGGAAGTGGGATGACACCTTCTGTAACAGGCCAGCCTTGCTGATGCTGATTAGAGCTGTTCTGTCACGCCATTTGTCATAAGGCACTGCCTCCGGTGGGAGCAGCAGATTCTCCATGCTGCTGCAAGCTGTGGCTCAGTCTCTTCCTTGATCCTGAGCTAATGGGGCTGAAGATCCTGTTCAACTTCCTAGCTGCAAAAAGCAGCAATAAAATATATATATAGCCTCCTAGCTTTGCAGATGGGTTGCTTGGAGGTCTCTGTGCTGCTGCTGGGTCTACTCAGAGATAAGACAAGAAACCTTAATGTGTCTTGCTCAAAAGCAGCTAGATAATGAAAGATCATCTTAAACTTTTTTTTCTAAATATGTCTTCCATTTTCTTTACCTTCTGGTAAAGGTACTACCTGGTTAGAGCAGGGCAGGGATAAAGGAGATACAGTTGAGACCTTAAGTAAAAGAAAACTAATGTATGTACACTGTTGTAATCAGAAACACCTTTCACCTGACTACACAGGTAAGTAGTTATCCATACTTTAGGCCAGAAAATAATAAATCCTGTCACAGATCAGTCATCATGTATATCACGTACAGCAAATAAGTTCATGTAAAGTCCCAGATGTGTGGGGGATTATTTTCAGTAAGTCACCAATGTTGCAAGTTTAAACATAAAAGTACAAATAAATGAGTACTTCTAACAGGCGAGGCTATACTCACAAATACTATAATTTTTGTTACTGGCAGTAGTAAAAAGAAGTACTGCAAGGCACACATGAGCAAAAGTGTTTTTTTCCTCCAAGTCCTTAGATTCCAGAAGTTAGTTGCCTACATTATATTTTGTAAACTAGAAAGACTAGTATAAGTTTTTAGCTTTCTTTTGTTATTGAAGAAACTTGATTGTATATATTGCTCCTCTGAGCACAGAGAATGTAAGCAAGCTTATTGAAATAAACAGCTTTCATTAAAGTACCTCTAATGAGGTTCTGCATTTAGAATCACACCAGGGCTGAGGCTTACACTGCCTCTGGAGATTGTCCAGTCTCACCCCACCTTAGGCAGCTCAGCCACCACAGGTCATGTCAGGGCCATATCTAGTTGGATTTAAGTATCTCAAAGGAGGGAGACTCCACACTGCCCTGGGATACCTGTACCCGTTTGACCACCCTCACACTTCAAAAAGGTTTTTTTCCAAAGGTTAAGAAGAAATTTCTTCTATTTCAATCTGTGCCATTACTTCCTGTCCTTCCCCTGGGCACTACTGAGAAGGGTCTGGCCTCTTGACCAAACACCTTCCTGTCAGGTGTTTCACATCCACATGTGAAAGCTATCCCTGAGCCTGATCTGCTCCAGACTGACCAGCCTCAGCTCAGTCTCCTCCTATGACATGAATACTAGCCTGCATACTAGCTTGAATGCCTGGAATGGTAACAGGAAATTATTTTTCTTTCCACTAGGAAAATTCAAGAGTTCACCCTATTTCCTGAGACTGAAAATTGTCAGTATTTTAGGTCATTATTTTCATTTTAATTATTAGTTTTCTGTGGGTTTTCTGAGATCACCAAGAATTTTATACAGAGTGCACATCTGTTTTGTGTATGACATGAAAAGGAAGCAAGAAATGAAATTAAGCTCAGTCATATGCACAATCCCTGCATCAAAACAGCTAATTGTGTATCAGCCAAATTCTTATTAGTAGCCTCTGAGTCTAGTTTTTAGCCAGGGCAATGAGTATGTGTATGCTGTGTATTAAATGTGTTTAAAGATACTTTTGTCCCAGATAAATGTTTTACATTTTCAGAACAAATTCCTTCCTATATATTTCAGCTTAAATAATTGTTCAGAAGGGGTTACCTTGGCTCTACATAGCACTAGGTTAGATGGAATTATATTGAGATTTGCTTTAATGTTGATCTCCTGGACTTCTTGCTACCTATTTAAGACATCTTAGTGAAAGGAACAAAAAAATGGATATAGGGAGAGGAGATAAACTCATTACCTGATATCCATGAAGAACATGATGTAAACCAAAGGAGAACAACCTGTCCTTCTGGTGCAGATGGAATGTGAATGGGTAGGAAACAGAGCACTTTTCTTATGGTGCTAAAAAGTAAAAGATTTGTGTTGAAAATGCTGGAGATATGCCACTTTATAATAGCACAAATCTGTTCCTTTGCCTGTCTTGCCCAGGACAGCCTTGTGGCTTCCTCTTGCTGGAGAAACCCTGAGTAGTGCAGAGCTGCCAGAAGAGATTAAGTTCAGGAGAGCAAAAAGCAAGGTGCCCTAAAGCACCACTAAGACCAAGTTCTGTAAAGCTGGTGCACATTACAGAAATTCTGTAATTTCTCTGATTTCTGTTGGTGCAGAGCTGGTATGAGGTATCCTTGCAATTATGAAGGAACAAGTTTAACTGAGACAAAACCTGCTTTTATTTTATATGTGATTGTATTTTAAACCAGGCAGCCTAGTGGTAACGTTTCTGAAATTTTGCTTTCTTAATTGTAGACTCATGTTTTAAAGACTATTGAGACAAAGGGAAAGTTTTTGAGAAGTTTTGGTAGCCTTGACTTATCAGGGCAGGTACACTGTCCATTGCAGTAATAGCTTTGTGATCTGGCAACAGAAACAGGAAGCTATACTCAGTCACCTGTTTTGTGGTAAGTATTTGCTCTTTGCAGTAGACATATGTAGTTTTGGCATATTGTTTTTGTTGTTGTTCAATTCATATTAAGTCTCTTGTGCAAAACGTAGGATTTATGTTTAAGTGAGTTATTCCAATAAAACATAGGGAAATGCAGTTTTAATGATAATAAAGTATGACACGTGAAAAATATTTATATGCAATGCAAACAGTTAAGATTTTGCCTGCAGAATCATACCTTTATACCTGTCTATCTATAGGAGAAAACAGACAAAACAATGATGTGACTGCGTTCTAGAGATTACTTTAAGCAATTCTTTTCACTACTCTCAAGTCACATAGAGAAACACGCCAATCTCTGATAAACTTGGACTTCGAAGCAAGGCTAAAGAGAATTAAAATTCTGTGTTCTCACTATTTTTTTGGTTGAAATTGTTACTAACAGATCCTGTTCCTGAGCAGCTCTCTCTTCTCATGAAATGAAAATAAATTTGTATCACCTTTATTTTACTAACTGTTTCATCCTCAACACATTTATCCTGTGTGCCTCCCTCCCCCCCTTATATTTGCTTACAGTTACACTAGCATTTAGTTTTGGAGGGGAATAAAAATGCATAGAAAGTTATATCTGCTCTCTTGCATGTACAACGAGGTGACATTATCTGGCATGACTCTTCCAGTAGGGCTGTTGGGATCTGATTCTCTTTACAAACAGATGTAGATGCAGCTGTAGTGAATATCTAAGGCAGAAATTCCTCTGTTGACCCAGGAAGGGTTTCTTTCCTTGTGATGTGCAGGCTGAAACTGTAGAACCCAATCAGAGTTATTACTATATTTAGAGCGATGCACCCCATCTCAGTCACCTGAACAAAGTTTGTCTTTAATTATATAGTCACTGCAAGGAATAAGGTTTCTGTTAATTTTAGGGCTAATTTCAACTCACATCAGCTGATTTCCTTCCAGGTATCAGATCATGTCTGACAGTCCCAAATGTGAAGATATTTTTAAAAGAGACAAGTAGCTGAGCAGGTATGTGAGACATGAGGTGAGGTGGGGTGTGGGGCTGCACCCCACCTTTTAAGGTCCGCCTTATTCACTACCCCAGCAAGACTCTTCACATATGGCAACACAGACAGTCCTCAGAAGATTGATTAAGTACAGGATTGATCTGTGTCTGGGAGCCTTTAGCTAGCAATCATGATGGGCAAGTGTGTGTGGCCAGCCTCTTTGCGAACGAAGAACCGGGGAAGGTCTTTCCACCTTCCAGCCTGCGCACTGGATTTTTTAGGTGAGACACAGTGTGCGCGGAACTGAGCCCACCCTTTAATCCTGAGGTTCATCTGCCAGGGCCAAGTGAGCTTGGACGGTGGCAGCGAGGTCCTCAGGACGTAGATGGATTGCCTTTACGGGCTAACGAGCTCCATCTGCCCGGGGAGTAGGACATGGTTTTCTGCCTAATGCGTGGCAGGTACTAGGAGCACTTTGCCACAAAGTATTAAATCAGACTGAATTTCAGTTATGTCAATAAAGTGGTGAATACCTTCAGTATTAAAATGAGAGAATCACAAATATTTAAAGGATTCACAAATATTTACCACCCTCTTCATTCTCCCGCAGTAAGCACATCACCCTATCAGGAGCAGAGAGGATTAAAACAATTGAATAATAATGGGTAACTGCCAAATGCAGTGTAAATGATCAAGAGGCAGAAGAGGAGTAGAAAAATCAGCTGGCAGATATTGTAGCATTGCTATTTTCTATCTACAATGCACTGATGATAGAAAAATAACCTAAATCTTTATAAAAATAGAAGTAGTTTACTGAAGAGTTGAACAAGATGAGTGGCAGCTGTCAAGCAAAAGGGTTAATTGCAAATTTTAATGAGTTGCTTAGGAATAGGCAGGAAGAGGCATTTTCTGCTGTGGGCTTTACAGAAATAGACATAACACAACTGTTTACTTACTTCAGGTTTCTCCATGCATAGTTTTATGCCAATGTGCTAAACATAGAAGTATTTATAAGAAATCCTCTTAAGATACAGCAATGCTTAAATTTCCACAGGTATCATGGCACACTCTGTCAGCACCAGGCCATGGTGCAGTGGCAAGTGAAAGCTGTGATTTGCTGTTGTCTGCCACACCAATGTTCACTGCCCTGTAGTGGTCTCAGCTGTCCGCAGGAGCTGTTGTGGCATTGCTGTGTTCTTTGTGTTTAGTAATCAAGGGGCAGTTTTAAAGCAGTTGCCTAGTTCAAATGTGATAAAATTTAAATTGTTCTTGCAAGGAGATTTATCTGTGTAGGAGTCCTCACTGAATTGCAGTTAACTAGGCACTCTGCATAAATTACACTGGGACTAAGTAGGGCTCTGTAGGGTTGTTATTCAACAAGAGTGGCAGAAATGTATAGTAATATGGTTTGTGAAGCTAGAACACTTTGTGACTAGACAGTCTTGCTATTTGTATGACCAAGTCCTTCTACTCTGGTGGCAATAGATGGGGGTAATGTTGAGCTAAGACTATGTGATACCTGACTGAAAATGTCTGGGGAAAATGAAATCTTGGACAAGACCTAAATACTGCTACATCCTCTATTTATTTCTTCTTTCAGGAAAATGTGCAAAACATCTGGGAAGAAGGTTCTTACAAATATGGATGGCTATTTTATGATTCTCTGGGTAGAAAATAATCTTTTGTCTTCAGAGGCAGAGAGTGGTCTTTCATGCTGTATGCAGAAAAGAGATATGGAAACAGATAGATTCAAAGCAATACCACAAAACCTTCCATTTATGACTCTAATACAGTGACCCTAATTTGTGACCCTAATAAAGTCCCTCCTAGACTTTAATCTTTTTAGGTTCTTATAGGAGGTTATTAAGACTTATGTATGACAGCTCAGATATAGAAATATAGCAGTGAAGACAACTTTGTTTTAAAAGTCCGTAAGGAATCCTCATCTCTTGAGGAAAAGAGTCCTCAGATCCTACCTGCATCATCCTATTCTATGCAAAAATCTGTGGAACAGTGGTGAATAATAGGCAATTAATTTTAAGGAAGCTAACCAATAAGGATAATGATTCCTCTGTCATATTAGAAGCTCAGAAAGCCTAGTAATTACTTCAAGTGAGTATTTACATGACAGCTAGAAATTCAGAGCTGAATTGTTTTATTAATCAGCACGTATCCACATATCTATCAGGTACCTGCTGGTTAACAAAACAGGAAAGGGAGAGAAAATCACATTTCATAGAATGTTTAGTTATGAACAGGTCAGTGGATCCTGGTGATTTGAAGCAAAGCTGTCTTTTAACAAACATACCCATATCTTTCTGTAGAGACACTATTTCTTCTAGCCATCCAGCAGGAAGCAGAAATACTTGATTCAGTATAATTTTGTTCTCTTCCTACTTCAGGCTCTTCACCTTACACAGACTTAGCATTCAGCAGCACTGTTATATAAACTGAATTATATACCATTTTGTTGAATGGAGCTCAGTAAAATAACTTGCAGCCCCTGATACCTGTTCCTGGTACCTGAACAAAGACAGCATTCAGTAGGTTTAGCTCAAAATGGAGTTGTTGACACCATGAGGGGTGGTTACTTGTTTTTTAATTAAAGTCTCTATGTAGCAGCACTCTTAATTGGCAAGGGTGATTTTCTGATAAAGTCAATCAGTTGTCGGTTCTATTGATTCTCTCAATAGTAACAATAAATTTTTTAATTATTAAATTGCTGCATTACAGTATCCATAATCTCATTTAGGTACTGTGCTGATTCTAGTTCTTTAATAAGCCAAGAACAGCACTGTGATTCCTTTGTATTAATGAGCTGCTTTTTCTGAAAACTTCAATATAATTTGGTTATTCTTAGGTAAGTGATGTTAGCCAAGAGTAAATTTCTGAATTAGTGTATATTGTTAAGAGAGTTATTTATGTAGCAGTGTCTGCACCCAATGAAATGGGGATTAACTTGCATAAAGTGTAGAATTTTGATGATTTGAAAAACATTTGCTAATCTTGGAAGGACCTCACAGCAATGTTCCTGAAGTGTAAATCCGCACATGTATGTAACACTTTTTTATTGGTATATTTTGATAGTTGAGCAGCTAGCTTGTACAGAACATGATGTCTTATACATTTTTGTGAAGGATATTTCAATGATTTTTGAATTCTTCTTTGGGCCTGGATTGTGCTGTTTGTGGGCTAGGGAGAGGCAGAGGAAGGGGAGAACCAGTGAGGTGAACACAAGGTCAAGGGACTATACAGGTATTTTTCCTGGGGACCTCAGAAGCAGCAGCAGCAGTGGTTGTTGTGTGGTGCCTGTCAACTCTAAGGTGGCTTGCTGCACCAGAGTGTGGGTGCTTCTGTACTGAAATGTGAGCAGCAGTAACAAAAATGGCTTTTCAGCAGGCAGGAGCAATGCCTTCCCAGCTTTCTTAGAGCAATTGCTGCCATATAGTCGCCAGCCATAAGCTGGGGCACAGAAGCAAAATGTGCATCTTCTTGCCACCTGGGGTGAGGTACTGAAACCTTCCTCTGTGTCACCATGCTCAGCATGTCCTACTGTCTGTCTCAGTAGGTTCCCTGCTCATGAACATGGGCTGAGCAGGACTCCGTTTTGAAGCACTTGTTCCGTGCACTGAATGGGAAGCCAGTGGGCCTCCGTTAGGAATTTGGTTCCAGGTTCCTGAACCTAAGATCCTCCACTCTCACAACACTTCACCTGTCTCTGGCTCTGGGGTTGTCAGGGAGGACATGGACCTGTTGGAGTGAGTCCAGAGGAGGGCCACAGAGATGATAAGAGGGCTGGAGCACCTATCCTATGAGGAAAGGCTGACAGAGTTGGGATTCATCCTGGAGAAAAGAAGGCTACAAGAAGGCCTTATTGCAGCCTGCCAGTACTCGAAGAGGGTTTGTTAGAAAGATGGAGAGAGACATTTCAGCAGGGCCTGTTGTAATAGGACAGGGGCTGATGGTTTTAAACTAAAAGAGGGTAGATTCAATTAGATATTAGGGAGAAGGTTTTTTTGCAATGAGGATGGTGAAACACTGCAATAAGTTGCCCAGAAAGGTGGATGCCCTATTTCTGGAAACATTCAAGGTCGGGTTAGACAGGACTCTGAGCAACCTGATCTAGCTGAAAATGTCCCTGCTCAATGAACTAGGTGATCTCTTAAAGATCACTCCCAACCAAGACTATTCTATAATTCTAAGATGTGTTCAGAGGCCTGAAGACTTTTCTTGCAGCTGTCTACAGCTCTGTGTAGTCTCAGCTATGTTTTTGCTCAGTGTGTATTGGAATATGGTTCCTCTGCTGTGCCTTGCTAAGCAAGAAATATTGACAGGATGGTAAGAGAAGATGTAGAAACAGAGGTGACCTTACTTTTGGTGACTGATAAGCCTGCAGAGAAAGTGACAAACAGAATGTTTCTGATTCCTTATTCATTTCAACTAGGATGGTTTAATTGGGCTTCAAGGAGCTCACAATGGCATTTTCTGCTACGGGGATACTGGCAGGATGGTTTAAATGAGTACTCCTGTTCCAAGAAAAGAACAAGATGACATGTTTAACTCCAGAAGTTCTTGGCTCACTTCTTGTAGACTATGTTTTTAACTCAGGATTTTCCAAATTTTGAAAAGAATTATTGGCATACATTTTTATGAGTAATTTCTGCACATCTGAAGTATAAGCAGAATTCTTTGTAAGATGTGGGAAAAAAAGCACACTATGCTTATAATGTGTTTATTGCTATAATTTATCTGATTTTATAATGTTTATTTTATTTCTTATGTCTTTAAGTTTGCACTTACAATTCATGAACTCAATATTGCAATTGAAAATATTTCAGTTATCTAATGTTACCGCATGCTCACTTTTTATATATAGAATATTGTAGATGTTAAGTAAAATTATGTATTTGAAGATCAGGTTCCTCAGGGCCCTATCCAACCTTGCCTTAAACAATTCTCAAGATGGGGCATTCACTACTTGTCTGGGCCTCTTCTAAGTAAAGAATTTCTTCCTAACATGTAATTGAAATCTGTCCATTGATAGTTTAAAACCATCACCATTGTTCTACCAGTATTTGCCTGTGTAAAAAGTCACTCTCCCTCTTTTTTGTTAACTTTATAAAATTGTAAAATATTGATGCTATTGATGTTACAGCCACAGGAGGGGAAATTATTTCCTGTGAAATGTCACTAAGTTATGTCTGTGCAGTAACAAATAGTGCTTGAAAATGATCATGTTTTATCTCAATTCATGCTTTCTTACATTCAGATGCACTGATATGCTAGAGTTTTTATTAGCACATTTTATATTCCTTTTTTGAAACATCCTATGAGTTTAACAATATTAAAAGGTTGCTACAGGTGATATTGTGTCTCTGCCTGATCCCATATGAGGTCCTAGAGGAAGGGCATTAGAGCAGCATCAGAAAGCTATTGCACAATGGCTAATTTGTGTCTGAAACTCACTGTTAAAATTATGAAATATGAAATCAGGATCTCTCTCCACACGTTGAGAAAGAAAATATCTTTATAAAGAAATATTCATAGGACATAATTTCTGCCTTGGAGATTTAATTCCTTCTTTCTCCTTGCTCTAGAGACATGACTATTCACTGCTACAAACCATTCTAGATTTTTTGCTTCCATCTCTGTAATAGCTCTGATACATGTTTCTTGGCATTTTGGAAGGTTAAAGTGAAGGTCACAGTTTTCTTGAAGTCCATGTCTCTGTCTTCGCCAAAAATTAACTTACTACTATGTCACATTATCACATTGCAATGCTATTGCTGGCAAAGAATTCTAAGGGCAGTGGTAGGGAAAGAAGTAAAATGGCTATGCTTTTTTTTCTAAGACTCTATATATACATTTTAAGCAGATATTTGTGGCTATTCTTGCTTAAAGTAATTTTCAGTCGAAGATAAAAAGAAATTATGCATTAAAGTAACTCCATAGGAATGCTATGAGCAAGTAGTAGACGCCATCATCAGAAAAGCTTTTTTACTAGTCAGTAACTCCCTCTTCAAAAAATCCCCAACCAAACAAAAAAAAAATTGGAAGAAAGAGCTAGACACTGCCACCCACCGAAGCAGTGCAACAGCTAATCTCCGAGCTGCAGGGACTGAACTTTTCCTTCTCTCTGGAGTGAGTGGAAGAGGAAGAGGGAAATAAAAAGGAAAATTTTAGTCATAGTTAATATCTTTTCTCATAAAACTTTATCCTTATCTTCTTTTGGTCTGAGAGATAAGACCTAAGAGAACAGTCTTTGAAGAAGTGGACTGGGACAGAAGAACATTTGACCAGTTTTTCCCAAAGCTACATCTGCTTGAACTCATTGATCCCATTTCTAAAGGTTTAAACTTCTGCCTTATCAGCAGTTTTAGGAGAAATTGAATGAAATATTTGGGAGATAGGAGAGTTTCTGAGTCAGTTTCCTTGCCTGTCTACTTCTTAAATGATGAGTTCCATGGATGAGACTGCACAAATGGTCATGGAGGAGTTTAAGATGCCTGTTATGCAAAGCAAAATGGCACAGTGGGTCTAAGGTGTCTATAGCCACCCAGGCTCCTTAAAGAACCTAAACTATGTTTGTAGTTTTAAATGTCATCTGCTTTCCACAGGTTGATGTCTGCCAGGCCCCAGTGGTATGACTCAAAAGAGTGCATTGAATGCTTGCACTGAAATAGGAAATTGAAAATGGGGGGAGATGATAGGATTTTCAAATGGGGAAAAAAAAAAAAAAGAAATGGTGATATCTTCATCTGTTAGCACTGTTTTAAGGTACATTTTCTTAGCATCGCTTGGACTTTAATCTAAGCACTTTATGTTCCGTTAAGCATAAAAGGTGCTTCTATATTTTAGCATTAGTGGTTTTGAAGGATGTTTCATAAAATCACATAAATTAACTCGAATTTAGTGGGGTTATGTGAGTTTGTTTTTTTGGCTTTGCTATTTTTTAAAATCATAGACAACAGTGTGCCACCTGCATGTGTATTACACCAGGAATAAGGGATTGCTATATCAGACTTCCAGCTCTTAAAAGGGTTATCTAAATATTCTCATGTTCAAATATGGGTATTCAAGGCAATGTTGTTTTAGTAAAATGTTTTAATTTTTATTGCATTAGAAGGTCATTATTTTGTATCACAGCATATCATAACGCTATGATAATTTTACTGTGTTCTTCTTAAGTATTATAGGAACTAAATTTCTGTATACAACCCAAATTAAATAATCTGTCTTTAAATTGAAACATTAGAGTAATATTTATTTGGACTTCCTGTCATATAATTTTTATTTCTGCCGTGGGGGTTGATTTCACAAAATATGCTAAGTGGATTTCTCATTTAACAAAATAATTCAATGCTATATTGTCAAAGTATACTTTTTCAAGTAAATCAGATTTATCTTATATTTTTTTTGTGATTTTCTAATATTTTATCAATATGGATAAGTATTTTAAGGAATATGTGTTCTGATAAATTAAATATACTGTTAGGTTTACATACTAGACTTAGTCAGCCACATGATTTTCCAAGAAAATTAATACCGTTGCAACATACGTAAACATATGTATTGCCCTGAATTTTAAGTGCTAGTACAGATGGCCTTTTACAATTGCTAGGATGGAAGGATTTAAAAGGCAGTGATATGAATATAGTCCCCTGTTGAGTCCTTGAAATTAGTTGCTATCTTCCATAGCTTAAGCACAAAATATCCCATCTCAGTAGCCGTGAAATTACATATAATCTTGAATTAACTCTGATTATTACTTTACATCTTGTTCTAATTCGCTCATAGTAGTTCTGACTATAGCAAAAACCTGCAGAAGTGTTTGTTTCAAAATTTCATTTAGTATGCACATAGAAAGCAATTATATGAACCTTCTTGTTCTTCCATGACAAAAATAAGCAGACACATGCATATCACTGAGATGCAAAAATTTGCTCACTTTCTGTCATTGAGATTTATTTTTGTAGACCACTATAAAGCTTTCTAAAATATCTGTTCTGTCCAGAGTTTCTCCCTGGGAAATAACTTACTCTATTTTTTCAATCTTCCCCATTCCCATGTTTGAAGGGGGGGACACTAGCCACCCATCTTACCATGATTCTACAGAACTCTATGAAACAACTGTTGAAGTGATGCTGAAGTGAATCATGTTAGCTATAAGACATTTTGGAAAAAATAGGGTTTGCTTAGTAAATTAGAATAATGTAGTAGTAGAAGTAGTAGCAATTATTAATAATAATAATAGCAACAACTCCAACTACCACTACCACCACCAAAACAAAACAACAAATTCTGCTTCACTCTAAACTGTAGTATTTTGGGAGTGGAGAGTATGTATCTGTGTGTGTTGAATGTGTGTTGCTGCTATGAATATCAGCCATTTTCATTTTATAATGAAGAAGAATTTTGTTACTTGCATATAATCACCAAATGGATGAAATGCTATTTTGGTAAATCCCAATGAAATTAGAATCTTGCTCTGGTTTTTCATAAGGATATACTGCAAGTACTCATTGCAGAATCTGACAGCCTAGCATTGGCATGGACTTCTTTGTCCTGGTACTTGCATTCAGAGGCAATTACATTATGCTATCCTTTGTAAACACTTGTCAAAGCCACTAGAACAAAACAGATATGTGTGGGTTCTCAGAATTTCACCATTTCCACATGATAAACACCTTCTTATTTCAAGAGTAATTGTTTCCATAACCAATTTATATTTTTTGTTCTGTCCTTGTTTCAGTGATAAATTTTTAAAAGGCCTTTGTGTTCCCATTCTCCCATTTTTCCTATACAGCAAAATCAGTCTCTGAGGTCTTCTTTTTTCTCCTGTTCATCTGTGGGTCCTTCCCAGCATGTGTCCTAGTAAGAACCCTTATTTCCTCTTGGTATTGGACTAGAGCTGTTCACCATCTTGCAGATGAGCCTTTGTCAGTGCCTTTTTGAAGGGCTGCCAGTCTTTACTGGAAATACTTTTATTGGCACATCCTATCATTTAACTTTTTCACAGTGGAAACGTGTACATACGTGGCTCATCATCATCCCATGACAGAATATGACCTGTCTCCTTTTCCATAATTTCTTACTGATGGTTCTTTGCAGATAGAAGAAACTGTGGAACAGTTATGTTACTACTTAATGTACTGTGGGAAACATGAAAATTACATCACCATGGTAATGAGTATCTTTATAAAGCACCTTTCTGTATATGGACATAATTGTAGAGATCTATCCAAAACATGCAAGCCATTACTTTTAAATGTAATGTCAGTGATTTTCACTGTTCAGTTAAGGTAGGTGACAGATGGTGATCCTTATTTTAACAGCAAGCTTGTGAAGCCAGTGAAGTTCATCCGTGGATCAAAATGTCATTAGAAATCATGCTAAAGAATTCCATTGTAATTTTGTTAAATTTGAAGAGTGTTTTGAGAAAAACAAGAATACTTGGTTCACAGATTTGATTACCATCATGTTTGTCTTCATCAGTACAGAAGGGAGTAAAAATGCTTAGGCATTGAGATAGGGACAATATATCTTGCTTGATTTGCAGCTTTCTGCTCCAGTAAGTGTCTAAGGTCAGACAGCATACACAGAATCATAAAATCATAGAATCAACTGGGTTGGAAAAGACCTCTGAGATCATCAAGTCTACCCCTTGATCCAACACCACCGTTGTTGGTTACGAGACTGTGACACTCCAGTCTCATCTTAAAAACCTCCAGGGATGGTGAATCCACCACCTCCCTGGGCAGCCCATTCCAATGTCTGATTACTCTCTCTGTAAAAAATTTCTTCCTAATATCCAACTGAAACCTCCCCTGGCACAGCTTAAGACCATGCCCTCTTGTGTTACTGTTGGTTGCTTGGGAGAAGAGACCAACCCCCACCTGGCTATAACCTCCTTTCAGGAAGTTGTAGAGAATGATGAGGTCTCCCCTGAGCCTCCTCTTCTCCAGACTAAACCACCCCAGTTCCCTCAGCCTCTCCTTATAGGACTTGTGCTCGAGTCCCTTCACCAGCCTGGTTACTCTTCTCTGGACCTGCTCCAGCACCTCAATGTCCTTCCTGAACTGAGGGGCCCAGAGCTGAACACAGCACTCCAGGTGTGGCCTCACCAGCGCTGAGTGCAGGGAAATGTTAGATTTTTTTCCATTGTCTTCTCATAGATGTTGTTGCTGCTGTGTATTTTGTAACCAACATATACTTTTTGTAAGATTGTAAATTATGAATTATTGAAAACTTTACAAGTAATAAAAAAAAGTGAAGTCATCTCTTAACTCATATGCTCCCTTTTTCACTGTCACAAAACAATTCAAGTGAAAATACTAAAGTCTCTTTCCAGGCAACATTCAGTCTCTTTCTTTGACTTTTCACGTCTGCTGGGGAACATCTGTGCTGTTTTCATCAGAGAAGAACAGACTGCAGTCAGTGTTGTCAGCCTCGCTGACTTATCTGCACAGTAAGAACCATATTACAACACATGCAGGGAAGGACATGGACTGATTTCCAGTGCATCATTTCCAGTACAAGGAACTCATCAGTCAAAAAACTCGTATTACCAAATGCACTACTTAAGCCTCAACATTCTTCATGAAGTCCAACAAATCACAGTTTGTTTGTCAACAAAGACAGTTGAAAAAAACTTTGTCTGCCTTACATTATTTCTGAAGAATGCATAAAATATGTACTCAAATAAAACAAATCAAAACAAAGTTAAAGAAACCTTCATTCTACTGCAGCTGATGCAATAGAAGGTACTGCATCAATTAAAATTCTGCCCACTGGAACTGGAATCAAGGAGAAAAACAGTGGATGGGAAAGCTATATAAAATGATAAGAAAATTGCTTGTTTGAAGAAGTCTTACTCTGTAGGCTTGATTGAAAAAAAAAATCATGGTGAATACATTAAGATTTCATTTTCCTTTGAACTGTATTTTGTATCTCCTTGACTCAAAATTGATCAATAAAGCCAAAGAGCCATTCAAACTATTAGAAGATGCATTATGCATTCACCTGTAAGTGCCATTTTGTGCGGAGCAAGAAGCAGCTGTGGCAATGCACATACATTTAATAAACGAAAAGTATATGTAAAAAATACTGGTACAGCTACATCAGATCTGGAAGAAAGATTTAATTAAAGGTAAAAACAGAACAGATCTTGAATTGAGATTAACAGAACCTGCTATTTTTACAGTAGTCTAGCCTGATGTACAACAAGTAAGAAAATTTAAGCTATCTGTGACAAGGTTAATGCAATGTCAATATCCCTCCCTCACATCTCATAATGTCTGTGAAAATATAGGTCTGTACAAAAAAGCCTGTGTGTTGATAATGCTATTGTTGTAATGACTAAAAGTACCTGAAAGCAGTGCATTTTTAGAGCTCTGATATGTCATGCAGTTTCAACGGTCACCACAGTGAAAACTGTGGTATCTGAGCTTAACCAACATATGTGCTGTGGACTCATTTCCTTCTTTATCATCATTTGCGTAAGCAACAAAGACCCTAGACTTCTAAAGGAATTGGTATGTGACTTCTACTAAATCTGAGATGTATAAACAAAAATAGTACATTGGCCCTGTCAGGCTGCTGAATGCCAAAACTCCTTCATGTAGTTTGAGAGTAAGATTTAATTCTTGTTTCATTCCAAGACTTCAGGAACAGTACCAGCAAATGTTCACCCAAAGGACAGGATCCTGCTCTTCTGTAGAATTCCTGAATGGGTACAGTGTGGCATCAACTCTGGAGATCTGTCTCTACTCAAATCAGTGGATATTTTGCTGCTGACTCCAAAGACAAAAAGTTCTTGCCTTCAGTTTGACTGGAAGGTCTTGCTCATTTCATTATATTTTTGCCAGTATCTGAATATGAGTGCTCTGGCCAAGGACCGAATAGGAAAGTGTCGAAACTAAGGGCTCTCACTGTGGCCTGGGTGACTGACAGAGGAAGGTTTTACACATTCATTTCACCACTCTGCTGATGATTCTACTTATACTGATTTGGTCCTTGCTTATTACAGTTTAACATGTTGGTACATGCTTAATGCTGGGCTGACTTACAGTATAGTGTTGAAAGGATGTTCTGTTTTGCCAATCTCAAACATGAAAAGTAAATATTTATGAAAATATTTCTAGGACATGCTTTGAATCTCTTGTTTGAATTTATATATGCATTGAAACAATAAAAAGCATTCTGAGCATCACCCAGAAAGAGTAGCTCTTCAAATGTTTTTCATCAGTGAACAAAAAATGTTGCCCAAGATGCATGGGGTTAAACTAGAAGGATTTGAAAGTAGAAATATCTATTGGTAAGGGAATAGTGAAGGTCCTGGGTGATAAAACCAAATATTTAGCTCATTCTTTGAATTTTCCATGTATGTCTAGCAAAGCACTTCATAAAAAGTCCATATTATTATCTTAATTTTGCAGATGGGAAAACAAAGAGCAATACAGTACATCAAAGGGAGTACCAAGAATACTTAATCTTTTGACTATTTGGTCTCACTAAGTAGTGCCTATTTATAGTTCATTCTAAATATACAGCAATGGTGCAACTCTCTCTAGAAAGAAAATCATCATGGAAAAGACAATTTTATCTCTTAACAGGTTGCTCTTGTTCTTTTCATATTTACTGAAACTAATCAAAAAGCTGCATATTCACTGCAGACCTGCTTAACAAAAGTTCTTAAGCACACATTTTAGTGGGATCAAAGATACACTTAATAAGATTTTCAGTTTCAAAATAGGCCCCTCAGTTTTCAGCATCTTGAGCAAGAATTCTACATGGTTGCAGAGCCTGCACGGGGGGAAAGGAATATGCAAGTTATAGGCAGAACGCAGATTAGGTTTTAGCTTCAACTAACATTATGTAACCTCAATACTAATGTCTTACTGTATTTTTGCTAACTATGTCAAAGAAGCACTTGTGAACATCTTTGTACTCTTTTCTCCTCCACCTCTACTAGGACTGTCCAGGTCATCCAAGTCTTACCTATCTTAATAAACAATAAAGATTTAAGTAAAGCCAAGATTCTCCTGCTTTAGGTCACCATTCACAGGACTAGAAAAAGTGCCTAGAAAACACTTTTAAACCTGACCTTTACTGGCAAAAAAGAGTTTAAATCAGCTCCTGCCATAAAGGAATATAACTGTATTGCCCCACATAGTGAGGATCATTGTTGAATCAATACTATTTTTGCTGTTATATTTTAAAGAATTAAAGAAAGCCATATACAAATTCTACATCAGTGTCTGCTTAGCTACTTCCAGACTTCTCGTGTTCCAGACTGTAACACGAGAACTTTCAATACCTTGTAGGACTGTTTCCTGCCCTCAGAATTGTAGAAATTCTATCCCTTCTTTTTGGTTATAAAGGTTGAGAAGTGATAGGATGTACAGGATTCAGCAGCACTAACTGGTGCTACAAGGGCCTGTTCCAGCATTTAAACAAAGAATTCAACCACAGTATAAAGAATTCCATTTTCTGTCTAGAAATAGGAAAACTAGATCTATCTCAAGAAGTTGACACCTTCTTTGCTAGGACTCATATTTCTTTCTAGGTCTTCCTTATCACGCAAAACAGAGACCATTTGCCTGTCCAAAATGAAGGAAATACTAAAACTCAAACCTACAAAGCACTGCTATGAAGTGCTGAGGCTGTAGGGCTTTGTCTGTGCACTCCCCTAGGTGACAAATCTGTGATTCTGCCCTCACTTGGAAACAACCCTGACCAAAGTGTATAGATTGGCAGGTAAGTAATCGCATTTTAAAGAAAATGTTAATAAGTTACAGTGTACTGAGCCAAATTCGGTAACTATCATATGGGAAATCTGGAGCTGCTTTACTGAGGTAAATGGAGTTGTCCTCAGGTGCACAATTGTTTGATATCTTAGTAAACTTGTGATTTACACTGTTTAAATAAAAAAGTAGATATTTTGAGGGAAGAGACCTTTCTTCTTATGGAGCTAGGATTAGGCTCCCTTATCTCCCATCAGAGCAGAAATCTAGATATGTAGGAATGTAAGAAATGGATATTCTCACACAGTGTGGGAACCATTTTTCTCTTTAAAAAGTGTATGAATGAGTTTCGAGGCTTTTGAGAGAAAAGTGCTGTAGTACCCAGAGAGCTATGTTAGTGCAAGCAGGAAGTGTCCAAGGATGAATGTATGCTTGTTGCAATAGAAGAAATTGAAGGAAGGTCTTATTCCCTCTTTTCTGCCAGGCAAAGTTATGCCCCTGCTCTGTTCCAGCAGATCACAAGGAGATGTCACAAATTTGTCTGGTCAAATGCCAGATCCTGATTATCCTTTCCATTTGCATAAGGGACAGCACAGCTGATCTAAGCTGACTGTAAAGCACCTCTGGTAAGAGCGATTTGGATAGCCTAAGGATCTTATATTTAAATGCGATTTAAGTCCACTACTAATTTTATTCCATTTGAAGCAAAGATGTTTCTGCAAAGTTACTTAGAACCTATCTAATTCATCGGGCATGGCAAATTCCATGTACAGATTGAAGTGAGATTTCATAATTGTTTCTGTAGATCCTTCAGAGGACTGTAGGGACAGTTTGCAGTCATCTGCACTAACCTCCTATTCCTCTCTGGTGCTTATCATCTGTGTGGGATAAGCAGCAGGTCAGTGTTTGCCCCAAATCCACGGAGGACTGCCCCTGTTCTCACTTCAGTGGTTTATAGTCATCTTCAGTAGAAGGCGTAGGCAAAATTTCTGGTATGTTAGTCTAATCTGCTGATTTACATAGATATTCATCACAGTAAGATATAGGACAGGAGAACAGGACACAACAAGGAGAAGTCTCCAGAAATTATGGTACTTCTGCCTTTGGTTGTGTGTAGCTGTACAAGGGATGCTATGAGAATCAGTACACAGCAAGGAAAGAAGCCTCATTAATCACGGCATGAGTGTGGCCTTCCACTGAGATTTGGCTTAATCCTTCCAGGATTTACGTAAAAGTCTTTTAATAATAAAACATTGGAAGGAGCAACTACTGTTATCTGTTATCCAGAAAAAGATTTTGGATGAAGAATACTGTAAAATAGATGGAGTACTTCACAAACCACTTGACAGAGTTGTGAAATGCAGGTGAAACACAGCAACCATGTGGCAATGTACTACAATAGAGTGTGGCAATGTAAATAAATATAAAGAAAAATATCACACTCTTCAGTAAATATTTATTATAAACCAAATAGCCCCAGTTTCCCCAAAAGGTTTCTTGGCCTCTCCCTGTCTCAAATTATTGTGTTGTTTTACAATGAACTGTAGCTGTCTTTCAGCGAGAGAGAAATAAAGGGATTTTCCTTGATAGACTGAGAGAATTAAAGGCATTAAAATCAATAGAAGTTTAGTTTTAATACTTCAGGAGCAGACTTAGTGGTTTTCAGTTCACTTTTTGAAAAATGTTTTGTAAAATAAATACACAATCATTACAGTTATTTACATAAGGGTTAAAATAAATGAAATTACTGAAATTTCAATGTAATAATCTTTCCTCCTGCAAGCCCTCTGACTGAAAAAAAGAAAGGGCTTGGTGTTTGAATAAGGGTACTTTATTTTAGCTTACACTGTAAAAATATTTTTATTAATTTTGTGTCATTGAGACAAAACCTGGAGTATCTAATCTGAAAAATGTGGAAAATCACGTAATTGTATCCTTAAGAAGAGCTTATAATATATTCTCTATCAATTCAAGCTCACCATGCTCTTGCATTTTGAATACTCCTCAAACATGCAGATAGTGAGCACTATTTGATGAGAACAAAAATTATACACATGGTGAAGATATTATTTCTGTCCCCTCTCAATTCATCCTCCAAATAAACTTTCTGAACCACCAGTTTTTGTAATCTAAGACTTTCTGACACATATCTTCATTTGATATGGTGTGTGGTACTTAAATAGCAGCTGGCATGAAAAAAGGTAAAGGGGAAAAATAATAAAATCAGCATTACTTAAGATCAACCCTGGCCTGTTGTTAGACTCAGGCAAAAGATGTCTTCACTGCAGATTCTGTTTATTGCTGCAGTGCCCATCTCTAATATAGTAGTTACATTTTACCATGGAAACAGACTTATCTTTTTATTTCCAGTTATAATCACTGTTGTTTGGTTGACCTTTCTAATTCTTATTTTCAGATTACAATTGTACATAGTCTTGTAAGTTAAACTTTTCCAAAGATGGAAAAGGAAAAAAAGTTAAAATTAAAGAAAACACAAAGAAATAGTTTGTCAAAATGGGGACTTGGCAATTAAGTGAGAAACAGTGCATAATCTTATTGAATGGCTTAATTTTAACCACATTTACTAGAAGGACAAAAGAACAGTATTTCTGTGACACTGGAATAGAAAAGTTTTGGAGATGAAAAATAACAAACATGAATGTTGGAGAAATTGATGAGTGCCGTTACAGTGTGATGAATACATTGCCATTTTTCCTGTCATTTGATTGCGATTATTTTGAGATATGTATAGGAAACCTCATGTCTGAGAATACAATGCCACATTTATAAAAACAGTACTATAAACTGTTTTCATTCTGAAGAATGAAAGCTTCTTTTTCAACATAGATTAAATAGCCTGCTGTTGGGAATAGCAAATGTGCACTTATTTGCTTATGGCAGAAAAGCTCTGATTATCACCTGAGATTTTAGCACATGACACTCAATTAAAAAAAATTAAGAAATATATTCTAAGGTCGCTATTTATACGTGTGTATTTGGCCCTGCTTGATGTACCAAAAGAATATAAACTCTATTACCACTTCACTGAGCTAAAAACATATAACTAGGATGCAAAATGGCAACCTCCAAAGAACATTAGCTAAAATGTTCCTTTTAATTGAGTTCATGAACTTGCCTGTTATGATGAGCAAAAAAAATGTGTCCTTAAGCATATTCTGAATGAAAGCGAAAAGAATAAAAAAGAAACAAATGCTTATGGAGAACATCCAGCCAATTGCATGGAGCAGTAGTAACTAGTAGTAAGTGGAGCAGAGATGGCCATGGGAGTAGTGTGGCTAATGCATTTTGCAGCAGGTGAAATACTGCAAACAAGTAAAAATATAAATAGGCTAGTGGAATTTTAACCTTTAGTTAGTGTATTTTAGGCTAGTGTATTTTAACCTTTCTCTTAAAGAATGAAAAATCCTTTTAGCAGAGAAGACATTTTCAAATGTTTAAAGCATGACACTGATATAACATGTTATAAGAGTGGAAGAAGTTTCTGGGATTTATATTCTTTTCTAACAGAAGCTGAAACATAGAAAATTGTCTTATAGGGAATGATTTCTTCAGCCCTCTTTATACCACTAAGGAAGCTTCATGCTGAGCATTTAGACTGAAGACAGATCAAAATGCAGATGCTTTATTTGGTTACCTTAATAGCTTAATAGGCTTTACGGATTATTACTCTCACAAGCCTTTTTGAGCTTATAAAATCCTGATGTATTTGCTATTAGAAATTATGAGCTCAGTCCCAAAAACTCTTACTTGCATGAGCCCCTTGGTGAATTGCCTGACCTTTAAGGGCTTGCAAGGCCACCATCCTGTGCTTACAAAAACACGGAAAGTTCAAGAAATTCCCAAGGAGAGCCAGTTAGCTTATAAAACTATCTTATTCCATTCCACTTAGTCCCTTCCTAAAACTTTTTGCCCCATTTGCATTCATGCCATAGCTAACCAAAAAGCAAATAGATTGTATGAGGTAGACATTAATCAAAACTGTATTTATTTAAAAACTGTGGGGTTGGATGACACTGGTGAGAAATAGGAGTCTCCTCACTTGGAGCCGGCACAGTGCAGCTGTTAGTTCTATAGGAGTATCAAAGGCTGTTCATTCAAATTCAGAAAACTGGTTCCTCATAGGCAGGCACAAATCTACTCAACAATACATCTCCTCTAGTTTGCCATGGTTTTCCCAGGGGTTAAGTTACACTGCCACTATCCCCTGAACTGCTGGGTGACCATCCCCTTGTGTGTTCTAGCCTTGCTTTTTGTTTTGCTTTATGATGTCGATTTTTTCATATTAGACCAAGTCTTCTTGACCATTAAGCTGATATTAAGTCTCTTATGTTGTCATCCTCAGTCCAAAGTTAATGCTGATGGAAGTTTTGCTTTTTGACTACATTTCTGTCTGGAACTGTTACAACTATAGTCTTAAAACATCTGTGAAGTTACTTGAAAAGGTGTAATGAGGAATTGTTATGAAAACTATGCACAACCTGATAATTCTTCAGTGTCCAGGGCTCTCTAGTTGACAGGCTGCTTCTTTTAACACTGAAGCTGTTTGTTCTTTCAATATTTCTATAGCTTTTCCTCCAGATGTTTCTCTCATTTAGTGGTGTAGTTCAGGAAAGAGATAATTACCAACAATCACTGCAAGAATTTCTAGCTTAAGTAGCATAAATGTGTACATTTGGAGTGTATCGACAGGAGTCATAATTGCATCTCTCCGTGATACTTACTCAAAACTGAGAGTATTTCATCTGCAGTAAACAAATTCATTGCCAGCACCATGTTTTTTTAGTAATTCTGTCAATCTCTTGTGATGAAGTGAGATTTACACTGCATGACATTTTCCACTGAGGTATTTAAAGTTCTAGCAGATATTTCGGACTGCAGCAAAGGTCATATGTAGCTCTTAGTCCTGAGATCAGTGACAGACCTTGCGGAAAAACTGACAGTTTTACAGAAAAACACAAGATATGAATATGTTAGTGCTATAATTCTTATCAAATTAAAAAAAAAAAAAAAAAAGCAAGACTGATTCAGAGAGTATTAGGGGAAAAAATTACACAATCAAATGGTACATCTTTTAAGAGTATCAGTCTGAAGACCAGAACAGAATGAGAGTAAGAATCTGTGATCAAACCTTTTCTGCAGGACATTGTGAAACCTCATTCATTAAGTGGGATTATTTCTGTTTAACGTCCTACAATTGTAATTATGTTTAAAGGACTATTATAAAGGCATAGGAAAAGGTTCATTTTTGTTCATTTGCGTGATTGAGTCACCTACTACTTAAAGCTGAAGTTTCACTCAGAAGAACCTAAGAAACTAAAAAAAAAACAACTTTGAAGAAGCCAATACCTTCTCCCTGTAACTTTTTTAAACAACCCTTAGTCTTGCTGCAACCATTGCTGAAAATATTTGCTGATGCCTTGGGGACGATAAATAAAAAAATATGGGGTATAATGTATAAGATTCTAACTGTGTGCTAGACTAGCTCTTGCATGTGACTACACCAGCACTCTCAGCTCTTTAATGCAGAAATGAAACTTGCTTGCTTTAACTTGTTTAATCCTAATAAGTGGCTTATGTCAATCTATGTTTCAAGGTTGTCTTTACAAGGATAAAGCAGCAAAAATAGCATTTTATAAATGAAACCATGATTCATCTTCATGGTTTAGTTACTTTCTGGAATCAGAAGAATTTGTAGGTATTAGACACTAGGCATTACTTTGCATAAATAATAAGTAAGGCATATTTAGAGGAGATAAATGACCTAGCAGATGAAATCCTTTTTCTCATCAGTAAAAAGCAGTTCATAGAACTTGGATCACAGAGCAAAATTTCTCTTCAACTAATTAAAGAAGGGAGCAAATGAATTAAGAAAATCTAATGTATTTTTTATAAGAAACTCAGACATGCAGACATCACAATAAACTGTGAGGTCCTAGTTAACAAAACAGAGTGCAGAGATTATTCTGACTTTCCTTTTCAGTACAGGGCTACACATTTTGAGAGACAAAATGCCTGAAATAATTAACCAAATTAGTACTCCAGTTTACCTGTTGAAAGAATTACATGAAAATTGATAACAAAAGATATGCTGCAAAGCCGTTAAATAAACCAAGCATGGCATGATTATAGGAAATTCATAGTGCAGTAATGCATGTGAAGAAACTTGCCTTTATAAGTAAATTTTATGTAAGTAGAATGCACATTGTCACATCAGATTTTCACAATTCTGTGCAACCCAGCTTCTGTTTGCAGAATTTGTGATGAAAGTGGTTGAGTTTTGTTTGTTTGGAACATTGCTACTTCTAGTTCTTTGGTGTTCTGATTTACTCAGTGGTAAGGTGCACTGTCTTTCTATTATTAGGTTTCCACAGTACCTTCCTCAGAGACATACAAAAGTTGTTTTGTTGGGTATTCTTTCATGGTCCTGGAGGGCATTAAGTTAACTTGTGCCACAAGTGTTTCATGATCGCTATGATTTTTATAGAAAAAAATGCAGTCTTAGATCTAAAGATTAGTTTTACTTGGCAAGCCATAGTAGGAAAGATTTAGCCAACAGGTCGACATTTCTCTGGAAGATTTCTGTCCTGTGTCTCTGAGTGATGAATAACATAAATTCACTGTATTCCCCCAAGAAATCAATGGTTAGAATTCAGTCTGCCTCTGTAACTGCTTCTTGGGCAGAAAAGAAAGCCCTTATAGACAGAATTTTCAGGCAGTCATTTGATGTTTTATTTAATAAGAAGATAAATAAGAGAAAAGTACCACTGATACTGTGGGTAGCACATTTTCTTCAGGTTTACAAAAATTTGTACTTTCTGTGTTTTGGCAGCATTTTTGCCTTTTTTAGTTTTATGTTTCTCAGCTTGTTTTCATCCAAGATGTCATGTCATTGTTTGTGGTCCAAACCAAAGGATGAACCTTTTCTGTATTAATACAATTATAAATAAAGCTTTTACAGCTGTGTTAGCCAACTTATTTGCATCAATGGAATTAATATATGTAGCTTTTCCACAGAACTGATAAGACTCTAGAGAGCAGTTTTTCCATAGAGTATACAAAAGCTTTGACTCTATGCTGGCTTTTCGGTCCAAAGTCTTTGGTGAAATGACCAGTCCATTTCCATGCAAATCTGTGTTTTGCTATTCTACAGCTGTGCCCAGAAAATTGCTAAGGATGGGCAATGTTCCAATAGAGTCTTAGTACACTAAAATCTGCTATCATGCTGGTCAACTCTGCAGTCCTTTTTTTCACAGATGGCACTATTAATCTAGCAGACAGGAAGAGTTCTTGTTTATACCCAACCTGAACAAGCTTTCTTCTAGAAATGAAGCATGAGAGGGTTTGAATCCTGTTATAGTTCCTGCTTTGCCATCCTTTAATGAGCTCAGAGCGTAGTTTATAATGTTGTCCTTACTTGCCTGTGACTGACTGTGGTGGTGGCCAAGAGTAAAAACAGTGAGTGGTGTGGCATGTGGCTGAGCCACAGCGTGACTGCTCTCAGGGTGTGTAAAGCTGCTCTAGATACTGCTAAAACAAGAGTGGCCAGGAAGTCCTTTATCTAGGAGTAACAGCAGCACAACTCACCATAATTTTCTATGGCACTAGGAAAGCAATTTTAAACATGTATTATTTTTTCAAACAGCTGTTGATGTGAATGTTGACAAACATAGGTGTCATATGAAGTGACTTAAAGGCTTTTACAAAAATATTTAGGCAATTGATCTTGTTGGAGCTGTTGAACTCCCTAGATCATCAGTGCAGTCTGATCTGGCTTGTCAGGGTAAGTGACTGGATCTCGGGCCCCCGTCTTCTCAGCTCTGAGTGTTGCATGTCAGAGACATGTGACTTGAAACTGCACCAAGGTCTTGAAATCTTTGCATCTGGCTGTTTTCTGGGAGAGGTTCCAGGCTGAGCTGGCAAAATCCTGACAATTTGCAAGGTGGAGGTAGATCCTGACTATATAACTGCTAAAGCCGCTGTCAGGAAAGGTCTGGAAGAAGGTGTAAAATATAAGCACATCCTAAAGATAAACCATAACTCAATATGGAGGCAGTAACATCCAGAAAGAGAGAATTTTTATTTAGTAGCTTATTATGGTTAGTACTTTAGTGATTCTTATAGCTGCAAATGCAGTGGGATCTGTTAGCCAGTAGAATCTTGAGAGTGGCAAATATTTGTATTGCAAAACATGTTTTATTTTTACTGTATTTTGCTTTGTATGTAACAAATTAGGAGATGAACACCTTGTTTGAGTGTTTGGAATAAATATCACATCTCTTCCTGCATGTGCAACCAGATCCTGCTCTCAATTAATTAGTTTTATGCTAATCCCATGGAATGAATTCATAGTGGTGTGAAACCACACTTCGAGTGAGGCTTTTTTGTTATTTTGATCTGTTGGAGGTTTTCCATGCCAGTATCCCGTGTACTTGTTATTTCTTTAGTAAGATCATGATTTTACCTCACCTTCTTAATGTTTATCATGTTATTGCTAAATCTGTGTGAACCAGAATGAAAAGATTTTGATAATTCAGATTTGACTAGAATATTGAAAAACATGAATAGTTTGAGAGGAGATTATTGTGATTGTATGTAGAAAAGTTCAGTTTGCAAATAGAACACTTAACAGTGACAGTTCTAATGATACTTTCCTGTTCAGTAAGTGCAGTTTTGAATCAAAAGGAAAGAAAAGATTTTAACCTAAGAAAAACACTCTTCAGATATTTCTATAGATATGCACAGCAAAACTGCAGGAATACTATTTATGAAGCATATTAAAAATGTATGTACACAGACATAGCTACAATAAAATTGCCAGTAAAGCAAACAGGAGGCAGACAGACTATGGGAGTTTTAAGCTGTCTTTCTTCTTGTTCTGGCCACACACTGTTTTACAAATGGAAAGAAACATTACAAGATTCAAATACATTTAGTCTTTTTATTCCCCTGGTCAACATTGCAAGCATAAAAGCTCATTATCATAAAAGACCATATATAAAACCCCATATAATAAAAAGTGACTGAAATTCAAAAAATCCTGATTGGAGACTCACAAACTCCCACATGTAAGAATTGTGTTTACTGACAATTTAGCTTGGTGGAGACACAGTTACCTGAATTTCAAGTGAATATTATGAAGAAAATCATGTGCACATTGTTTACTGAAGTTTTTACATGCTTGCAGAATGATTACAGAATCATGTTGAAATAGAAATGTGTTGATAGGAATTTTCTAATTTATGACTTACTTCCAGACAGATTAATACTGCAAAGCATATAATGTTTTCTGGCTTACCTTGCCTTAAAGTTTTCTTTTTATGATTAATTTAGTTGTATATAAAGTTTATCTTGGGAAACTAAGTTGTTCCCTCCTGGAGCAGCCAGATTTTTGTAGATCCAGCCATATGTGCATTATCCAAAAACAGAGATTTTATTTGGGATGTCATCAAAGTCGAAGACATGGCAACCTAGAATGTAGGCACAGGAACTATTAAAGAATCAATAAATATTTATACTAAGGCACAGAAAGTATTCTTATTTGTTTTAATGGAATTAATACCCAGTATATTTCATTATGAGGGCGCAACTTTGCTGTGCAAGTTCAAGTCTTAGTTTCGAATCCCTTCTGTCTTGGTGACTTCACTTAATGCAAGAGTGTAGTTTTTGTTAAAAGCTTTCTCTGATCTTTCCATTTTGTGTACCTGTTACACTGAAGAAAGCCTAGTTTGGCTGAACGGTATTGAAAGCAGTGGGATGTGACAGTGGTAAATGCAGAGTTATGACCACACTTCTTACTGAAAGCAGATAGGTGAAACACTAGGTGCATCTCTCTGAGCTACAGAGGTGTGCCAGTTCCTGAACCAGGAGTGTCCTTGATGGGCTGGGTTTCCATGGGCATTGTGTGCCTGCCAAAGAGATAGGAGAAAAAAAGGCCATAGGAAAGTCCAAGATGAAAGAATGACAGATTATGGGAGAAAAGTCATGAGAGGAAAAGACCTCACTGTAGTCACAATTTCCTTGTGAGGAAAAGTGAAGGGGCAGGCATTGATCTCTTCTCTGTGCTGACCAGTGACAGGATCTGAGGGAATGGCCTGGAGTTGCATCAGAGGAGGTTTCGGTTGGATATTAGAAAAAGGTTTTTCACCCAGAGGGTGGTTGGGCACTGGAACAGGTTTCCAAGGGAAGTAGTCTCAGCACCAAGCCTGACAGTGGTCAGGAAGCATTTGGATGATACTCTCAGGCAGATGGTGTGACTCTTGGGGCTGTCCTGTGCAAGGCTGAGTTGGATTTGATGATCCTTGTGGGTCCCTTCCAATTCAGGGTATCCTGTGATTCTGTGATTCCATGACAGAGGCAGACTGCTTTTGGGGAATAACTGTTGGCTAAAAGGAGGCTTACAGCTGAGAGTAATGGCATGGTTTTATGCTTGTGACTCCTGCAGTCCTTAGAGAAACCAGACTTTATTTTTTATTGTAGTGGAACGGAATTCCATAAAAGATGGATGGAGTTACTCTGAGTTTCTCTTCTCTCTCTAATTGAGAGGCCTTGCAGACTGTGATTTTGACTGGTGTCCAAAGTAAAATTTTCCAGCTAAAGTATCAGAGAAATTTTTGCAGTGAAGCTCTCCTGGCTTCTTAGAGGTGAAGAAATGCATTTGTCATAGGCTGTAAATAGGAAAGAGAGGTGGAAGGCAGATACAAGCCTGGGATACAGCCACTACCTGCTTAGGCTGCCACCCTCACTACTTCACCATGAACTGTCTCATGTAGCTATATTCTTCTATTACACTCTTCCATGATTCTGTCTTCCCTAGCTCTAGCACATCTGCTCCCCCCAGTGCCTTATTCTCTTTGGTCACAAGAGGAATTATCGTTGAAGCTGTATGTTTAAATATTAATTAGGAAGCTGTTCTGGGAGGATTGAGCTTTGCAGAGGAGAGCAATAGAGCTGCTGCTTCTGCATTGGCATTAGGTTGCCTGCAGGCATCTGGTTCATGGCTATAGGGATAAAGCAGAAATAGGAAAGGCAGTATGAAACAGCAGACTAATGGAGCGCGGTGGCTGCAAAGGTTTTCTGACTATCCTTTGCTATGCCATATAGGACATAATTTTGCAAATGAGGTGTCCAAACACTGAAAGTCAAAATGGGGAAGGTCTGATTTAAGGTTTTAGTGTTGTAACTCTGCATTTAGAACAGTGTTGTTCAAGTTTTTCTGCCTCAGTTTCATCTTTTGGCTCCAAAGGAGTTAAAAGTAACCTGGTATGTGTATACTGCAGATTCTCCTGAATATGTGCCTGGTGCTCTGCAGAATCCCCGCATGCAGAGATGCTCTTGATTTCAGAGCCACAAATCTTAGATCTCTTTCATCTCAACGCCAAGCAGAACACTGTAGTAAATAGTTAAAAGGCAGTAGTAATCAGAATAAGATAGAAGCTGATGTAATCCTCTTTTTTCTTCACTCAGTTTGAAGAAAACTTTATGGTTGTAGATGAAATTTGGAAATTTTGACTTGCTTTTCTGTCCCCAGCTCTATCAGGCACACTGGCAATACAGTGCTGGTTTCTTATCTGCAGGTTGTTCTGTAAAATTTCTATTTCTTCTTAACAGATTTTCTCTCTACCATTTCTCCCACCCCCAGCAGGTATAAGACAAACACTTAGATGTAATTTCCGTGTTTCATATGATAAAAAGGACCTAGGAGGCAGTTGTAAAAAAGCTGAAAATGGTTATCTGGAGGATGAATATGGTGGCAGGTGGTATTCAATATCAGTTATAAGGACAGTGAGCCTGAAATACCGTTCAATCAAATAGGCAAAATTAAGATCTTTTTTTTTCTTTTTAGTAATACTTTGTTTTGTCTGGGATTTAATGTCTAATTTCACATTTTAAAACTGAGACCATGAAATATAATCCTGTTAGTGGGTCAGTAAAAAAATTAAACCATCATATTTTCATTGGTTATTCTTTTACAATGTTGAAGAATCAATCTAATATCCCATGGGATGTAAAAAGCACAAGTGTTCTGTGTGCTTTGGCTACATGAATTCTCATATAAGCTTGTAAACCCATAGTCTCAGATCTGTTAGAAATATAAATAGTCCAAAAATTATTTTAAAAATCTTTGATGTTTATTAGCTAATGAAACACTGTCAGAGGTACTTTTCAATCCTCTACCTATAGCTAGTGGAAATGCTGCTCTCAAAGAAGTTCTGCTTTGTGGCTTATTGGAATGAACATCTCTGTTGTGTTCAGAAGGAGATAGAAAGCCCAAAGAGCACAGTTCATTGCTGAAGATAGGGCAGCCATACCTGCTCCTAAAGCAATCAACCCTCTTTATAAGAATAAAGTTCTTTACAGACAGTGTCTCTATTCCTAGCTGACACAGAGGAAATGAAGGAACAGAAGCCAACTGTTAGATTTTGCCTATGATGTAAACTTGACACCCATGATTCTGCAGCCAAGAGCTGCCAGTGTGCTCCCAGTGGCTGAGGATTTTATGTTTTGAAGCTGGTTATCTGAAACATTTGTACCTTAATCCTAATTGTATTAGTGATGCTTTCCTTTATCCCTGTTTTCTCGTTTTTTTAAAAAAATATGTGAATTAGACCACCTTAAATGTTATTAGTGTTTCATGGAAAAGGGAGACCCGCAGGATAGGTACAGCACGCCAAGGCTTTCCCTTTGTCACATTTAAGGTATAGTGTTCTACCTTCTGTTCTTTGTCCCATTCTGACACTGTGGGAAACATTAACCCTTAGCAATGCTCAGCTAGCTTTCTGGGTATTAGTCATTATTTTATATGCCTCTCACACATTTGATTATATTCTTTTTGCTGTTCCTATCCTGAGAGCTAGATCAGGCATGACCTTATGCCAGCTGACAATAAAGTCAACAGAGATCCTGGTGGCAAAAAAGGCTCTTGGAGGGGAAAGGCAGCCATGAAATAAGTGAGCAGAGCTTGGCGAAACAGAGGCGTGACCAGGATGGCTGAGGATGGGCTGATTTGGCATTTCCTCTCTATGGCAGTGCAGGCTTGTTTCTTCTCTGCAGTGGAGATACCTGTGTCCTTCAGGATCTCCAGGTTGTTGGAGGTGGGAAGACAGAGAAACTGCAGCCTTTTTGCCCTCGTGATGAATCCTCTACAATATACAGCCAACTAACTGCAGTGCAATTTATTCAGGAGTTGCAAATCAGCATAGCAACAGCCCACTTTCCTCCCTGGAAATTGTTATGACTACTTTTAAGGCAAACTCTAAATCCTCTTCATAATCTGTAGTAGATCCTTTTTATATTTAGGTAAACAGAAGTCCTAGGAAATGCTTTTTTTGATGGCTTCTTACTACACCACTGACATTTGATTGAGTTGTAAAAAATGAAGAGCAGGCATCTCCTGTCAGTAGTCTCTAGGGTGTAGTTGGAGTTCAGCTGAAACCTTCACAGCCCCCTCCATAGAATTTTCACCTTGTTTCATGGGTTGATTTTAATGCCAAAATTTCTTAAATTTGAGAACTTATTCTTGGAACCCTCACTAATGCTTTCCCTTGTAATGCTATTGATGAAGTAGT
Source organism: Empidonax traillii (assembly GCF_003031625.1). Lineage (NCBI taxonomy): Eukaryota > Metazoa > Chordata > Aves > Passeriformes > Tyrannidae > Empidonax > Empidonax traillii. The sequence goes on along the minus strand of NW_020955290.1, from coordinate 308,086 downwards.
AGCATTTTAAAGACTTAAAATCCAGGTATTTTAAAGTTAGCTGCATAAATCCAAAATGAAGCACTTAAACTGTCACTTGTGAACAAATGTTTTGTGTGCAGCTAATGACCACTAAGTACGTAGATTAGATTTTTTAAATTTATCTTTTTAAAGGATTCTTTTATCCTCCTGAAAGTTACAGAGGCATACAGACTGTGGTGCTAAATTATGTGACTCAAAAAATAGCAAAAGGTCACTTCATTGGTAAGTCTTGAAATGAGGATAAGAGGACAACCTAAAGCTGCATAATTAGTTCTGACACTAAGGTGATTAAAAACTCATGAAGTCTTTAAGCTTGAGCTATTGCATTGCCACCCTGAGCCAAAGATACATGACTTTAAGCAAGTTCAGAGAAGGTAAGAGACATGGGACAGACTCTTTCTTACATATGTTGAATAACCAAACACCATAGGATTGGTCCTACAGATGGACTGGGAAAGCCTTATTTCATACAATGGGATGTACCAATATCTGAAATTAAATCAGTTGACCTAACTTTAGCATGTGATTTAGCAACTGATGGCTTAAACTATCAATTTGTCACTGCTTGAATCATCTAAGATGCATCTCTTCTGAACACTTTTGAGGATTCACTATGTGTCTGCACATTAGGTAATTGCATGAACAGACTGACATAAAAGAGACAACTGATCTGAACTAAGAAAGCTATTCTGCTTTGTCTGGGGCTACAAATTTTGCACTAAGCACCTGAAAACAAGCAGTTGTAAATGGAGCTGGATATTCCAATTTCATGGTCCAGGTTAATGTCTTTGGAAGTTCAAGTTCAAATTTGATAAATTCTTCATTGTTATGAGTAAAGCAAACTTACAACCTCAATTTAATTTTGGAGGTGGTTCTTGTGAATCATATTTATTTCTTCAAGAACACAGAAATCTGTTTCTTTAGGTAGAACACCCTGTTTTATTTTACTTTTAGGAAAGAGGTAAAAGGAAGAAAGAAGGCAAAGTGAAAGAGAATTTTAGTTTATTATTCTACAGTGTGCTTAATAAAACTTTTTATTCCCCTGTTTTAACTAAGATCCAAAATCCTGTGTTAGTTCACAGTCTGGATTCAGGTACTGATCTACTAAGCAGTGATATCTAAGCTGAAATCCATACCATCACTTTACTGTACCTTAAATATAGCAATACACCTCTACAGCTACTTGCAACCTTTCTACAAAAAGAATCTAGAGAGTGGAGTAATGAAGTGCATTACGTCCACTTAGAAACCTTTACTGGCCACATTGCAGCACCAGACAAAGTTTCTGTAGACTGTGATAGTGATGGTCGACTTTTATTTCATGGATATCTAGAAGAATTTTAGTTTAAATATATTGAGACCACTAGGATTTACTCTTTTCAGCCAACCATATAAAGCCTACACATCAAATAGGCTAAGGTTACGGCTTTGTTTTGTTTTGGGATATTCACAGACAGGAGCTCTAAGGGATTCTAATTTCATAAAATCCAAAGATGTATGTATTAAGAGAATTAGATAAAATAATACTTAATTTTTTTGTTCCTTCACTGGGCTCATTAGGCTTGTTTCTGTAATCTGGCTAGATGAATTTATTGCTTGGATTTTAGTTATGCCTTAATCTGATTTACCATATAATTTCAAATAAATGCAGAACAGTTCTATTCCATGTACATTACTAGCACTCTTTAGGATACTACTTTTTCGAAATTACCCACATTGTTGTAGGTTAATTAGATTGACTTCAGTAGCTGCTCTTGAAATGTATCTCATTTTTCTGTAGTTCAGTCTAACAAAAAACAAACAAACAAAAAACAAACAAACAAACAAACAAACAAACAAACAAAAACCACACCAAAAAAACAGACCTTAAGTGTAAGTGTCTTGCAAAGATTAGAGAATTCTGGAAAAATCCTTCAAGAAAATTTATATCCTGTAATTTACTTCAGGACTGACGAGCAGTGACTCACTGTTAGTTGCAGTTTCCAGATTCCACTTTTGAAAACAGGCAGAAGAGAGAGCAGCAGAAGTACTTCACTATAAAGCATTTTGAGACAATTAGGCAAATCCCAATCTAGTCTTGTATTTTATGATAATTGGAGACACGATACTGCATTCAACACTACTGCCAACCACCAAATATCATTGAATGCCATTATTCCCATGGAAGCAAGTTGGGGTTTGTATTTTGTTTTGTTTTGTAATATCTTTTAGTTATTTTATTTGGAAAATATTTATCAATCAGAAAAGATATGTGAACCACACTGTAGAAAGGGTGTTGAAATCCCATTACAGTTTTACCCACCGTTATTTGACAACCTGTTTTTCTTGTGTTAGGAGAAGAGAATGCGCGATCCAGTTCACTGATTATTTATGGCTATTGATCCTGTAACACAGAAGCTTCATCTAGAGCAACAACTGCTAGACCTGCAGGCAGTCAGCTCTCCAGTTCTGGTTTTGGATACTCACTCTAATAGATGATTCAAGTTACTAGCTGTCCTTTACTAACAAGGGTAATTCTCTATAAAACACCTAGAGTTGTTTATAGATTCCACTCCTCCTTTGGCTTTCATGATGCCCCTTATTTCAAAGAAAAGCACAGGGAGACTCACCAGATAGATAGTGAGGCCTCACCCCTTGCATTAATTACTTCAGAAGCTTGTTTTTCAAGAACACATATTCCGAAACAAGGCAAGGAAGTTGTCAGGCTCAGTCACTGATGGATTTGGGTCACTGAAGAAAAGAGATGTGTGAAAAGGATGCCAGAGACCATTTCTACATAGCAAGTAGATGTTTTTTTTGTTATTATTCCCGGAATAAAATGTTTCAAGAGTTTTAGCTCAAGCAAGCTTGAATAAATGATCATCAACAGAGATAGGGGGATGTACAAATTCTTATGTGCTGCCTTGGCATACAGAAGAAACAAAAAATATTTTGTTGAATTCTCTAAAAAATTAGTTATCTGTCTCATGATTAATCATTTTATTACTCCAATAAAAACATAATAGTGGATTGTGCCCCAGATACCTTTGAAGTATACTAGAACGCATTGTTTTCACTGTGCAGAGTTATAATAAATCCATGGTTTTAAAGAAATTATAGCATGTAATTGCAAAAGATAACTTTTAATAATAAATCCTGGAAATACATACATTGCATGGATGACGTGGAACTTTTATCTCTCTTTGATCCTGAGGGAACTAATATGCAACAGTTGCCATGATTTAAGAACAAACTTAACTTACAGAAAATGTGTATTTTCTTTAAAAAATCATTATTGTGTCCTACAATATAGTATTCACTCCCAATACAAAGAAACATCACCATTGTAAGCTTGGACCAATTTTTAAGTGTTGTATTAGATTAAAAACCTGCATAAAATGCTTGAATACTAAATATTTCTGAAAGGGAAAAATGATGCTACAGAATACTTTTCCATGCAGTGTATGATACCAAAATTTAATAGCAAAGACCATGTAAACGCAAAACTCACTGAAAAAAAAAAGTAAAAAAAAAAATTAATTTGACATCATAATGTGGAAAAAATGCGATCAAATACAAACTATAAGCAGCAACACAACTGAATTTTTCACTGCCATAGTTTAAAATACTATTTTAAGGTGTTGTTATTGTTCTTCCAGAAAGTAGTCCAGAAATTACAATTATTCAGTATCACAAAAATGTCAAATCATTGTTTACAATCCTGATTTTGAAATGGTGGAGACATCTCTGCCTTAAAATTCTATTTTTATTCCTGTCTTGACCATTTTTGCTGGAAGGTAACATGACTGGCAGGTTAAACTCAGGAACAATTGCACTGCTAATCATATGTGGAAAAAAATATTGAAAAAATACATTTCATGGTGTATACATGAAATTTGGCAAACAAATTATTTCACACTTTTATTTCCTTAATATGTATACAAAATGTATTTCATTATTCTTTATAATTATCTTCTACTAAAGAAATGAGATGTTAAAAATCATTATCTAGTTGTTTTTATACGTTCATGCAGCTTCACCATTCCCTTTCAAGTAAATGACAAGTGTTTCCTTTAAAATGGTATTTTTTCTTCGTCATATGAAAAGTGATATTCTTCAGCCCTTTGTCAGGTAGAAACTATAAATTAATCATTTTAATCAATTATATATTCTCTTATTTTTCAATATTAAAAATAAGAAATAGATTTCCTATCTTCAGAAGTTTGAAGTCCCAAATAGTAGTTTTTTAAAAACTTTTAACAAAGTTCCCTTTTTACACATTCATCCAAGTATCACAGACTTTACTTCTGTAACTATAGCCACTGATGGTTAGGAGTCTGCTGAACTAAACAGCTTCCTTGGAGACAAGAAAAGCTTTTCCTGGCTTGTCCTTTTTACTTTTTTGCAAATTTTGCTACAAGATGATTTTTCTTTCCTGTGAAGTTCCCTTAAAATATTCACAAATAAATCATGTATTTACTAGCTTGTGTGGATTTACATCTGAGAGATACATATGTATACTATATAACTAATTATAAACATTATATAAACATTTTCTAAGATGCATCTACTGTTTTAATGACATTTTAGAACACAGATTTTGTATTTTCTGTTTCCCTTTTATTAATTTAAAAGTTCTTTCTGTGATATCTGTCTTCCATAGAGGCATAAAAGTTTTTTTTTCCTAACATTTTCTCTCATGAGGGCGGATTTATTTTAGAGGTGACAGGTATTTTCTTTATCAGAAAAAGGATCTTTTTGATGTCTCATTATATTTTCTTAAAGGTAATATTCACAGCTGTGGCAGTACGTTTTTGACAAAAAGTTCAGTTCTTGTTATTCTGTTATTATATAATAATATATTTATTATGATGATGATGATGATTTATTATATAGAAAGTTATTATATAGAAAGAATTCGCTCTGTCATCAGTGCTTGCTCATAACTGCTTGCCTTCCATTTAACCTTCAAGGTTAATTAACTCAAAAAGCATGTCCAAAAAGTTAGTGTCAATGTGTGTCCAAAAACTAGGTTTCACTGAATGGGGGAGATTGTTCCACAGAACAGTTGTGGTGTAATTTGTTTTCTGTGTATGACATAGTGCTAAACAGGAGCCTTTGAGATGGAGGAAATTATTTAAGATCCATTTGAAGTCCCATTTTCCTTTACAGCAGAGCAGTATGTTTCTTGCCCTTAATCAGAGCTGAAAGACCTTTTTTTTCATTTCATTGCCTAGTCTCTTTCTGCAAAATACCAAGGTTATGTTATTCCTTTCTGGGCTTCTCATGGAACAGTTGGTTGATCCTGAATTTCTTACTGCCTTTTAGTCTTCAGTCCTCACTGTCTCAAACAGGTTGACATGCAGGGAATTTGCTTCCCTGCGTAATTTGTATGAAGTGAACATTGTGATCTGCAGCCCAGCTGCTGTGTACCAGGCATGGTACTGACAACAGTTCCTGTCCAAGAAACTGACAAGAATAAGACTCCTGCAGCACTGCAGTGTGAATTTACTCTGATTTGCTTAATCACTAGGATGCTTTAATTTGAGTGGTTCAAAAACCTATCAAAACAGCATTCATAGGATCAGACATCTGTGATGTTCTACTGCCTTTCCATTCTATTTATGCTCCATCTGACACTTCTTTTTGTTCTTTTTCCTATTCATGCAGTCACCTAATGCTGGAGACAAGGATGACCAAACACTGACGGTAGGAAGCAATTTTTATGCAACTGAGCATTTGTTTCTTGGGAGGGTGGTGAGGCAAGCCTTACTTTGGTTTGGCACACATCAACATTTTTCTAAATTACTGGGATTTCTTTCCCTTTCTTTGCTGCTATAGAATTTAAATAATTTATTTCCAAAGATAAAGCACTGAACTAATTTTCTTGTTCAGTTTCTATAATTTTTCATTTCATATGTGTATGACACCAGAGATTAATCTATGTACCATGTATTATTGCAAAATATTATTTTCTTCAGTGTTGTTCCCCTCTAATTGGATTTCAGGATCTTACTAGTCAGCAGTCTGTTGGCTGTCACTATCCTTTTTATTGGAACAAGCAGCCAGCCAGTCAAGAAGCAGTCTTACTCTACAGGATATATCAAAGGCATTGATTATTGTACTAGAGAATTGCCTGAGGAAAAGAACCTCAGAGTATGTTTTGCATTTCTTTAGAAGTAGAGGAAAGATGCTTCTACATTAGATCCATTGCTGTAGATGTCTTTATTGCCTTACCACACTCACAATCTGTTTTTGCAATGAGTACTTAATGGATTGAACCAAAGCAAGGAGAATATTTCACTTCGACTGGGTACCACTGCCCTCTTTGTCCGTTATTCTGATCATATCCATATTTGCAATGTACTGAGGCAATAAAAATTGTAACTTACATCAGGGATTCAAACATAACTTCAGAGATTCAAACACAATGTTCTACAAAGGAACAAATTATGCATTCTTCCTTATGCACATCTGAGGTTTTTATTTTCTTAATACTTTATGAGCTTTTACAAAGAAGGATTCTTTTTGCCAGAGTCCTGGGAATGACTAATCTAGTGATCCATCAGAAATTGTCTATACCTACAGCAATGTTTGATACATTCTGTAGTTTAATATTGTCTGCTACAAGTAATAGTTGAAAATGTTTCACAGTGCAGTGTGATGTGAGATTAATTCATGCTGTTTCAGACCTCTTTTGACACAAACAACAAAAAATGCCTAAATTTTTTCCCCTACTTTTCACCCTAGACCAAGCCACGTCTCCAGCGGGGAGGAAGCTCTGCATCTCTCCACAACAGTCTAATGAGGAACAGTATCTTCCAGCTCATGATTCACACACTTGACCCACTTGCTGAAGGTATGCCTAGTTTCGGAATTTTTTTTTGCTTTTCTGATGCAAAAGTAAATGTTTTCATTTTCCCTTCTACCCATGAAACTGGTTTTTGCATTTCTCTTGCTTTCTTGAGTCCTTTCTGAATGTGTCTAAATTTCCTGAGAGTTCTGCATTCTTATGGTATGATATACATACTCCCACTAAGACTTTCAACTTAAGAAACTTGTTTGTTGCAGTGATAACTAAAACTGATTGCTTGGTTGATGCATATTATAACCACTGATTCTTTTAGTTTCCAGCTTCAACAGCAATTTAAAAGTTACAAAAACTCTATCCCCTTGTACTTTTGTAAAGATTTTGTTTGTTTGTTTGTTTTCTTTCCTGATTTTGATTTTAGTAAGTCAGAAAAAAAAAAGTCAAAATGTTGGATGCCTTGTTATGTGGACTACTGAGAAGAGTGAGACTCTACTGGATTGACTTCAGGTGGTTTAACACTGACATGAGAAAAAAATGCAACAAATATCCCTGTCTGTTACATATATTTTAACGGGTTGCTTGCTTTTTACAAGAGTGATGTTATTTATTTTTCTCCTTGAGAAATTTGCAGGAAGATCATGATTGTTTTGATACGAGAAGTTGGCAGGAAAACCGTGATGGTTTTGCATTTGTGTGGTGATTTGACTCTCTGCTTCTGGTAGAAGATCCAGAAAAATTCAAGGCCAGGTGTTTATTTAGTGTTTGCGTGTCTGTAGGACTTTTCTTGCTGCTGTAATAAATGTCTCGAGAAATAGCACTTGAGGGAATTGGGAAGGATTAAAGAGACCTAAAATATTACCAACTTTATCTTCCAAACTTCAGTGACCAAAAACTATATACAGCACTTCACATGAACATTCATGGCAGATTAAAGACCACAATAAAGCTAGAATTGTTGACTTAAGCTCAATTTGAACCTAACAGAGACTGAAAAATAAGATCATCTCTTAGGTGTTTTTCTACTGCTCAAGCTATTTAACTCATTTCCCAGATGTACCTTGTTCAGCGGTAATACCTCTCCTGCTTTTCCCTGTAGCAAGCTTGTGCCATATAGTGTGATCCAGAGGCTTTCCCCTTCACTAAAGCAGCACAAAAGGGGTTTAATATCAGATATTCATCCTAGGGAGAAACAGAAGCCCAGCACTTCTAAAAATTAGGTATTAATTATAAGTAAGTTTATGAGCTAACTCAATTCTGCTCTTCATTTTGTCAGTAAAATGCTTGAATCAATGTGGATTGATAGAGATGATTGCAATACCAACATTGTATTTAAGTTACTCCAGTACCATTTTCTTCAAGGTTTCTTCACTCATAATACTTCACCATTTGTTTATGGCACTTTTCCTTTTCAAATTTTTATATTTGTCCTGGAATTAATATTCTTTAAAAAATGGAATATAATCATCTTGTGGCCTTTGTATAAGTGCAAGGCCATAGACATCTTTTCATCTGTACACTTCATTAAAACTGGCACACTGAGTGAAAATTTACAAAGGGAAAAAAATCTACCTACATTTAAAGTAAATAATTTTTTTTTAATGAAAAACTTTTATGAAGAAAACACTGGAAAATAGCCTAGGTATGTTCAGACATTTAAGTTGGTGTTAATATCAAAGATGCCAATATTTCAAGCTTTTGCTGACTTCACAAAATTCAAATTTTAGTTCATGGGAACATGAAAGTGCAATTCAATAACGTTTTTTTGCATATGGAACTCTGATTTTAGCTTTTTATAAATAGGTCCAGATATGTAGGAAAAATTTTTTTTAAGAAAAAGTCCACCCATGTTTCTGTACACATTGTGGTTATTAACTTTTCTGAGGCTCTTTTTACCTCATTTGTATATTTGACTTTCAAGATATTTTGCACTGCAAGCAGTTTGGAGGGCAGACTTGAGGAATATTGGATATCTCCACTGAATACTCATAGTGTTTTCTGAGATTTTAAACTGTGTCCATATTCACTATTCGGTATTCATCTAGTTCTGCAAACTTCCATAAAAGAAAAGGTATTTTAGTTTGATGTAACTACTGTGGCTGGCTAAGGTAGGTAATACTAACTAATAAATTTGGATAGCATTGTACTTGAATCTTGCATTTAATTAAAAAAATATGTGTGATAATGCATATAGGTACCTGCTGTGAAAAATGTTATTTATTTAGCTCTATATTTAACTACCAAACTCTCAGTGTGTTTTTGTGCTTTAATCTACCTGTATATAATGGCATTGAGCCATTGAATTGATGTATCATGTTTATGTTGAGACTTTTATCATGCTAGCTAAGTAAATTTTTTAAGCTGATAGCATTTGTTGTGAATTAAAAGGGACAGTATTTATTAAAAGCATCTGAGAACTGTAGTCCTTTTCTCTATAAACTCATCATTTGAGGGGCTGTAGAAACGTAAAGGATTCCTTGGTGCCTTCTCTGGCCTGTGTGGCTTTCTCCACCTCACATTTGCTTTCATATTCCAATAAAAACCCCCTCAACAGTCTTGAGTTTTCTGTAAGCAAAGAAGATCAGCTCTCTTGCACTCAAGTAATGAATGATGATGGACTTGGTACATGACCTGTGAGGTTAAAGGATTTCTTCCAAATAATTTGATGTGAGTATGGATCAGACTTGGAAGAGCAGAAAGAAGTTCTGAGCATTTTTCAGCCCTATTTTAGTCAGCTTAGGTTTCCTCAGTATTTCTGCCAGATAATGTCTTAGATCAATAGGTCAAAAACTTCGCATCATTTGCTGTTGGATTGCAGAAATTGTTGGATTTGCAGAAAAAGAACAGTTTAAGAGAACATTACAAAGCGCCATTCTTAAAGGAAGAAAGTTTGAAAGGTTTATGTCAAAACTGACACATACACAGGGACTCTGGCATCCCCTGCTCTTGGGCATACTCCTGTCCTCCTCCCCCTCTCATTTCTGTTTTCCACATTTCACTAGCATATACTTCCTTTGCCCTTCTCATACTGCATCTCAATCACCTGCACTCACTTTCTTTCAGCCTCTTTCCATAAGACGTCTTCTTCAGTGTTTGCTCTCTTTCTGGACTATTGGGTCCATTAGTCAAATTACTTCCTGATAGTTGCCAGCAGTCCTGCAGCTGTCATGGACAAGTGAACCGGGTTTTCAGTCTCTGGAAAAGCATTCACAAAGTCTAGGAGCTCTGTGGTTGTCTCTTCATAGCTTCCAGATTGAATGTTGCCTTTAGGAGTTGAATTTCTAGTTGTTGCACTCTGCTGGGAGATCCAGTTTTTCTTTCTCTTTAAGTCAGTAATAAAGTTCACTGTTACATTCTCTTGAATAAGTGCAAGGGAAATGGGGACATAAAAGACAGACTGCTCTGTCATTTGGAGTTCTATGGGCTTTGCAAAGCTGGCAGAGAAGTCCCATCTGTGTCCTCTCGATAACATAAGCAATATAGAATGTATACACAGACTATTGTCTGTATCACTATTAAAGGTCAGCTTGATCTACACACTGTTATTATTGCATTAACATTCAATGTATTTATAGAAAACCAGCTCATCAAATTTACTTCTGAATAATTCATTTGTGAAATCAGAGCCAACCTCTACTGGAACTGAAAGTATCTTAAAAATGCACTTGATTGTAGGTAAGATACCATGAAATGAGAAAGTAAGATTTACCTTCCACAAGATGTGGATAAACAGAGCAATTCCAATATACAATTACACATTCATGAACCTGTCCTTCCTTTTCCCTTCCTACATAAATGTTGTTTTGCATGGCTTGTGCCTGTGTTGTGAAAGCCAGCTTGTAAACGCTTCAGAATCAGTGGGCTTGCAAGGTGTTCAGCTTACCTCTGACAGATGAGTAATACCTGAGATCAGTTGGAGCTGCGGGATATTTGGCACTTTGTATTCAGGCAGGTGTACGGTAATGCTGTGGATTTAACAGTCTAGACAAGGAAGACTTCTCTCCTTCAAAATCTTGGTCTCTGCACAAAGCTTCTAAGAAGATAAGAGTTCAGCCACTCAAACAGGTGAATGTGTAGGGTATTTGTTAATGGGACATGAACTTTACAGTTGAAAGCTCATCGTTCATTAAAAATATAAATATCTGTATGACATTAGGTTTTTGTTTGCTTTTATCTTATTACAGAAATAATGACCTTGATACGGATCATTTCCTGAGGATTAAGATTAATGACTGCCTGTGCATCAGGCTATCATCAACTCCCAGCCAGTCACTAATCCCCAGGAAATCCTATGCCGTATTTGCTTCTGCTTAAGTGCTGGTCTGGCAATCCAGCTGAGTAATCAGCTGGTCTGTTCATAACAACATTGCCCATATGAGTAAGGTTGGCATCATCGAACCTGCTGAGTTGGTCAGGCTCAAATCCAAAATCCAGGTAACTTGGACGTAAATCATGGCAATCACTGATCATTTCTGGCTGTTTTCTTCTGAGTCCTGTACCTTAGATACCTGTGTCCTAGTTTTGAAAGGGACATTCTTGGGTTATGAAAATGTAGGGTTTGCAAAGACGGCTTTACATTTTTTGATAGAAGAAGGCTGTTATGCAGTGAGAGCAGCGCAAGGAAAAGCATGGGAAGTATTCTGTATGGAAGTGTCTTCCATGCATAGTAATCCTACCTTCTCCCTACAAGCTGTGGGTTACCTTGAAGGATGATGACTGTGGAGGGAGCATTTTCTCTCTGGAGACTTCAACGGGCACTTTGTTGGAAAGGGAAGTTATGAGTGGTGAAGTGAGGACTCAGAGCACCAGTGCAACCAGAGGCTACCTTGCTTTTCTTGCTCAGCTTTATCAGGGTACAGGAGGAATAAGATCTTTTCATTATGACATCCCATTTCTGCCTGCTGATAAGGTGCAACAGGCCAACCAAGCGTCTCCCATGAATGAGAATTTAGCTAGTTGCTGACTTTCTTGCTCCTGTGTGACAAGGCTATAACTCATATGCAAATTCCATCCTCTGCATGAAAATCAGTGTGATGTAAATCTCTGTCATGGCTCAGTCCCCAGTCAGAAGTAGATATCTTTGGCAATTTTCTCCTATTCCCATTTTGAGTCCTATTTCCAAAGTGGAAAACTACAGGATGTACTTCTGCAGACAAGGTATTGTTTATCTCTTATTCTGCACTTTTTTTCAAAATGTAAATATGGTGCATTTTATTCGTGAGAGAAGTAACCTTCTGTTACATAAAGCTGAGCTTACAATTCTGCCACTTCCTTCACTGAATGCAATACAGTAAAATACAGTACTGTCACTGTTCTGACAAAAAAATGAAGCCTGTGTTCATGCTTCTCAGGAAAATAAAGACAAATATGATCCTCAAAGTTTTTGACACAGTAGTGAATTATTTAGAATTACTTGCTAGATCCTTTTGTGTTCCTAGATACCCATCTTAAGATGGTATTAAGAATTTCCCAACTTTTTTATTCACCTAAACTGTTTTGTTTTTTTTTTTTTTCTTTTGCTGATGCTGCTGGGATTCTTTTCTTAGATGTCACAAAAAATGTCAGCTTACCCCAAAGACAGCTGACAGAGGTTCGGTAACCTTTGCCTGTCTGGTCACTCAGCAGGTTCCCAGCTTTGGTGTCATTTAGCAAAACCCTTGTTCTTCCAGTGGCCTTGACTGCATCATCATGTCTGTGCTCACTGACATTGGAAACCTTGTTTGATTGACACTATTTTTTATATCCTCAGAGAAGTAAGGCCAAGCAGCTCAGTTTACACCAACTCATAGGTAATGCTAAGCTCCTGCATTGCTGAAGTAACCTGAGCACTTCCACTTTCCTCAGCTACAGAGTGTGGATCTTAAATACCTTTTCCAGCCTTAATGATTCTTTGAATCTGTGATGCTGCAGGACTTGAGTGCATTTCCTAGCACCATGATAGAGACGAAAGAAAGAATTCTCAGAGCTTTTCAAGCACAACAGTATTTTATCTAACATGAGGAAATACCCAAATATAGACAAAATTGATAAAGATAGTTATGTTATTAACTATCTCTGGTCCAAATCCTTCATCATTCTTGAGCATCCTCTGGGCATACCTGTGGGCTTGCGAAGAAGCTCAGCATTCTTCTTCTTGCACTCTTGCTCTTACCTAGCTTGTAACAGTCCTTGGTTCCTCTTCTGATCCACAAAGTAAAAAAACAGCCCTCTGAGCACAATGCGTGGAGCATTTTGGTTTTCCTTTCTGCTGAAGACTGAAATGTTATCAAGGGACTTCTATCAGAGAAGATGGGGGCTCCCTTCCAGGCTCACACAACAAATTAGTAGCTGTTAGTTATAATATCTTCCCATTAACTCCATCCCATTATTTCAGTCTGATATGGAGATGGAAAACCAATAAAATGGACAATTAGACTTACCTTCAATGTGGAGTGTCATGTCTTAGGCAGATACTCATACTCTGTTTATACAGCTAACTTTCACAGAATTGGTGGGGTGGGGTTTTTTCACGTAGGTTGGAAGGGATTTCTCAAGTTACAGAATTCAGTCCAATCCCCTGCTCAAGCAGGATCATCAACTCAAGCAGGTTGCCTAGGCTGGTTTCCAGTCATGTTTTGAAAATCTCCAAAAGGGAGACTCCACAATCTTTCTGGGACGCCCATTTCAATGTTTGTCCATCATCCCAGTAAAAGCTGTTGTCTTGTGTCCAGATGTTCTCTGGCTTTTAGTTTGCATCCACTGACTCTTCCCCTGGCACTTCTGAGGAAAGTCTTGTTCCATTCCTCTCCCATCAGGTATTTTTACATGTGGGTGAGGTCTTCCTGAGCCTTCTTTCTTCCATGCTGAAATCTCCTAGCTCTCTCAGCCTCTCCTCTTATGAGATATGTTCCAGTCCCTTAACAATCTTTGTGGCCCAGTGCTGGACTAGTTCTGGCATGTCTACAACTGTCTTGTCCTGCTGAGCCCAGGACTAGTCCCAGCACTTAGATATGTCTCATGAGTATCGGTGTAATGAAAGTATCACCTCCCTTGACCTGCTGGCATTGCCTTCCCTAGTGGACACAAGGGTGCTGTGGTTGCCTTCTCTTCGAGGGCACTTTTGTAGCTTAGCTTTCAGTGGTGTGATTCTATGCACAGTCATTAGCAAGAAGAAAGCTTTTTCCTATGGAAGATTTCAAACAGCTAAATGGAATAGGTGAAGCCATGAGACACATCACTCTCCAGCAAGGTCTTCTTTCACCTTTTTGTATGCTTCAGCTACAGTAGAGACTACCAGAATTGTGTTACTAATTTAGATGCCTGAGGTTGTGTGATAAATGTAGATGAGATTTTTTAAAAATATCTCCAACATCAAACTGAATTCAGAAACCATAAGTAAAACCCTGTACTGCCAGAGTGAGCAACAGCACATAGGGTAGAAGCCATTGGTTATGTGCATCTAAGGGCAGGTCTATTTAAACAGCCAGAGACAGTATTTTAGATAGCCCAGTTAATATCTGTCAGAAAGTTGAAAGAGAGAGAGAGAGAGAAATTCTGTATCTGTTTCCCCCAGTATACTTTTGTAGAAGCAGCTAAAGAAGAAGAAGAAAATACTAAAGGAATAATATTGTGGTCCTGAGCTAGCCAGAGCCAAGATTAGCATGTGTGTGTGTGAAAGGAATCACAAGGTCGAGCTAGAAAGCCACTTGAAGCGTGGTTATCTCTGTGGCTGGCAGCAGTCATGTGCGTGTGTGGTATGTGGAGATATAAGGAAACACCTGTCCTGGCTGGAAAGCTCAGACCCAGGGTTAGTTGAGAGTCTGTATATAGTTGTGGAGCAAAAAGTTACAGGACAGTTCTGCTTGGATAAGAGTCTATCCCGCTTGAATTCATTCACCACACATGGTGCAGAGTGAGGACTCTTTTTCCACAAATGGTGCCCCTTGTGCCACATGTCTTAAGACTTCAAAGCCAAAAATGGATAGCAGTTGTATTTAAAAACTTCTAGGTAACACACAGAAGATATAAATGTCACTGTAACAGCTGTGCAACCTGAGCTCTCTACCAAAGTGTATGGTTTTGGCATAGAGAAAATGATGTGTTAGGCTAATAAAGAGAATTTTATTATGAAGTTTTGGTTCAGCTGATTTTTCTGTACATCAATCCTAAATGTCAATTGACAGCCCAAGAAGTAGACTTTTGAAGTCTAAATTATTTTACTGAGTGATTTAGCATACATACACAAACCATTTAATTCTTGTCGTATTTGAGGGACATTGATCTTGCTTGTTGTGTTAGTTTTTGCAACAATTTACTTCTGCATTCCCTGTTTTGTTGTTTTAACTAGAATCTATGCAAGCTGCTCACTGCAGACAAAACTCTTGTCTCTCTTCTTCATGATATTTTCCAGTGATGCCCAGTTCTTCAGACAGCATATTCTTCTTGAGATCGCTACCGAGTACACGAGGAAGACATGAATATTTAAAGACAAGCATGATCCCAGAGTAGGGTACATCTGTCCTGACTATGTATTTACAAGCTTAATGGCCTTTAAGTTTTTTCCTAACTTAGAATTTTCTTGTTAAAAATATGAACAATAAAGAAAATGAACAATTTAGAAACATGTACAGATCAGGGAATAGTAGTGGCTGTGAGGGGCTCTACATTGTAGCTGGAAGTGGGAGATTTTCTTTTGTAGAGTTTGCACATGGCAGATGACTTCATCCTCCACAGATTGGTTGGATTTTATGACTGGATAGTGAGAAGAATGAGTGCTGTTTCCTTTATTCTCCTCGGTCATGCTGAAAAACCAAACAATTGGAATTTATTTAGTTGGAGTTCCGTTGTCCATTACCCTACAGTGCCTGGCCCAACAGACGTTTAGGAAAATGCTGATTCCAAAAGAATCAGTGGTAAAGCTCTCTTTGTGCTTTAACCTCATCAGTGTGATGAGGTTTTCACTTCTACACTTCAGAATTCCTATTTTTTTGAATATTTGAAAATTCTTTGAGGATAAATACCATCTTCAAAGGCCTCAGGAATTGTGTTTGATCCAGGCTGGATCAATTCTGTTATAAATGTGTTGTCTTTAGGTGTTACTACATTCTAGAGAATGTACAGCACTTGTCTTCAAGAGTTTGATGGCAGAAGGCACCAAGGTAACTTCTGAGTGAAAACTCTCAGGAATAAGCACTTTCATGTTTTTCTCAAATTTAAGAAAAATAAAATCTCAAAAAAATATCAAAATTTATATCTGACACATAATAATAATAATGTAACTTAGTTTCTGCTCCACTGCAGATGTTTGTAAATAACATGCCATCGATCGTCTCCTTAAAAATATTTGTTTTTCAGCCCATATCAACTAAAACCCTAACAAATTTCCTTTTGTCACCACAACTGAAAACAGTGGGGTTTCACTCCTCGTATTAAAAGTTTCACTAAGAGCAGAGTAATAGGTAGATCTAGCTTTCGGGTTTTGTGACTAACCTAAGCTGCCCAGAACTCTACTAATACAATTGTATAAATTTTAATTCTATTTCTATTCACACTCCAGTTTGATAAAATTGCAATAAAACAATTATATAAGAGCAGAAAACTCTAATAAGATTGTTTTTAGAAAAAAAACTATGTACAATAAAAAACAGGGCAAGAACAAGTGAGGAGAGAGAACAGGAGCAGCAGGCTTGCAATTTAAAGACAAGATGAAAGGTGGCCACGTGTTTTTAGAGCTAGATGCACAAAATAGTAAATAATTTAGTTACTTCTAATGCACTGCCTACTAGCTAAGAAACTGAGAGACTTCATTTATTTTTTTTTTTTTTTAGGAGTGTTAGTAAATCATTATGGTAGTAGTATAATGAAAAAAGATGTAATTCTGAAATGCAATGCAGTCTTTTACTCTATTACTCAGATCCAAAAGAGGTCCTTTTGTATTTTCCACAGCAACAGTTCAGTGGCAAAGCCTCCATATTTGACGAACTGGCAGTTGGAAGTTCTACAAGTAAAAATGTAGGCTACAATATTTGATTATCTGGAGGTAGTAGGAAAAAAAGTATTATTCTTTTTAAAAGAATATTTGCTTTTTGCTCCTCTGCTTTCTGCAGTGATATTACATACAAACTCCCACAGCAGTTCCAGTCTATTCCAGATAGATAGGGATATAAGTGCTCAGTAAGAAAGCTAAGAGGTTCATGAAGCTTAGAGAAGGTGGGAGTCAGAATAAGATGAAACTCACTGAAAGAAAATAATTTCAAATAATTCTTCCCTTTTAAAATTCACAATTCCTGATAGTTTTCAGTTGGTGGTATTTTTTTTGTGTTTTGATTCAAACAGTGGATCGCATTATCTTTCCTTAAAGATCTGCTAGAAGTTAGGACTCTTATTTTACACCAGTAATGTTCATCTTTTCTAGATCTTTCACAAGTTTATAGCACTGAGAGGTCTTTGTTCCTAATCTAACATCACTGACAAAACCAATCTAAGCTTTGATTCAAATTTACTTTGGATAGCCACTACAACTTATTTAGCAAATCTTTTAAAGTGTTCTCCTTTTTCTGTTTATGGATGAGACTCTGATAATCTGATTGACTTTTCTCAAGACCGTGACCTCTAATTCCTTAGGACTAATTCCTTGGCCTTCTTTGAAAAAATATAAATAAAAAGAGAACATCCTGATAAGCATGATGCTAACAGTAAGCACAAATCAGAAAAATGTGAAGGAGAAGAGTGAGTTATCAAAGTAATGGTTTTGATTGTCAGGAACTTGTGGATTTGCAGAATTATGTGTGCAGCTCCTCACACAAAAATTCTCTTCAGTCTCAAATGTTCAGTTAGGCTTCATAAGTTTACAATCTTTTCATAATTATTTATTTGCTTTTAAGTTGAAGTTCTTGGCTGCATGCATATTCTCAATTTCATTAAGAACTGAGCCCTTACTTTCTCATTTCTCTTCTCTCTTATGCCTTAGATATTCAGCCTTTTGATAGTTTGAATTTATGGTATGAAAACTCAGGAAAAAATACGTGCTCTCCATCCACTTGTTCCAGAATGCCTCAAAATTTCTCTTAAACCAAGCTCCCAGTGATGCTGATAAAGGATTATGCCTTGACACCTTCACGACTATGGAAGTCAAACACAAGGAGTGTCAAGTAAAAGCAATGGTGGAATTGTACTAAAAATTCAGGGTTTGTCACCATTAATTTCTCTTCAGCAGTTTTGTTTTGAATAAAAGGTATAGCAACTTTGAAGGAGTTTAATTATCTCAAAGGAGTGTGACATGAATTCTCATAGAAATATATTTTTTATGCAAAGTGAAAGTCTTACATGTGTCAAAGCAATCCACAATGCATTTCTTTTCTTTGAGAGTCTGACTTCATATTTTTCATGAAGGGATACATAACCTTAGCAATGAAAGTTGCTATCTCTAAAATAGCTGTATGGCTTATGAGTAATTAGAGAAACTCTGAGACAGGCTCATTTCTGCCATAACTATAGACAACTGCAGACTGTATCAGAGATCACAGTTGCAGGAGAGCAAAGAAAAATATTGGCTCTGCTTTCCTTCTATGGCAGGCTGGGGCTATACACTTAAAAGACAGAAAGGACTATTTCATCACAGACTGTATATACATTACTTAGTGAGTAAATACTGAAAATAAACTGAGTAAATAACTATATTATTTAATAAAACTGTGAAATAGCATGGGTTGGAAGAGACCTTTAAAGGTTTTCTATCTAAACTGCCCTGCAGTGAGCCTCAACTAGATTGGTTGCTCAGAGCCCTGTCCGACCTGACCTGGAGTGTTTCCAGGGATGGGGCATTGACTGTCTCTCTCTCTGGGCAAACTGTGACAGTGATTCCCCATCCTCCATATAAAAAATGTGCTTTTTATATCTTGTCTGAATCTACCCTCTTCCTACCACAACAAGTCCTACTAAAAAGTTTGTCACCATCTTTTATATAGTTCCCCTCTAGATACTGACAGGCTGTTCCACAATCTCCTCAGTGTTTTTTTCTAGAGACTGAACAAACCCAATGTTCTAAGCCCCTCTTAGTGGGAGAGGTGTTCCAGGCCTCTGACCTTGTTCGTGGCCCTCCTATGGACTTGTCCAACAGGTCCATGCCCTTCCTGGGGGACACCAAAGCTGGTGCAGTACTCCAGGTGGGGTTTCACCAGAGCAAGAGTAGAATTACCTCCTCTGACCTTCTGGCCACACTACTTTTAATGCAGTCCAGGATATGAGTAAGTTTCTGGACTGCAAGTGCACATTGCTGGGTCATGTCCAGCCTCTCATTCACCAGCACCCCCAAATCCTTCTTGGCAGGGCTGTTCTCAGTGTGTTCATCCCTCAGCCTGTATTGATATTGGTGGTCACCCCAAGCCAGGTGCAGCAAATTGCACTTGGTCCTATTAAACCTCATGAAATTCCCATGGGTCCACTTCTTGAGCTTGTCCAGGTCCCTCTGGATGGCATCCTGTCCTTCAGGTGTGTCAACACCACTGCTTAGCTTGGTGTCATCTACAAATTTACTGAGGGTGCACTTGATCCATTCATCTGTGTCATTATTAAGATATTAAATAGTTAAATAACACTGGTCCCAAAACAGACCCCTGAGGGTCACCACTTGTTACTGATGTCCATCAGGACTCTGAGCTGTTTTCAGCTACCCTCTGGATATGACTATCCAACCAGTTCCCTTTTCACCCATCAAATCTATCTCACTCCAATTTAGAGAGAGGGAGCTTGAAGGAACCTTGCAGAAGTCCAGATCAATGACGCCTGTAGCCCTTCCCTTGTCCACTGTTGTAGTTGCTTGACTCTAGGAGGCCACTAGATTGGTCAGGCAGGATTTTCCTTGTTGAAGCCATGCTGTGTGTCTTGAATGCAATTTGAAGTCACAGATAATGTAGCCCCATTGACTAACAACATTATTTTTCTGATGTGGTGTGACACCTACAAACAAAGCAAAGAACAGTAGGTAATAAGGCAAATGTTGTTGTAATCCTTTGGGAATGTTCAACAGGATTACCAGGAACCTTGTGTTCTCTGATGGTGTAAAGATATGCAGAAGGGAACAAATTATTAAATGTTTTTCTAACTGTTGAGGATCAGCTGTTAAGCTGCATCTCTGCATCCTCTTTGTTTCATGCAGCCAGTAGGGATGTAGGTACTGGCTGTCATCCAGTTTGTCTGGTATGACTTAGCCATGGGAGTTGCATAGCAGGTTCACAAAAATGGAATTGTCATTGAATTTGGGGATATTTTTTCAAGTATCCTTTATCACAGTATTTTAGATTTTCAATTCCATTTAAAATAAGCTTATTTTAATAACTTTTAAATTTTTCCAATACAGTATTTTTTCAAAAAGTACTTCATTTTGAGTTTACTTAAATTCATATTGAACAGAATATGTCTTCTTCTAGCAGCAAAACTCAAAACCAATTACCAAAGAGCAGATTTAGTCCAAATCTTACAGAGGAAGCCAGTGCAATACAGTGGAGGCAGACTATATAGAGGCAGACCTCTCATGCTGCTGAGCAGCACTGGTCCGAGTAATCTTGAAACCCACAAAAGTAATTCATGTGAATATGTACAGCTGATGTTTTCTAGGATAATTGTTGTGCATTGCAGTCAGTGGGCTGATGACTGTACAAAATGTTCCACTCTGGGTATAGGACTATAACCTTTGGATAATGTCATCTTACCAGCAGGATTAGAGTTTTCCAGGAAATAATTTTGCTAACTGCAGGAATTAACCTAGTTTAATCCTTGGTGTGTTGAATTGCTGAAGCGCCCAGAACATGATTATCATCAGCATCATGCACTGTCATTCGTCACCTTGTTTCTCTTCTTTTTTGGTCTCTATAAGGTCAGATTCACCTTTTTTTCTTTCTTGTTTGTCTTTCATCTCTCACTTCAGATGTAAACAAATAATCTAAACATGAGAGGCCATATGTGGTGGTTTTCTTTTTCTTTCTTTTTTTCTATTTTTTTTTACATTTAGAATCCACCAATTTTGTTGGTTTTCTCTGAAACCACTTTTGTTACACCCATGAGGTCAGAAGCCTTATGTCTGCTGTTCTGCTAATTTGGAAATTTGTTGCTATGTTGCAACCTTCATCTCTGTTTATGCAGCTCCTCTCCGTCAGTGTTGTCTTCCCCATGTACCTCCATTTCTTTATTTATTCTTAGACTCCTTTTAGCATCTGTTTTCCAGTCCTGTCCTCAATCTCCAGTGGAAACCTCATCCCAGGTTGTAGCAAAGTGAACCCCAGACACATCAAGGCAGAGGTCAGTGAGAATAAGTATAAGCAAAGGTGCTGGCCCTAATTAAACAGGACAAGTGGTTCCAAATGCTGTAGGCAGGGTAGTCAGTATTGAAGTTATTGGGGGCTCTTTCCAGGTAAGGAATTTAAATCTTTAGGACTAAGATCAAGATGGTAGAACAGTAGATTCTTGTGCGTACTATCAGCTACAAAGATCATGTTGCAACACTAAGAATATTTTTACAAAATAGTATATGCAATCTATATTATTATAAAACAATATATCAATTTATGTCTTTAAATTAATCTTTCTTTGCATTAAGAGAGACTTAATGCCCTATTCTGCGGGACACAGTTACGCACAAGACACAGCATTGTACAAACGAGCATATGAAAGAGTATATTTGTAACTGCCTTTGGTGAACTGACTGTGAAAAATCATTACAATCTAATCATAATTATTAAAAAATCAACAATTAGAATATCCTATATTTTGTAGTTACATGGCATATGGTGTTCTCTATCTCTGCAAATGATGTAAGAAATGTTAATTTGCCATATTCCAGTTTTTTATTTAAAAAAAAAAAAATCTTTCAAAAGATTTACATATCATCACAGTATTTTTCAGTAAAAAACTAGTAGCCGGGCCTCTACTGATATCCACCTCTGTGAAAAATTGTTGAAAGAACGTGAGGTGCATCAGCTAAAATCAGAATAATTGGACATCATTTGTACATTTGATTGCTTAAGCTGTTTCATAAATATGAAGAGAGAATATTTCCAAAGGAAAGAGCACTACCAAACTGTTAAGCATACATTTTTGAATGGTTATATTCTGTCAAAGGTTGGATGCTCAGACGCTCAGTTGTAAAATTTTACGTAAAAATGATGAGTGGAATCATCCACAGATTCCTCAGCCAGATCATTTACAAATTCCTCCTTGGGCTTAATTTTTCATTGACCTGTTTTGTAGACTTACATTATTTATTGTTGTTATACATATATTCACATATATGCCAAATTAGAAGAAGAAAGCACTTCAAGAAAAGAAATGTAATACAATGTCTGGAGTAAAAAGGTGATTTCATGCAAGATTGTATCACACAAAACCGTAATAGTAGCCATAAAGGTCTGGAGATATCTGCATTCCATTCTTTTCTCTGCCCTGCTAGAATATAGTAATGCAATATATACAGATCAATTTAATGATATAAATAATGTAGGTCTGATATCACCTGATGAAATGATCTTTTTCTGATTACACAAGTGACAAGAGAGTGGTTAAAGTAACCCCTCTAAAGCAAGCCAACATCAGCACTGCTATCAAAACAATGTTTGTGGGACAACATTACAGACAGTTTCTTAAGTTATGTGTTTTGAGACTTTTTTTAAAATTTTTATACAGAAGTAGTTGAATGGCTGACTTGGGGAATGACAAAAGAGCTTAGTTTGCAAAATTATTGCTGACTAGGCACTGTCAAGTTCATTATGTTTTCCCAAATGCAGAGGCACCAAAGCAGCAATAACCATGAAAAGGCTACATTTTAGATGTCAGTGGTTCTCCTACATCTCACTAAGAAGTTTAACACTTACCTAAAGTCAGTGACTTGTGAAATTTCTGGGAGGAAAGGCACTGCTGTTTCTGTAACCTGTGTTTTGTTGTCCTGCAGAATGTTTTGCATAATCACTGTTCAAGTTTATGAAGCACATGCAAAAACATGTACATATCTTGAATGTCTGCTGGTTCCTTATCTTTGTGTCTTTTACTGTGATGTTGTAGAGCTTGGATCATATGGAAACCTAAAATATTATGACACAATGACTGAAGAAGGTAAGAAATATTTTAGAATTGTTTGTATCAGCTTTTTTTGAAGCCCCTTGAGCTTCTTTTATGTATTTCATTTTTTCTTTGTTTTTCTTAGTTTATTTTTAGTTTTTCCATTTTTGAATAACTCCTTTTTGCATGTCTTCATTGACGGTGCAATCTGTTATGAATCTTTTTTAAGGTTTTTATTTTCAACATTTCAGTTTTGCTATTTCAGATAAGGAAATACAATGGAATGCTTTTAGTAAAGAACATACATGCAGAACCATACTCCCAAATTATGTGGTGCCAAATAATATAGATTGTAGATGCTTATTTGATGCCATATTTTACAATGCATTCAAGAAGATTAATTAATTTGTGGGTGTTCAGACCACTCAGTTGGAGAACAATTGCAAAGTGACTTCAGTTTACTGTATTATTTAAAAGTAATGAACAAACTTTAAAAACTAAGCATGCTTATTCCTCGAGTATATTTAATTGCAGTGCAAAAAATATGCAATTTTAAATCCTGATTCTAGCAGTACAAGAAGGAAGTAATTAGGGTCTGAATCAGGGCTCAATGAAGTCTTGGGAAAATTTTCTGCTGATTCAAAAGCGTTGCAATTTTGTTATACTAATTCAGGAAAGCGGTTAAATGTGCACTAAATTTCCGACACATGTTTTCAGTCCTAGTGCAGTCAGCATTACTACGGTTTGGAATTATCCCTGAACTGAGATCTGATTGTCTGTAGGATAAAGGCCTCTTGTCCAGCTCTCTGATTATAATGCCAGACAGATGTTTTCATTATGTTAAGTTTAGTAATTAGCACCATGTTTGCAGATGGGAATAATTTTGAGCCCTGTAGAGAAGTCTAGCCACCTATTCCTACTTAATATTGGGAATTTGAGGCAAATAGTTTAATTCTCTGTTTTTGAAAACACAATTAGTAGATTAATCTTGAAGATTTTAAGACAACCTTCATTACATGACTTACTAATAATCATTTCTTGGGTTGAGGTCAGGAGGGTGGGAAGTAATAACTTCTAGCTATTTCCCATCTTCTGTATCTGTTGCGGATACACCAATATAACCACACTCTTCTGGGGCTGTCTGTGGAAGACAATTCTGTTTACCTTTGTGCCTGATGTTGAAAGACGCTGTTCTCTCCTGAGGCAGGCCTGAGCTCATAGAGCAGTCTTGTCTCACTGCCCTCTGTTTTCCAGATTAAGTATCTAGTAATAGGGGTGGCACCAATATAAGAAAAGATATCTGAGAGAAGATTTAACCAGGCAAACAGTGATGCCTCTGTTGCTAAAATACACCTCTCAAGAACCTGAAATGAGCCATTATCCTAGGCCACTCAGATATGGCTACCAGAGCAAAAGCTTTTACAGTAAGTTTCATCTCAGTCTTCATTACAATGAAAATGCAAAGGTAATTTCTCACTGTAGCCCTAAAACTGGATATTTTAAGATTTCTAACTTTTTTGGTGAAGTATTAAATCTACTATTTCAAAAGTAGCCTTCTGAAATTCATAAATATCTATTGACAATTTCATGTATTTATTTGTGCGGAAACACCCACCAAGTTACGATACATACATATATATCTATTATTACTGTACCTATGCAGAAGTACTGCTGTTAATATACAATGTCATCTCAGAAAGCACTTCTCATGAATAAATAATTCAGGACCATACTGTAGCAACAGCAAAAATCCAGAAGCAAAAACAAACAGGAAGCTCTTTGTCTTTAGAAATACTAATACAAGAGTCTATAATAGTTTACCTTCCCCAAAACAACTCTTTTCATAATTTTCACTTGTCTTTCATAAAACAAGTAGTGAATAGTGTATACCAGAAATTGTAGTTCCATCAAAGTATGCTATGTTTTGTACTTTGTGTTTTGATTTTCAGAAGTATAATCACTACCAGTCTGCATCACACTTATTTGCATTACCCATTTTCTTCTTTCTCTTCCTTTTTTGATTGAGGTTTTTATATATTTTGTACAGCAACTTAGTCACAGGAACACATAAATCCAAGTACAAACTCATTGTTTTTTTGTTTTTTTTTTTTCTAATAAAGTACATCTTTAAGTCAAGGTCCTTAAGCCCTGAGTGGAGATAGGGAGTAATCTTTCTGTCCTCCAGTAGAGAAACACAAGCTTATTTATTCTTGCTGCTACATCAGAACAATCAGGGACAAAAATTAGTGGTTAGGCTGCAATAGATAATTATATACAGCCTAATGACCAGAGAGCCATTGTGCCCCACATCTTAGAAACTGATCTCTGTTGTTTTGATTGCTTCTCTTTGGTCTAGAAGTGACTTTAAATTAATTTTAGATTAGTCAGGCCCTGGAAGAGAAAATACATCCTTCAAGATGGGAAGAGACCCTCACAGTAATATTGTGCTTCACCAAGAGCCTAAAACATGACGAAACTGCATATGTTTTCATTTGATACTTCTGCATGATCTTAATGTTAAAGTAGAAAGCATGTAAAGTGGATTTCTGGAAATGATCAGTAGTGACTCACTAATTGTATACTACAGCTGGCCATGAGCAGGACTGATAGAGTTCAAACTGCTCAGCAGCCACAGATTTGACATCTTCAGACTCATGAAAGCTTGGCTGTAGATGCATAGATGCAATAATTTTCATTTGATCAGAGACTGGTCAGATGACTCTTAAGTAGAGCCTTGAATTTTTTAAATAAGTGAATTTCTGAAGACTAACTATTTTCTTATCAAATTGAAGACTTTTCTGACCCGGGGAATTTGTAGCCTGCAGTTTAGCCTGTAGATGAAGGATGGGCTTTTAACATATCCTTTACCAGGAGGAGAATCTCTGCCAACTGATGCCAGCTGGAGTTACTCATGCAAACCAAGGCATATCTACATTATACAATATTGATTTGTTTGTATATATTCAAATAAAACTACTTTTTTATTTAGTTTTAGTTTAGTTTTAATTTGTCTTCTCAGATAATCACCTGGCCTTGATCTCTTCCTTCTACCCCATTCTTTTCGAACTAAAATGAGCTGCAAAATCTGTTGGAGTTCAGCAAATCTGGATTAACTAAGAATTTTTTATAGCTATCTTTATATATCTCCTTTAGGTCCATGGAATCAAAGATTTTCATTCACCTAAACTCTCATGGTAACAGCTACTATGAGAATTGGGTAGTCAAACCTATAGTACATAGGACTATTAAAGAAGACTGAAATAGACTACTCTAGAGTATTCTAGAAATAGAAACTACAACATTCCTGTGGATTATTTTAGTAACCCCATCTAAAGATAAGAAAAAAGACATGAGAGAAGATCTGTGCCTATGATTGTTCTTGGTGGCTTTCTGAAAATTTGAATTACTTAGAAATATCCTCAACTGGTCATTTCTCCTGGTGTCTCTGTGCTTCCCCTTCAGTCAACAAGTTTTGATTCGGTTTAAAGGAGGAAAATGGCCAAGAAAGGGAGGGAGAAGGCATAGGGCTGCTGTCTTTTTGTATCTTGCAGTCTTCATGCAGGCTAGTACTATTGCTTTCCTCAGTTTAATGGTTTTGATAGTCAATAATGTCTTTGAATCATTTCCTCTCACTTGTTACCTACAGTGAGTGAACCAAATGAAAGATAATGATGTAAAGCAATGGAAGCTGAACCATGCAGGTACTGGGAAATAAATATAAACCAAAATACATTTTCCATTTCAAATGTTGATGTTAATTTCTATGATAGTAACTTATAACTGTGGAACAGTGTCCTGAATGAAGCAGTGTAACTTAAAATTGCTAAAAGTCAGTGTAAGAAATTCTTCCTGAAGATGATGGGAGGTTTTTGTAAATGTGAAAAAAATAGAGGACATATTCAATTAAGCTAAACTAAACCAGTCTAAATCTCTGTGGAGGCATTTTCTTTTCAGTTCAATAATGGCTAACCTAAACAGTTTCAAACAATCTCAAACAAAATACTAGAATATCCTTATAGAATTCTGCATTATATTAATTGTATTTTAAAACTGAACCTTTTGAATTGAAAGGTTCTACAGTATTCTGGAGTAGTTAAGAGACATGAATGGCTCCACAGACATTTCTTGGAAAGTGTCTCAGTTGCATCATCTTCATTGTTTGCATAAAATGCGTTTGTGTATTTGGGGCATCACAAGCCGAATTCTCAAACACATGAAGCTGAGCTGGAGTCTGAAAGCTAACACAATCCTTTAGCAAACTGATATTACAACAGGCACCTGTCAGTATTTACACATTCTTATGGATAAGCACTTTTTAAATGCCCCCAGTATTTCAAAAGAAGTTAGGAGCAGCTGTGACTCTTAGCATTTTGGCTTCAAATATTTGGAAATAATGATTTGCATTTTTTCTGTTTTTTCTTTCTCTTATCTGATACCCCAAACAATTCCCTTTCTTTCTTCCTTTTCTTTCTTTCTTTCTTCCTTCCTTTCTTTTCTTTCTTTCCTTCTTTCCTTCCTTCCTTCCTTCCCTCCCTCCTTCCCTTTCTTCTCTTTTTCCCTCTTTAACCCTTTGTTTCTTCTTCCCTTCTAACTAAAACATCTGCATCTGACCCTGTGCACTGGAATAATGAGATGCTTTGCTATTTATGATTGTGTTCTGTGCTTAGATATTCTTCTGCAGGTGTTTTACTCCAGGTGCCAAAGAAGATTAATTTTTGCAAAATATTGTGAATGGCTAATTATTTTTTTTTTTCGAGCATGATGTGTTTTTTAAAAGATAGGGACTGCAGAAAGGAAGAACTGCTTGTTAAATATTTGTGGTATTTTTATTACTTTCCAAGTGGTTTGCTGTTGAAAAATTACTTCCACTTCCCAGTGAATAATTCCTGGCTGCTAGTCCCTGGGCCTATGCTTCTTCACATACAAAAGTGTGTACAGGAGTTTGAAACTTACATTTGTGGGGAGGAATTTTTTTCTTGACTAATGATTTATTATTGTGTGCCTTTTATTTTAGCTTGAAAACTAGTGACTGTTATCCACATAACTGAATTCATTCATGGCTTCTTACTTCTCCTTTCCAGTGTTAGGCTATTATATAATTCTGTTGAAATATCTTCTGGTCTTAAATCTGTGCTGGTTTTGCTGCAGGGACACCAACAGTTTTCAGTGCATTTTTTTAAGTGGAGATGAAGAATTAAAAGAGCCACAGACTCTGTGTTGCAGTAGTGTTGTTAATTAGAAACATAATGCATGATAGCCAAGAGATGAACTTTCAAAAATATTTTAAAATACTAAAAGCGCAATGACAATGGGGATAACAATAAATGAAGGCAGACACATCGTCTTCATAGATAGTATGACCCAACATAGGCTATCATAGAGGTGTCCAAAGAGTCCTTGCATAGAAAGATCAACCAGTGCAGAGAAAGGATTCATTTCACTTAATATTTGACATCTTTGACATTGCTAAGTTTGAACATGTCATTTGGACTCAGTGGTCAATAAAGAGTGACAGAAGCTGGGACTTCTCTTACGGTAGAGTGTCTTGCCCTGGAGACAACGTAGAGGATGAGCTGCATGGTTAACCTCATGGGAGACAAAAGAAAACCCTGGCAGGTTTAGAAGAAAGTTTACCTTTGAGAATCTGATATGAAAATCAGAAATTCTGGAGGTTTCTTTTTCCCCTTCTGAAGCACCTGTATAAATCACAGACAAAGAGAGGAGTGCAAAGTTACAAATTTTACCACAGTCACTATGATGCAATAGATGGGTTAATCTGAAATTTTGTGTTACTATCCTACTAACTGAGAACTGAAACTTAGTGTTTGTTTATATCTATCTTCATTCATCTGTATTCATCTTCTGTTTGGGCTGAATTCTTACAACAGCATGTGTATAGGTGGAACTTTACTGACTTCTTCCAAAGAAAAATCATAGCTTTTGATTTCAGTTTCTTGTTCTATTTGTTGCTGAATTCTCAGGAAAAAAAGAGGATTATTTATATCTCCATTAAAAAGAAAAAAACCTCTATAGATGGGAACATGAGATAGTGCTTAATAGCATGTTTGCTATCAGGAGGAACTGAAATGGATTGTCAGCACTGATCTTTGAAGTCTAAGCTATGGCAAAGAAACTTTGCTTCTCAAAATGGCTGCATTTTAATAATGACAATGCTTTCTTTTAGGAAAGTTCAAGGAAAGGGCCTCAATTCTGCATAAGATCGCCAAAAAGAAGTGCCAGGTGGAAGACAGTGAAAGGCAGAATGGAGCTGCTAATCATGGTGAGTGCAGCAGTACAGATTTATCACCTGTTCCTGAGAGTCACTTTCACTGCTTTATTTTGTTTGAAATTCCTTAGTCATTAATTTATCCTTCTACATAATTTATGCTATGCTAGTAGAAATATTCTGATTCTCTGTACCAAAGAGTATGAAATTTATGGATGGGACAGGAGTTGAGTACAAGAAAAGAAAGTCAGTCAAGGCATTTAGAAAGCCTTTTGGCAGGTTGAAAATAAAAAGCAATGCTGATTTTGTGTAAGTGTTGAAGTGATAGAAATAGACATGCAAAACTTACTTGCAGTTTATATATAGAAGTTTAATTAATTTACTGAGGTGCTTTAGGAGAATATGTGGTTTTTGTAGTACCACCCTGGTCACAAAGAGAATCAGCCTTCATATTTAAGATTTGATTTGTCTGTATACTGCTTGCTGGGAGTCATTTAGGCCCATCTTTGCTAATTGTGCAAAATTGGCTTACTGTGGTTTTCCATTAAGGTAAGAATTTGTATTTTAGTTCAAAAATTCCTTGTCTAAAAGAAAATCTGCTCTATGTATTATTTTCTCTACTTTACTTCAGGATATTCTCTGCATTTAGAAAACCACATACAAATGTGTCCAATAAAATCTGAATCATGTTATTACTTGACACTTTTTCTGACTTTGTGTTATGTTTACATACAATTTGCTTCCAAAATCAGGCAGTTGGATAGGACAGTCTGTTAATAAACCATAATGCTGGCTGTGGGGTTAAGAGACAACACACATATACTGAAATAATTACAGATAGTCTGGCACTCTGCTGTGTCTGTGATCTCAGATTTTTAATTTAGAAGAATCTCAGGATAGCAGTAATGTAACTAGACAGCTGTATTTACTTCTATGCACAAGAGCATACCATAAGGCACGTTGAAATTGAGTTAGAGATTTCATATTGCAATTCTGTTTTACTTTATATTGTCTAAGGGATTTTTGGCCACTGACATTTTTATGTAGTACATACTTAAAGAGGTAATTACTGCTTAGAGAATTCCAAGATAGTCAAAGTAAGAATAAATTTGAATAAATTTGGCATCAGAAATCAAAGGCCCAACTTTATCCCTTTAATTCCAGTACAAGTTTAGCACAAGGACTACAGAATTCTGTTTTAAAGATCATCTGCTGTTACTGGATGTTATTATAGCATCTGTTTACTTTTTTCCCACATTTTTGCGTGAGAGCAAGATTACAGCTTGGAAGTTACTTTACTAATTGCAGGGGTTAGTGCATTACAGAAGTTTTATCATTGAATGTATCCCCTCACCTGTAAATGCAACATGTTGCATTTTAGAATGTCTGTGGTGAATGATTTATGTCGGTTTTTACCTCAAGTATCAGGCTCAGTTAGTTTATGAATAACAAAGAGCACTCAATATTGCAATGCATTTGAATATTTCTAGGGCATGTGTGCAAACAAAATAGTTTCTTCAAATGCTAGCTCACCATTCGTAAGATTTTTATTCAAAATGTGTACTAATCAAATGAAAGACAAAATTTTTGTCTCTCTCTTTTAAAAGCAGATGTTGTCACACCTTTAGTATTTGATGATTTACTTAGTCTAGACATATGACAGCTGTTTCACTAGCAAATTTGTTATTTAATATTCTGATCTGTTGTTTTCCCACTCTTATTTTTGGATGATGCCACGGAAAAAGGTGCAAAAGTGGAAGTTGCAGTAACACCACCAAGTGATTCAGGACCAGTGCAAAATGGAATCGCCCATAATGTTGAAGAAGAGGTTAATGACTTTTTTTATTCTTCTTTTTATTCTTGTACTGAAAAACATATTGCATGCTTAATTGTGCTTTTCACTGAAAGTAAACATCTTAATAGAAACAGGCTGTTAGTATGAACAGTCTAAAATGCCTTTAATCTTCATTTACAACTAAACCCAATGTATTGTTTACCATACATAAAAGTTCTTCTCTTCTGCCCCTGCCCTTCAGTGTAAGGTAAGATGGTAGTCTGGAATGCATTCTTTTAGGAAACATATTTTTACTTATTAGATATGTTTGCAGTCCTAAATATAGCTAATAGAAATTGCAAACACATTGCAGAAAACCTGTTCTTCTAAGAGAAGCTATCATGATGTGCATCATGGGATAGCAAAAATTCACTGTAAAAGAGGAGCTGTAAAGAAGCTTCTCCATCATGCCTTCTGTTATCTTGAGACAAATAAAACATTAGGCTGAATGAGATAGCAGTATATTGCTCATTCAGATTCAGACATCAAAAGCTGCATAGAGTGAAAGTTTTGTAAAAATAATCCTTGACGCAGAAGCTTTTATAACACAGTTTCCTTCTTAGACTTCTAGGGTATAGTGACAAAAGACGAACACTGCAGGAGATGGCTGAGCAGTGATCTATGACATAAAATGACTTCCACTTATTGAAAGTGGGATGAGCTGTGAAATGGCCATGGTTTGTTTTGAGTCATATCAGGGTTAAGTTCTGATATTTTATTTGGTTTGGTTTATTTATGGTTTAACAATATTGTTACTTCAAATCAGAGATCATATTGCCTCCTTCATGATCTGAGCAAGTAAGTAAAATCTTTTCCTTGAAAAGTTCTGCAAAGGAAAAATCAGGTGCGTACAAGTAATAGAGTGTGTTTATGTCTTTTGGCTTTTTCCTAAAGACAAATATCCCTCACAAGGAGTTTATTTTGTTCTGAAACATACTTAAAACAGGGAGAGGTTATCCAGTTTTCTTGAAAAAAAAATCCCACAGTGATGTGCACTAGGGTGAATCTTTGGGAAAAGATTGTATTCGCTTTACACAGCTGGAGATAGAGAAATGACAAGATGATTCTGGCCAACTGGTGTGTTAGTGCACCAAGTATTAGCAGATGGCTTTAATTCTTCACTGTTTGCAGTAATTCTGTCTCTAGAAATTGAAACTGAGAATCAGAATCAAGGATCTAAAAGAGATGGATAGTTTTTGATATCATGAATGATCAGTAATTGTAATGAGTCACCCAAGGAAAGGAGGGTGTAGTAGAACATTCAATTACCTTTTCTGTTAATCTGAATTTTCAGACTATCATGACACTTAAAGATCCTTGTCAGCCCAACAGAACATTACTTTTATATAAATGAGGTTAGTAAAATCTATATAACAAAAACTCTCAGCACTACACTTCAACACAACATTTTAAGGTAAGGAAAGATCAAATTTCAGATCCATTTGGATTCTCTTTTGAGAGTCCTGGCTCACAACTGTAGTGAAATATGTCTTTAGACTATTTTTTATATTCAGGTGGGAAAAAAAAATGGAAAAAAAGAATCAAAGTCCAAAGCAGAGTGACTTTTAGACTTTTGTTCTCAAAGGTCCGTAAGGGATGGCATAGCCTGGTATAACTTACTATGTAAATTAGTCTGTGAGATACATGAAAACTCTAATAGAGTTCAGTAGCTTAAGAAGGAAACCAGTTTTGCTTTGTGAGATGTTTTTCCACTGAGATTGTTCTGTGAAAACAGTAAGAAAAGGCAACCTTAAGCAATCACATATCACAGTAGTGTCCACATGCTATCTTTTTACATTGTAATTAAGCATTTCCTAGGTCTACTCAGAAACCTGCAAGGCCACAGAGTTTCATCGTTAGAGACAATGGTTTCAATTTCAAGCAACTGCAGGGGAAGAAGGGAAACTTATTGCAAGAGTACATTACTCAGCAATATCTTCCTTTCATCTCCCTTTAGACATTTTAAACTTGCAGTGAGGCAGGTTTTGGAGCTTTTATGTTAATTTCAGCAAGTATTAGGACATTCTGAACAACGATTCTTATGTCTTAGAGGTGGGATACATTATTTATCCTTAATGACACAATAGGAGCAATCAGGGAGGTTTTTAAGTGGTGGAGGAGTGAGTGCAGATTTAGCTCTATCAATCTGCATGGAAGGATTACAGATGTCTACTGTCACAAGAAAAAAGTAACAATCCCCTAATAACATTTTGAGAAGTAATACTGAAGGCACAGGATTGTATGGCAGCCAGCTCTCATCAGTAGTTTCTCCTTCTCTTTCAAAAACTCACTCATTAAAACTGGGCAACAAGAACATGCTCATTACAGCTCAGTCTTGACCTACAAATGATTTTTAGTTTTGATCTTTTTGTAACAGAATGTTCTCCATTTTACACTGACAACATTATTTGGTTCTGTTCCTAAGTAGAATTCAATCAGGTGGCTCAAAGGTTTGGTGATTTTTCCTTACTCCAATGCAAAGGAGTGATGCTGTGGTGTCAGAATTTGGAAATATAGCATAAAATTCCTTCTCTCCAATTTTCCACTTGTATAGTCTAACAGTATGGTTTTGTGATCCGTAAGCGCTGGATAAATGTCTTAAAAAAACTTACCATTAGTGCCTTCATGTAGTAGTAATGGCAATTTATAACTGAGAAAATTAGAGACACGTCAATATGGATGAACAAAACTTCAAATACACCTTGGGTGGGAAAAATTTTGTCCTAAAAACTGTGGGATATGCAATTGGTATACTCACATACCAGGTCATCCTAAACGATGTTTGCAGTGAGAATACAGAAGATCTGCATAAGGATCTAATTTCATTGTTAAGTTCTACTATGGTCTTCATGCTTTCCCCTCTTGCAAAAACAATCATGGTCATATTTCTGGGAATTTTTTCATGTTTTGCACTGATGCAAATTATAGCACCTGGGTCTAAGTCCCTAGACACAAGCACATTATAATATCAGTCTTTATATTGGACTTAGAATTGTCTGAAAATAAGTACATTCAATATTCTGTGTTCTGCTAGTAAAACTAGAATATGCATCTAAATGCTTATAAACCCCTTATTATTTTAAAGTTATGAAGTTGAGCTTGTAAAAAAGAAAGTCTCAGGCTAAGACTGCAAGAAAAGGAGAAAAAATATCTTTTTCTTTTCATATACTTATAAAATAAACTTATTTTTAAAAGGTGTAGTACTCAAATTGGAATGATTTAGTTTTCCTTATACCTCTCCTCATTTCTTTTTGGGCTTTTTTGGGTCATCTTTATATGTTTTTCTGGATTCTTTCCTCCTTTCCTTCTATTCCACTTACACAAGGCTGAAACACCACACAAGACAGTGGAGAACCCTGTCAATTAATGTCTTCTGCAAGGTGTCGTGAACTAGGTCTATTTCACCTAATTTGTGAGAGTTTTTTGGTTTAATTTCTTTATTTGTGTCTTCCAAACTCCACTGTCTTCATTTTCCTTTTTTTCCCAG
Source organism: Empidonax traillii (assembly GCF_003031625.1). Classification (NCBI taxonomy): domain Eukaryota; kingdom Metazoa; phylum Chordata; class Aves; order Passeriformes; family Tyrannidae; genus Empidonax; species Empidonax traillii. The sequence goes on along the minus strand of NW_020955290.1, from coordinate 273,705 downwards.
GCCCAGGACCTTACCTCCATCCTTCTTACTCCACTCTCCTCCAGGGAAATTCAGGTGTCCTCTTTCTAAGTCAAGCCCTCGAGCAACAAGAAAAAAATCTGTCCTAATGGTGCTTGCAGAAATACAAAAAGGCTCTCCAGAAAATGTGCCCAGGAAGCCAGTCATTTGTGCCAGACAGTAACTCATATCACCCCACTCCAACTGTAAGCAGCCTACACTTTGGTGAGACAGGGATCATCAGCTTAGAAGGACAGACGGCTGTGGCCTCCATCCCATTCCCTAACCAGCACAGCAGGGAACAATATCTCCTCCCACGATACGGTCCTTAAGACATTACTACTTTATTTGCAGCCAGAAATAGCCTTCCCTTCTGCTGAATATTGCATCTTCCTTGGGGATTTTGTTCTGCTTATGGCATTCTGTCTCTTAACCTTTAGCAGGTTGCCACAAAGAAGATTCTTACATAAAAATTCAGGTTGCTACCAAGAATGTGTAAGAAAATGAAAGAAGACTAAAAGGATACTTACTATCTCATTAAATATTTTATATGGTGCCCTTCAGAGAATTATTCTTCTGAGAAGTCCAGTTGTGTCCCTTACCCCTGCCCCATCCCTACCACATTCTTAATAAGCATTTTATAGTAGTTTTAACCTGTGGCTTACCTAAAAATAGTTTCCAATCTGAAGATAACACCTTCTCCTCCCACCTACGCACACACACACACACGCATACGTACACATGTGCACAGTTTTTACTGTTTCCGTGGAAATCCCACTGGAAAATGTTTACATGCCAACCATGTCAGAGATAACTTTTCCATGAAAATGTGAGAAAACTTGTAGGTTGTAGAAGGTTGCCACAGAGGCTTCATTGCTTTCATTGGATTTAATGTGCATACCAGAGCAAGTCTGGTAAAGCATGTTTTGCCTTCCCCACCAGAGAGCAGGGACAGTGCTGGTGGGGACATACCTCCCCTGCCCTAGAGTACTAATTTTGTTCACATCAAATTAGTATGGTGTGCATGGGAGTAACATTGCATTCTCCATCTCAGGGTATTATTCTGGGTTATAAAATTATTTTCCAAAGCCTAAACATTTTTCAGTTGCCACAGTCAGTCTAAAGTAAATGCCTGCATCTTGTTTGTTGGTATAGGGTTTTGTGACTTAAAGAGAATGGTGTTGCCATCAAAAAGAATTGATCTTTATATTTCCAAGGCTAATCAGTCACCTATTTTCAAGTAAGTTGACTTACTTGAAAACTAAGATATTGAAAAATGGTATGAAGACAAAGGCTAATTCTTCAGAATTATCTCCATTGTACCATAGCTGTAATTTCTTCTGGTGGGCTGACTGCAGTTTTGACTATTACATACTGAGTATTTCTTTTCAAATTCCCCAGAGTGCTGGCAGTGACGTGGGTATAAAAATTAGCATATAAGTTCTGGGAGCTGTGATTTTACTTATTTGTGCAAGACCCCGAGAGGACAAAATCAGCAATAGCAGAATCTGGGCCAAAAATCTACCTGAGTCTTTCTCCTTCCCATAGGGTTTACTCATAAGGTAGCTCTTTTCAGTGAGTTCACAGTACAGCAGGGATTAGCACAAGTTAGCTACCCTAAGAAGAGTATCCAGATATACAGAATGCATTCTGAAAGCTCAGGGATTTAACTTTATGCCCTGCTTGAATTTTACTCAAGAATTCATGAGGAAAGATGTTGCTTTCTATCTTAGTTACACTGTAGAAATTACATACTGCTGTACTAGCTTACTATCTCACCTTGTTTCACATATTTTTTTCCAAATGAGAGGTAGGAGAAGATAAATGACTGATTCTGCTTACAGAAAAGAAACATAAAGCAGAGATTTGAGGCTGTTCACAGTAGGGCTCCAACTGCCTATACTCTCTGCCTTCTAGTGAAATAAATTAATGTGAGATTTGCCCTCCTAAATAAAACAATCAACCTCAATTCTGAAAATCACCAAATACCTCTGGGACAGGGAACATCTGAGATAGCATAACTTTTTCTTGATTCACTCATTATGAGAAGTTGAGTTGTACAGAGCTCATTTCCAACAACAAAAAACCAAACATAAACAAAAACAAAACTGAAAACAAAACCAAAAACAATGAAAAAACCCAATCACCACCACCACTAACGAAACCAAACTGAAAGAACCAAACACAAACAAACAAGAAAAAAAACCACACCTGGGCAGTCTTTTGCAGCCCTATCAAGCAAAGAAAGAAATTGCGTTATAGGTGGTGCAATATCTGTACTTTGGCATAAGCAATTTGAACTGCAAATAGTCCCTGTCTTCAGTTTCTTTTCTTCTGGAGTCCTAATGCTAATTTTTATTGATTAATTGTATCAGCAGTCAGAATGCACAAGCATGAGAATTTATAGATTAGCTCTTCAGCTTAGTTGGACTAACAGAACAATCCTCAGAATATGGTCTTTATAGTTCATATGCTATGGCTGTTATACAGTACAGTTTAGGTGGTGAACAGTGGCAGATTTGCTATTTCTGGTAAGTTTGAGGTGGTTCTGTGTACTTGTTTTCCATTTTGTCCTACCATCAGGAAAAAAAGAAGTATAAAATTCTGTTTAATGTGCCAGAAAAGGAATTGGTTTTCCTAAAGTAATATGAGTGCAAACCTCCATGGAGACACTGGTTTTCTGATGTTTGCTAGAAGGAATGAGTACCTTGTGACTTTAGCAGATGGAATTTGCTATAAACTGTTGTTTATAAACAAAATAGTTGTGGATGAAAATGTCACCATATGTTTGCACTGTATATATAGTGTGAAACACAGCATCGTTTCCTCTATTTGGAAAAAAATTTACTGGGAAACTGGAAAATCGGATGGATTTAGATTAGATATTAGGAAGATATTGTTTACTGTGAGGTTATTGAGGCACTCAAGCAGTTGCCCAGAGAATTTGTGGAAGTGTTTAAGGCCATGCTAGATGGGCCTTTGATCAACCTGGTCTAGTGGAAGGTGTCCTGCCCATGGTAGGGGGCTTGGAACTAAATGATCTTTAAGGTCCCTTCCAAACCAAAACATCCCATGATTCTAAAAGTTGTCAGACCAATACTGAGCAAACCTGTAAAAGCTTTATTCCATAGGATTACAGACAAGTATTTGATAGATGTTCTTGCATAAGGAACTGTAAAATATGGAGCACCCAGAGATTTTGTACCTTTTTCATTGTTTGTAATGGTTTAAATAAAAGAAGAATTGAAGTAGCAAGAAAAGAGTTATTACGGTATACAGATTGATTTTAAAGAAAAGAGTATTTATTATGGATCTATAGAAGAGAACACAGAGCAAAATAACACTTCTAATCTCATTTCTTGAAAGTTGAGAATCATAACCCTATTTTTTATAGGTAAAGATACACCTCATTAACCCTGGTAGAATATGCAAAGGGAGCATTTTCGTATTAAATTATTAATTTTATTATTATTTATTATTTTATTATTTTATTAATAATTTTATTTAATGTTATTATTTTATTATTATTGTTATTAATGATATCGTTAATATTAATGTTATTAATAATAATAACAATATGTGCTAGGGTACCACATCCATCCCATCTAGGCATTGGTATACATATGATATCCAGCACGGCAAATGTCCGTGTAACAAAAAGACTGTCTCAAACAGTCTTTTGCTACACTCCTGATTCTAAGTCATAAACTGCCCAGAGGGATTACATTTTATTTAAGACTTTTAAAAAGTGTTTTGGTTTGTTATAACCTTGAATGCACATCCGGAGAAAAACTGCACATTTTTCTCTAAGAGAAATTCTTTTAATTTGGTGAGAAAAATAAGACATTTTGGCAAAAGGTTTTACGGGAGTAAAATACAACCAAGAAAAACACTTCACTAAAACAGTAAAAAGAATATATGAAGCTCTAATGCAACTATGTCTAAACTTTTAATAATTGGTTAAGTGATAAGGAATACAAGTTATCCTATATTTTTCCAGTTGCATGTAATGATGAGGCACAAAACAGGAAGACTCAGAAGACCAATAACAGCAATAACGGACTCCAAGGGTGGTCTCAGCAGCAGAATTTAGGGGTTTTTATCGTGGATTGGTTTAAACAACACTGGGCCTGCTCGTGAGAGACAGGATACATCTGTTTCAAAGGGGCAAAAAGGTCAGGGGTTAGCAGGGCTCATTGAAAGAGCTTTAAACTGCATTTGAAGAAAGAAAGGAATAAAACTAGGCATGCTAGAGATCAGTGTGGCACACCAATGTTTCAGGGATAGTGTGCTAGTAAGGTCCTTCAGTCTGCTCCATGACGTGCTAAGTACATCATAGCACATTTGTTTTTTCCTCCCTGGCAGGCTCCATGTGGTCACTGACCACATGTGCTAATTCACACAGCATCTCAGCCACCTCGGTGGAGTTAGTGGATAAAGATCCACATAGCATCAAAGACATAAGCATTGTCAATCCATTCCACTCAGTGGAAGAGTCACATAGTCATTAAGGCTTCTCCCCCCAGAGATGTGACAAGACTGATAGCCCAACTAAAGTGCATGTACACCAAGGCATACGGCATGGACAAGAAACAGGAGGGACTGGAAACCATTTTGCAGATGGAAAACTGTGATGTCATTACAGTAATGTAAAGATAGTGGGATTACTTACACACATTGAGTGATGTAATAGATGGCTATAAACTCTTTGGAAGGAATAGGCAAGAAAGGAGAGCTGGTGGGGTAGCCCTGTATGTTAGGGAGTGTTTTGACTTTCTAGAGTTTGATGATGATGGTTAAAAGGTTAAGTATTTATGGATAAGGCAAAAAAACCATATCCTGATGGTAATCTAGTATAAACCATCCAATCAGGATGAAGAGGCAGACAAGAATATATTATAGCAGCTGGGAAAATCTTACTATTGCTGGATCTTTTTCTTGTGGGGGACTTATCTTACCAGATGTCTGCTGGAAAGACAGCAAAACAGAGAGGGAACAGTGCAGGAGCTTTATGACACACAAAGCCAGGGAAGGTGCCCTGCTGGACCTGCTGTTTGTGAACAGAGAAGGGTTAGTGGGAGGTGTGGTGGTCAGAGGCCATCCTGGGCACAGAGACAAATAAATGAATAAGCTTTCCTTTTCAGAGCAGTAAGGGGTAGGGGACCAGCAGAACTGCTGCCTAGGACTTCCAGAAGGCAGACTTTGGCCTGTTTAGGAGACTGGTTGCCAGAGTTCCTTGGAGGGCAGTCCTTGTGGGCAAAGGAGTCCAGGAAGGCTGCACATTCTGCAAGAAGGAAACCTTAAAGGTGCAGGAGCAGGCTGCCCACATGTGCTGAAAGATGAGCTGGCTGGGGAGACTGACCTGGCTGAACAGAGCTTTGGTTGGAACTCAGGAGAAAAAGGAGAGTTTATGAACTTTGGAAGAAGGGACAAGCTCAGGAGGACTACAAGCATTTTGTGAGGTTAGGCAGGTAGAAAATTAGAAGGACCAAAGCCCAGCTAGAACTTGATTTGGCTTCTGAAGTTAAAGACAAGGAAAAACGTTTCTACAAATACATCAGCAACAGAAGGAGGGCTAAGAACAATCTCCATCCTTTATTGGATGTGCAGGGAAGGCTGAGGTACTGAATGCATTTTTTGCCTTAAATAGCAAGACTGGTTGTCCTCAGGGTACCCAGCCCCCTGAGCTGGAAGACAGGGATGGGGAGCAGAATGAAGCCTTCATAATCCAACTGGAAATGATGAGGGGAAGTGGACCTGCTACACCAGTTAGACACACACAAGTCTATAGGGCCAAATAGGATCCACCCAAGGGTACAGAGGGAGCTGGCAAAAGAGCTCACTTGAGCCACTTTCCATCATTTACCAGTAGTGGCTAAGTGTGGAGGTTCTAGTCGACTGTTTACAAACAGAGAGGGGCTAGTGGGAGACGTAGTGGTTGAAGGCCGCCTGGGAAATAGTGACCACGAAATAATAGAATTTTCAATACTCGGAGATTCCAGGCGAGCCAACAATAAAACCTCTACGCTGGACTTCCGGAGGGCAGATTTTGACCTCTTCAGAAGTCTAGTCCAGAGCATACCCTGGGAAACAACCCTTGAAAACAAGGGG
>NW_020955290.1:228064-265351 GCF_003031625.1 Empidonax traillii | reverse complement strand
GTCCTATGAGGAGAGGCTGAGGGAGCTGGGGTTGTTTAGTCTGGAGAAGAGAAGGCTTAGAGGTGACCTCATCACTCTCTTCAACTACCTGAAGGGAGGTTATAGCCAGGTGGGGGTTGGTCTCTTCTCCCAGGCAGCCAACAATAGGACAAGAGGACATGGGCTCAAGCTCTGCCAGGGGAGGTTTAGGTTAGATGTTAGGAAGAAATTCTTTACAGAGAGGATAATCAAGCATTGGAACAGCCTACCCAGAGAGGTGGTGGATTCACCATCCCTGGAGGTTTTTAAGCAGAGATTGGATGTGGTCCTTAGTGCCATGATATAGTAATTGGAGTTGGATCAGGGGTTGGACTTGATGATCTTGGAGGTCTTTTCCAACCCAATCTATTCTATGATTCTATGATTCTATGACTGGAAGTTGGCAAATGAGATGCTCGTCTACAGGAAGGGCTGGAAGGAGGATCCGGGGAACTAAGGCAGTTTGACTTTGGTGCCAGGGAAGGTCATGGTGCAGATGATTTTGAGTGCGATAAGACGGCATATGCAGGACAACTTGGGGATCAGGTCTAGCCAACATGGGTTTGTGAAAGGCAGGTACTACATGACCAACCTGATCTCTTTCTATGATGAATTGACACACTTAGTAGATGAAGGAAAGGCTGTAGGTGTTGTCTATTGGGCCCTTAGTAAAACATTTGATACTTTCCCTCAACATTATTCTGGAGATACTGGTTTCCCATGGTGTGGCCAGATACATTGAGTGTAGATGGTTCACTGGGTAAAATACTGGCTGGATGGCTGGAGACAGAGAGGGATGGTGAATGGAATTGCATCCAGCTGGTGGTTAGTCACCCATGGAGTTTCCCAGGGCTCAGTATTAGGGCAAGTCCTATTTAATATCTTTACCAGTAATTTAGACAAGAGGATCAAGTGCACTCTCAGTCAGTTTGCAGATGCCATAAAGACACAAAGGTGGGAGCGTTGATCTGCTGGAGGGTGGGAAGACTCCATAGAGGGATCTGGATGGGCTGGATTGATGGGCCAAAGCCAGTGGTATGAGGTTCAGCAAAGCCAAGTGACAGGTCCTGCCCTTGGGTCACAGCAGCCCCATGCAGCACTACAGACTTGGGTCAGACTGGCTGGAAAGCTGCCTGGTGGAAAAGGATCTGGAGGTCATTTTGGCTAGATGAGGTCCCTTCTAACCCTAACTGTTCTATGATTCTGTGATTTTGTACTGGCCTACAGCAGCTGAACAAAAGCCAAGGTGGCCAAGATGCCCTATGGCATCCTGGCTTGAATAAGAAATAGTGTGGCCAGAGGACTAGGAAAGGGATAGTTCCCCTATCCTTGGCACTGGTGAGGCTGCACATCAAGTCCTGTGTTCAGTTTTGAGCCCCTCACTTCAGGAAAGACATTGAGGTGTTGGACCACATCCAGAGAAGAGCAACGAAGCTGGTAAAGGATCTGGAGCACGAGTCCTAGGAGAATTGGCTGAGGGATCCGGGTTTGTTTAGCCTGGAGAAAAGGAGGCTCAGGGAGGACCTTATCACTCTCTACAACTACCTGAAAGGAGGTTGTAGCCAGGTGGAGGTTGGTCTCTTTTCCCAATTAACACGGGAAAAGATGAGAGGAAATGGCCTCAACTTGTGTCAGAGGAGGCTTAGTTTGGATATTAGGAAAAATTTCTTCGTGGAAAGGATTGTCAAGCACTGGAACAGGGTGCCCAGGGAAGTTGTTGTGACACCATCACTGGAGATATTTAGAAGATGTGTAGATGTGCTTTGGAACATGGTTTAGTGGTGGAGCTGGCAGTGTTAGGTTTATGGTTGGACTTGATGATCTTAGGTGTCTTCTCCAACATAAATGTTTCAATGATTGAATTTGTGAAAGATGAAAAAATATGCTGCATTCCAATACTTATTTTCTGAGTGCCCATGTCTGACCATTGCCAGAAGCAAGATATCGGTGTAAATTGGCCTTTGGTCTGATGCAATATGGCTGTTTCTTTCTAATGGATTATCATCAGAATTGAACACGTCAACTGATGCAGCTTTCCCATATGTCCTCTCCAGCATCATTAAAGTTGATTAGCTACAGAGTCATAGGAGGTAATGAGTTTTGTAGTATAGATAGGTAGGTACTTCAACTGCCCTAGAGAAATGGAGATTTTAGCACAGTGGTGGCAGATGTGTCATAAATGAGCAGAATATTCTCCACTTTTGCTGGAGCGTGTGAAGGTCAAGGGAGACACCAGAAGTTATCTAAAATGGCACCACCATATGTATTCAGGTAGTTGAATTCCTGTGTGTATATCATGTTTCCATTACATTTTCTTCATAGTGCTGTAGAAGAGAATCATACTGAACATTGCAACTATTGAATTTTCATCATACAGACTAAAAGCATAGTTGAAGTATTAGTTTATACAAACGGTGATAATGCATATTCAGTATGTACATTGCAGATAGGCTGGAGCTGCTGATGCTGCACACAACGTCTGCCGTAAATCCATGCTGAGTCATTTTCCACCACTGCTGCTTAGTCCACAGCATGTTACTTACATTTGTGTGGTTGTAGACCTGCCAAAACTATTTTCCATTCATTTCTTAAACATCAGTCAATTGTTCAGTATTTCACTGAAATTCTTGGAACCTAGATCTATAAATACTTTGCACTTCCTTACTTCCACTGGTTTTTGGAAGGTCAGCATTGGAAATCAGATGCCAAATCCAATTTACAAAATAGGAATTAATATCAACTCTGTAGCATGTGTAATGCATTCTGGAGTTAAACTAGGAAGAAGAAGGGTTTTGGCTGCACTGTGAGCCTGAGTTTGGCCTTATATTTTGGGGATAGTTGTCTTGGGGAGAAGGATGAGGTAGGACAACTGCAAGATGAAAATATCTCAAAAGATGGATCAAGCTTTCTCAGAAGCTTGAGAGATCTGACAATCTCCAAAAGCAATTCTTTGTGGTCCTTTGCTACAGCCATTCATGTTGCATATGTGGCGCTCATGCACACCCAATGGTATTTGACACAGCCACGAGACTAGAATGATACCCAGAGTTGAAGTAGGTGAGTACCAGTACAGTCCTGCATGAAAGTAATGTAGACATTACTTTCTGTATATTTTTCAGACACATGTGCAAGCTCAGACTAATGTAAAGTTTTGTTGTGGTTAACTAGAGCTGTTAATTGTGGCTAATCTCTAAAGATGGCAATTCAGGAAGTACTTTGCCACTCAGTGGTGTTTATTCAGCAGTCACTTACAGAGCTTTATTCCAGCTGAGTCTCTGCTTGAATTACTCGTAGGCCATTCAGAAACAGTTACCTAGGCAACCCTTTAATTGGTCCTTTTGTGCCCAAATTTTATCTGTCATCGTATTTCAAAGCTGAGCCTCCATCTCAGGTTGATTTTTCCACCCCAGTAGCATCTACCAGAATGGAAAAGGAATGGATTTGTTTTTCAGGAAGTAGCCCCACAAACTCCTGCTCTAGCACAGTTCATCAAAAGTCAGGCTTCAGTAGATTGCAGCAGTGAAGCATAAAGGACAAACTCTGTGAGAAACTGAAAGCTAAAGGAAAAAGGTAGTCTCTAAGCTGCTCAGGAGCCTTTAAAGTACCGTGTTGAGTGTGACAAATTTTGCCTATATACTTTTAAAAATCTTTTAAGATTATAACCTTTATGATTTGTTCACTTTACTGTTGTCTTACAGTCATGCAAGTCGGGAGTTTCACAAAGTACAGGGGTTAACAATAGATTGTCTTCTGCTGACATCAACACATAACTCAAAAGTAGCTGCAACCTGTCCATGTGTTAAGAGATAAATAGGGATTTGCTTCCAGTCCATCAGTGTCAGGTGGTACCATCAGAGTGGAAGATACTGAGCTAAGAACTTGCTTTTCTAGATACTGATCGGATTAGGTATCTGGGTAGTCAAACAATTCAAAAGTTCATTATAGTGGATTAACTAAGACCAGTTCTTCAGTCAAAACTGGAAATAAGTAGAAAATGTTATGAACAATACCAACATATGGTGGCATTTCATCAGTAACTCTTTTGCTTAGGAAAAAATAACTGATGTGGCCATTCAAATGTTTGCTTCATCTATCATTGTCATAAGGTTTAGGTAAGCAATCTTAAGACAGAAGAAACCTATTATAAGAAACTTATTATAAGAATCCTATTATAAATCTATAGGAAGAATAACATGCATATTGCAGAGCTGTCTCAATTGTTACCTTTTTTCAAAAGAAAAAAACAACACTACATGAAGAAGTTGTTGTATACTTCTCATGCTTTCAAACAGTTTTCACCACATGCTGTTTTTTGGACTTGTTTAGCTTTCACTGAGCTCTCTAGAAGTCTTTCCACAAGATTCACAATTTGCATTATACACATTTATGTGAAAGAACCATTTAGGCCATTTTTTCAGTTGCCTTATTCTGTGATATGTGTTAGATAGATGTGCAGTTCTGGAGATATTGCTTACCTATGTTAGAAGTTTAGAAGTTATTTCTATACTTGCACACAAAAAGCTGAATCATGCCTCCTTTTCATTTTGAGAAGGGTCAATTTTGTTAGGAGGAACAGTCTAAGAAAAGAGAAGTGTGTGGCAATCAAGTGTTTTCTGTCACAGGAGAGGGTTCCTATACATCTCCTCTGTAACAGAGATGACAGGTGGGCAGCTTGTGATAGAGACTAGAAATCAATGTGAAAATGAACTACATCAATAGGAGAGGAATGTCTTTAGTTTTAGCACCAAGTTGTTAAGAACACTGCTGCACTGTGGCTGGTCTAAACACAAGAGTCTTTGGTTGGAGACAAGGAGAAGCCTATTCCTCAAGTGGACAGCCCAGCAGTGGTGTTGGGGCCCAGAGAAGTCAGGCCATCTCCACTATTGGGGGTTTCACAATTTGACTGGTCAGAGTTCTGAGCAGCCCAGCCTGACCACACCAGCTTAGCAGTGAAGCTCCACAGGTGTCTGCCAGCCTGCATTACCCAATGATTCTGTGAACAAGACAATACATACATATACAGACACATATTTATACAGTAACTTTTCAAGTTTCTCAAAAAGCTTAAAAATTTAGATATATGTATATGTCTATATGCACATTTAAATATTTATGTGCATATGGAAGTGCATATTTATGTGTGTGTGGAAGTGTGTACATGCACCTATGCGCGCATGCTGTTCCTCTCCTTCTCCCTTTCCCTCTCTCTTTCTCTCCCTCTCTCTCCCTCTCTCTCTCTCCCTCTCTCTCTCTTTCTCTCTCTGTCATATGTGTGGCCAGGCTTTGTGCTGCCCAGAGGTGTCTTAATCCCTAATTAGACTAACCTATATCCCAAGGGAGAGCTGTAGGAACACTTTTCAGAGACATTCTGTGCATCTCGAGGGACCAGCCACAAATGGATGCCCTGTGCTGCAGGGATACCTCACAATTTGGCCAGATTCTTTTTTCCTGTGTTCTAAATAATGTTGTTAGGTAGATGTGGTGTTTGTGCAATGTCTTCAGAGTCCATGGTTCTCACTGCAACTCCTTCTGGAAGAATCCCTAATCTCAGTTATCCACTTTGATATTCTGCTCACTGCAACTTTCCTTACAGAATGAAGAGGATGAGGAGCAGCCTCTCAGCCTGGCCTGGCCTGAAACCCGACGCAAGCAGCTCACCTATCTTTTTGTGTTACCCATTGTTTTTCCACTGTGGGCTACCCTACCAGATGTTAGAAAACCTGTAAGTAACACTTCTTGGGTTATTGCAGCATGTTCCACACAAAAGGGTGGCTCTATAGCTAAATGCCAAGAAAGTACTGTAGCAGATTTATGTAAAAATAGAGCTAATGGGGTTTTTTAAGAGTTTCTTCTTTAAAGAAGATGTCGCAATATCAGTCTTCAAATGGCAAATGGGTGCTTATGAGCAACTGGTTGATAATATCTCTATAAAGATTGTAATTTATATTCATAATATTTTATAACATAAACTGAAAGGTCTGGAAACTTCTTTGGCGACTTCACATCTGTATTTATGAATCTCTACTGAATATCACATAAGTGCTGAATAAGTCTGTCCATCTTCAGTGCCCTAAAGTGTACAACTGGTAAGATTTTAGACTACCTAAATGTAATGGTTTGGACCTGGCTCCCAGCCAAATGCCCCAGCCTACAGTTCTAGTCTCCCCCCCGCCATGAGCACAAGGGAAAAGAGGAGGGAAAAAACCTACCAAAAACACCAAAATGACAAAACCAAAGCAGTATATATATATATATATATATATATATAAATATATATATATATATTTACATCTAAATACAGTTACAAAGAGACTGTATACATATAAACAAAGAGTCCTCACTCCCCAAAACTAAAACCAAAAATAAAAACCAATATATGCAGATATACACAGCTAATACAGAACTAGCAAACAAAAGAACAAAACACTTTCCTCAGAAAGACGAAAGACACTTCACCAGACTTCTCCATCCAGATCAGAAAACAACAGGCCACAGCAGGCCTCATTCCTAGATAAGTGAGAGCCGGCCGCCGGGACCTGCTGACTTCAAGTCCAGCAGAAGAGAAGAGAGAGAGATCCTTCTCTCTCCTTCTTATTTATACTGTTGCTTACGTGAAAACCAGGATGGAATACCTTGGATATGAGACTTCCTAAGTTATGACCTGGTATCCAGGAAGAGGCCAATATAGGGCCTAAAATCAAAACCATTACACTAAATTTTCTCCTTTTTTAAAATATAATGATATGCATTTCTCTTAAATTCATGTTCTACTAGATGTTTGTCTTCTACTTATCATCTTCTAATTTTCATACTAGGACAATATCTGTAAGTCCCTTCATGTGTAAGATACTTGCTAGTTTTGTCCCAAACACAGATTGAATTAATGTAAGACTGACAACAAAGGACTTACTGTAATAAGGTACCAAACCTTACCAGTTTTATACTCACATATACAAAACATTTACCTGACTGGGAAGGCTCATGGAAAGTAAAAGAGGGGAATTCAAGAGCTGAAAAAGCTTTAGTAGTAATTGTGTTAATCTCTTTTCCTTTCTGGATCAAAAATAGGTTTAAAACTGCTGCAAGAGTGGGATGCCCATCATATAAGTTTATAAATCAACACCCTGAATTCTTTTTTCCTCCTCATGCACAGTGAAAAACTTTCCCTTCCCACATGCAAAAAACCTGCAATCCAGTGCAAGAAGCTAAAATAAGACCTCTGATTTGTTTTCAGATAAAGGTTTCTCAAAGGCTATAAAGTAACATTTTTCTTCCAATCTTTAAGCTTCCTTTTCCTGAAGATTTCAAACAACTCTGCTAATCACTTTCATTTGGTAACAGAGAGCATACTGAATGAATTTCAGTATTGTTTATTTCTGTATTTATGCCCTCGTTTTGTCATTCAAAACCACCCCTGTAAGTTCTTTTTCATAATTTGGTCCGAAATGAATGAGAAATATGTACCGGCAGTATTTTGAAAATCCGAAGTTAACATCAGTAAACCTGTAGGTTTATCCAATATTCTGTACTGTACAAGTGAGAACAGCTTTTCAAATAATTGTTTTGGAAAGTGAGTATCTCAACAAGTTGCATGCAACTGTGTGATGCATGTGATTATTACTAACACTAGTATTGTTCACAATAGAACTGGCATCCTGACATCCTGCAGCTAAAATACCCTGACATAACACAAAAAATCAGCAAAGTTGTATGTGCCAGATAGGCAAGTGGACAACAGAGCTTTAAAACTTCATTTGCTGAAAAGAGTAGGTTTTTTATAGAAAAAAAAAAAAAAAAGGCTACTTTGCAATCACATGTAGTATTAACAGAAGAGGTAAGAAGCTGTATGACTATGACAAGCTGCTTACTTTGAACATTACTGTCAAAGAATTAACCAGATGATTGCATAAACTATATAAAGTTTCAAGTATTCCTCTTTATTTTGTCTTTTAAATACTCTCACTTATGTCTACGTGCTATCCCCACTGATTCCTTCCTAATAAAAACAAAGCCCAATATCACAGTTCAGCATGTGCATCACAAAACCACTTTCAATTAAATCTGTGAGGCAAAAGTTAAATCAAACCAAAAATAATACTTAAATAGGTTTTCTTCAGGTAGACCAACCATCAGAGGCTTGATTTGCAAGTGTAGTAATTTTAGTTAGAAACCAAAAATTCTGCATCAGAATGCTCAGATTAGCATGAGGATATAAAGTGAATGCTTGTGTGGTATATACTTATTAGAAAGACTGTATGGAAGCCTTTGACATCCTCTGTGGATGTCCAGTTTTCAAAAACTGAGTTCTTCTTTCCTCATGGAGTCTCTTTTTGCATGTATATTTTATCTCCACATAATGGAGATGGTTTGCCTGCATTTACTTGTACTATACCAAGCTATATTTAGCTCCATGAAACCCAGAAGCTCTAGAAAATTATTTCATAGACAAGGTCTCCAGTTCTAAAGTTAGCAAAATCCTGCAGCCTTATTATGCTCTGGTGTACACGTATGCAAATTTTTATATACTTAGAGTAGATTATGCATTAGTTCAGCTGTCAGTTGATTCACTAGCTGAGATGTTTTAATGTGTGTAGTGCCTTAATAACACCTGCTGACAATAAGCCCGTATGCATTAAAATCCTTACTATCACATCAATAATATTGTTGGCAGTATCCCAGGGGTATGTGTGCCCTTGGGGAATTTTTTACCCAAATTTTTGTTCCGGTGTTTTTGACAGTAACAGGTATTTTTCCTCTACTAATGGCTTATTTCCCTCATAACTCTGTAAAGGTCACATATGTAACTGTCCACCTTCTGCACTAACAGATATTGAAAGATTTAAAGAAAAACTATGTGACCAAGGTGCTCTAGTGGCTTAGGAGCAGATATTGAACACTATCTCTTTTATAATAACCTTACTCAAGTGTTCCAACCTTTGCAGTACAGGCCAGAAAAATGGCTTTTGGGGCTCCGGTCATGCTGTCACTGGAGTATAGGGAAGTTCACTTTAACTCTGCAAATTCTCATTACAAAGAGTTACAACCTCCATGAACTCTTATTGCCATACAGAGATGCACTGTTACCAAGGGGACAAGGACAACATATTCCTGTACAGATCCAGTTAGAGGAGCCAGTTCTGAGTAATAAGTTAAGCACTGTTAAGTGTGAAAGAAAAATCAAACTTTTCAATGCAGATAAATTTATTAACATGACAAATGTATGAATCATTCAGGTTGTTAAAGATGTTGGTAACACTGGCATGAAATAAATAGAGAAATTTGTCAAAAAAAGCATCCTTAAGGTTGCTTATGGTCAGGAACGGTACTAATCCATCTAATCTATAGTAAAACTAGAGAATTCTTTTTCCTTTGTTAAAGGAAAATAGCATATAAACTGAATGAGCCACGGCTTTTCTTCCTTGTCTGCTACCAGGATCTCAAAAGAACCAATTAGTAACAAACTAGATACTCTGTCTTTACAAGGCAACACTAACAACAGCTACCAGAAGAGGTGGAGAGAAATATTGCTGTCTGCTGTCTCTGGCCAGTTCTCGTAGGAAAATGCTTAGAATTGGCAGCTCTCTGTATTTCAGAGAGCTAGGGAGTTACAATGAGATCTATCTCAAAAGTATGCTGTTATTAATTACAAAACAACGATTATTATTATACTCTGTAATAAAATCCAGCATAAAAAAACGCTTTTAAAGTTTTCATCTATCTGCAAATTAGGTAGCAGTGTCTATGGAGTTCATGCTTGATTTCACAGAATCACAGAATATGCTGAATTGGAAGGGACCCACAAGGGTCATCGAGTCCAACGCTTGTGGAAATTGTACACCCATCTCAAGATGAAGATAGGCATTCAAATGCATCACAGTCACTCTGCGAAATTATTCGTCTAAGCAGAGACCAGATGTTACAAGTACAGAACAGCTCAGAACCAGATCCACTGCTAGCAAGTTTAGAGAAACAAGAAATCATAGAGCAGCTCCTGTCTAATATTTTTCATAAAGAAAAAAATGAATCTCATAGGCTTGCAAGGGGACACTTGCTTACTATGGATCTTCTTCCACAGGGTTACAGGGGATAATGGCTTAAGAGTTCACCCCTGTTTCCCTATGGAGGTCCCTCCCCATGGGAGAACAGTCCTTGATAGACTTCTCGGCATGGGTCTAATATGAATCCACACACGCACGGATTCCAGCATCTCACATGGGCCATCTCGCTCCAGCATGAGATTTCTCAGAGTTACAAAATTTTCAACAGTAGTATAGATCCACACACACACGGATCCCAGTATCCCACCTGAGTCGTCACTGCTCCAGCACAGGTTTCCTTCAGGATCACAAATCTTCACCAGGACTTTGCCTCACTTCAGTCCTTTTCATGAAGTTTTGGTTCTCTTTGGTACATCCACAGACTCTTCTATCAGTTGTATGGGGGGTTTTCTTACTTCAATAAACTTTTACAAGTAGCAGGGATTACTTTTCAGTCTTTTCCCTGCTGAAGAGAGAGAGAACGAAAAGGCAAGGGGAAAACAAGCCCCCCTCTTTTGCACTTTACTTTTCTCACTGCAGCTTCAGCTGCCAGCTTTGACCTTGAAAGCTTCGTTATCTTTCGGCTGGAATTCTTCTACAGCGGTTTCTGTCCAAGCAGTTCATCTTTTAAACTTTTTTCTCTTCACTCTTTTACAAGAGAGAAGGGAGGACTTCAATGCTGCATTTGCTCCCCCCACCCCTGCCCAAGCCAGGGGAGGAGGGAGTCTGGCCCTGCTCGGGCCCGCTACTCCTTTCTCCTACATGGTTACTGCTACTAATTCCAACTGCGCCAACAACCTTCTCTTCCGTTTTCTTGAAGATGAAATTAGCAAAGGCGTCACTGGACTTTTGATTGGCCTTTTTGTCCGGAAATTACCTGGACAAGACCATCCTCAGCCCCAGGGATGGGCTGATGGGCAAAATCACGACACACCATGTGCCTGAGAGTATCATCCAAATGCTTGAACTCTGTCAGGCTTGGTCCTATGACCATTTTCTCAGGGAACCTGTTCCAGTATTCAGCTGGAATTTCACCCTCTGGGTGAAAAATGTTTTTCTAATATCCAACCTAAATCTCCCCTGACACAACTTCAGGACATTTCTTTGGTTCTTGTCACTGGTCACCACAGAGAAGAGATCAGTGTCTATCCTCCTCTGCCCCTCCTGAGGAAGTTGTGACTGCAATGAGATCTCCCCTCAGTCTCCTCTTCTCCAGGCTGAACAGACCAAGTGACCTCAACTGCTCCTCATACCGCTTCTCCTCAAGGCCCTTCACCATCTTCACTGCCCTCTTTTGGGTGCTCTCTAAGACTTTATTATCTTTCCTGTGTTGTGGTGCCCAACACTGAACAGAGTGTTCAAGGTGAGGCCACACCAGTGCAGAGCAGAGCAGGACAATCCCCTCCAGTAGCAGGACCACAGAAACTACAGGCCTGTCAGTCTCACTTCAGTGCCTGGTAAAGTTATGGAGAAGATTACTGGGGGAAATATTGAAAAGCACCTGAAAGACATTGCAGTCATTGGGCAGAGCCAGCACAGCTTCATGAGACAAAAGTCCTACTTATCCAACCTGATTTCCTTTTATGACAAGGTCACCCACCTATCTGATCAAGGGAAGCCAGTTGAATGTAATCTTTTGGATTTCAGTAAAGCTTTTGATACTGTCTCTCACAAGATCCTTTTGGACAAGATGTTCAGCACACAACTGGATAAACACATTGTGTGGTGGGTGAGCAATTTGCTCATGGGTTGAGCGTAGAGGGTAACGGTGAATGGATTAACACCAGATTAGTGACCTGTCACTAGTGAGGTTCCACAGGGCTCCATCTTGGACCCTGTGCTGTTCAACACCTTCATAAGTGAGTTGGATGCAGGACTGGAAGGGATAATAAGCAAGTTTGCAGATGACACAAAACCGGGAGGAGCTGTTGACTCCCTCGAAGGAAGGGAGGCCCTGCAGAGAGACCTCAACTAATTAAAAGAGTGGGCAATCACAAACCAGGTGAAGTTCAGTGGGGAAAAGTGACAGATTCTGCACCAGGGATGGGGCAACCCTGGATGTTCATACAGACTGGGGAATGAGATACTGGAAAGCAGTACCATGGAAAGGGACCTGGGGCTCATGGTCATTGGAAAGTTGAATATGAGTCAGCAGTGCCCTGGCAGCCAGGAGGATTTCACCAACTGTAAAACGCACAAGTTTAAATTTTGCCCTTTTTGAGTTTAAGTGTTCCCATTTTAAAATAGGTAATTTAAGTGTTAAGCCTATTAAAGTATTCTTAGTCTTGAACTGCAGCTTAACAGTTAATTTTAGTGGGAGACGATTAGCTAAGACAGGCGAGGAGTTCACATGCTACAGAGTTACTGACTTGTAATTCTTAGCCATTTGAATTACCTGAGTGTGTAATTCAGATAGGCAATGTCTCCTTGTTGGGCAAGAACCATTTGATGTATATATATAATCTCACTATCAGAGCTATTACTGGTCAGTAGAGCTCCTGTTGTATTAGCTGTGCGTAAGCCAGTGTCTGCTTGTATCTTGAGTATTGTCAAGTGATCATTCAAATTGCATTGGTACAAGGTGCTCTGTGCAGATTTTGTGCCAAGTGTATTGCTTCATCTCATTCACCATATGTGTTGCCAAAAAATCCCAGTTTTTACAAAAAAGACAAAAAAGAGTTGAAGAGTAAGTTGAAAGAGCTGGCTACTAAGAATGGTGAAAAAAAACAAAACAAAAAAAGAAGTGCTAGGTGTTTTGTTATAAAAAAGGAAGTTGCTGTTTAGATTCATTTATCCCTACCAGACTCAATTCTACTCCCACTGGTGTCAGATCACTATTTTAAAAGTAATCTTTGTGTTCCTTTCAAATTATGTTCCTTTTCAAACTAAGGTCTTCTGTCCCCCAATGAATATAAATTTTTCATTTTAAACTTAAAAGTCCATCTGAGTAGGTTTAAACATTATAAGCTCATTACCTGCAGCATTTTTAATGCGTGTTCCTATGTATATTCACTTCTGGAGAGGTACAGGCCATGTTAGTCAGTGTTTACATTCTCAGGAGGACATTTAGTATTATGCCAAGTGCACACAGGGAATGAGTAAATGCTCTGTAGCACGAGCTACAGCTGCGCCTGCTGCTGGAACAGATACAGACCTTCTGTTTGTCCCATCCTGTAACTGAGTGTGCACAATTGCCATTGCTGACTTTATGTTTTTCCCCACCAGAAATGTCCTGATCTCATTCCAGTTATGTCAGCAGAAAGAGTCTCCACAGTCTCATTGAGCTACAGACCAGCCTCACTGTTTTCTGGTTCAGCTGTCAAGAGAATGACATTCCTGCTTGACCAGCATTAATGGCCAGCCCAGTTCACTGATCACCTCTTTGTCTACAGCCACCCTGTTCTGCCATGTTGATCAGTTCCTAAATGTGAGGCTGTTCCATATAAATGCTTCTTGTGTTTGTTATACAAGAAAAGCTGGTTGTGCAGTTCTGTAAACTCCCTGAAAAAAGAGGTATTTGTCATGGCTTGAGCAAGCTAAATTGGCAAAATTGAAGTAGTATTTTCTCTCCAAAAGTCGCATTCAGGGAAAGCCCTGCAATCCTGTCTACTCCCACAGCACCTAGGAATGATCCACAGGCTAATGAGTCTCCTGGTGCAGCAGGGGCATGAGCAGCAGTGAAGATAGGCATAAAAATTCTGGAGTGGAAGTGAATTTATCAGGGACCTAAAGGAAGAAGTAGTGCAGGAACAGCTGGAACAGGTATTCAGAGTGGTATAACTTACTTTCACATGCAGTCCTAATGCTTATTTATGAAAATTTGTAGGATTCTGCTCATCACATGTCAGAAATCATCTGGGATAGGGATCTTTGTTCAGAAAGGATAGGGATCTGTGTTCAGAAGGTCCATGATCATAAAGGTAGTGGTTTCATTCAAGACTGGTAGAATTCATTCACAGTACAAATATAATTTTAGATTGATTTAGACAGTGATTGCCTGATGCAGTACTGCAGTCATGTTTCCTTTCTTTAGTAGTTAACTTGATCTGTTTTTGTTACATAGATCCTGTTAGTAACAGTTAGTTAGTTAGTCAACGGGAAATATGGGAGATCCAGAAGATTGGAAAGAACAGAAACTAAAATAAATCATTAATCTGAGTATTATGAATTAATTGGCTGCAAGAACACTACCTATTCAAAATTTGACATTAGTAAGGGAGACAATGAAAATGAAAATTAAGTTACTTCAGTGTTGCAGAATTTTTAATTCATTGAAGGGTCTCACTTTGCAGAATTTTTAATTCATTGAAGGGTCTCACTGTGTTTTGCATGTTTTTATTACAAATTTCTCTACAAAACAAAACATGGAAAATATGTTTTTAGCATATTTTCTATTATAATAGAGGAAAGTAAATGCCCTAATATATTTTCAATATGTTTTTAGCTCTGTCATATGCATTCTGTGTTATACTGATTGTGAAAGGTGTTGCACAAAGTCACTAATGTGTGAACCTGTTTTATCAATTTGAAAACATTCATTCTGAATAAGCATGAAATTATTAATAAATTTAGAAGTCAACCCACTGTTCAGATAAACACATATGCAAACTGTGTCATTACAAACTATGATACAAATGACAACCCAAAATTTGCCATTTATGATACAAATTGTTATGAGGTCTTATTTTATAACTGAAGTGATTGGAAGAATGAGGCATAGGTAAATACACACCAGTGTAGGAATTCAGTTTTTCACCTTTCTTGAACGTATTTTGGTCATCTAATGATGATAAAAATACTTGTTCAGAACAGGTCATCAGAAGAAATGACAAGCCAATCTCATTTTGAGAAGCAAATAAGAGCATGGCACGTCAGCCTTCAACATAGGTTTTTACTGTTTCTCTTTGTTTGTGTTTCAGACATCAAGAAAATTTTTTCCTCTCACGTTTTTCGGCTCTATTAGCTGGATTGCCTTCTTTTCTTACTTAATGGTCTGGTGGGCACACCAGGTAAGGAGGTGATACTGGTACAAAGTAAAAGCCCTGCATTATGCTTTGCACTGTGAGAGATCACTTAGAATTAGAGTCCATCATCTCTGTCATGCTGATTAGTGCCTTATTTTAGAAGCTGCAACTATGGATGAAAGAAATCACTACTCATAAAGTGGAAAGTAGTTCAGAGAGCTGTGGTTCTCCCGTCCACAGGACTTGATCATTCTTGTTATCAGCAACTGTCTGTCAATAACTTACACAGGTTTACAGCAGGAAATGTTTCTTCACTGCAGGATACTTTTTTTCTGTTTTTCCTTAAACCCTTTTAGGTTGGAGAAACTATTGGTATTAGCGAAGAAATCATGGGACTGACTATTCTAGCTGCTGGTACATCCATTCCTGACCTTATTACCAGTGTTATTGTAGCACGCAAAGGTCTGGGGGACATGGCTGTGTCCAGTTCTGTTGGAAGCAACATATTTGACATCACAGTGGGGTAAGTCCTACATCAAAAAAATTGTGTCCATTTTAAACAAGTCTTTTATTGTTAGAACATTGCCATGGTGTCACCCACAAGCAGCAATCCTTAAAAAGGAGAGTCATACAAATATTCTCTGAATGTTACTTTGTCAATTGGTCTGAAATTTATAGACATTTGCATGACAGAATTGTTATTAATTTGTTCCCTGATTCTTGCTCTGATACATTACAGACATGCTTAGGCAAGTGCATTTTAAAAAGTGCACAAAAGCATTTTTCCAAGAAGGAATTTCAAAGCTTTTTATGCTTTTGTGAGACTGCTGTTTGCTTTCCATTACCATTCATCATGCTTATACTAGAGCTTTCTTTATAAATGATGATCAGGAACAATTCATTGCCTCTGCAGTATTCAACATGTTTGCTGTAATAACAATGGAATGTCATTGTCTTGAGTAGCTTGTTTAGGCTGCTGTGGACATGTGATTTATTTTTTTTATATACCTGGCAAGTCCCAAATTACAGAGCAATTCTCTCTTTACAGAAAGCACCCTTTATATAGCTCTTGACAATGTGAAGCTACACGAGATTGTACAGAAACTTGCTATTTACACTTAGATTCACTAAGATAATGATGTGTGACAAAAGGTTGGAATTCAAAATCCTTTTTGACTCTTTGAGAATAAGGTAGATCAGGACCAGAAATAATGTAACCTGTGCCTCAGTATTTGAAAAATGTGCAGGAAGTACACAGATATGCTCTATCTTTTTTGCCACATCCCAACACTAGATGATAGAGGCACTGAGAATCATGTCCATACTGTCAGTTTCTCTATCTTTGGTAGTTTCTTGCTATCACACAAACAGAAGAGCGGATCTAATCATAGTCATAGTGCCAAACAACCTAATCATAGAAGAGATCATGGTTTTCGCTGCTGAAAGTATACCAGCAACTGCACAGGTGCAAAAATGGATCCTGAAGTAGGAGTAGATAGTAAATGTCTGTTTTACTTCATCTGTATGTGTCAGTACCTTAGATATAGGAAAACTGGGCTTCTTTTTCTATTAATCTGGAGGCATGAAGTGTTTGAAATAATATCTATATGCAGCAAATCTGCAAAATATACGAAACCCATGTGCTCCAATTTGGAGTACATAGGATGCATTACAAAACTTTTCTCTTTTGCAATGCTTTCTTACTTTTAAGAAAAGGTTTAGCCTGTTCCTGTCAATAGAAATGGTTTTGTCCTGCACTAGTCTGCTAGACCTGGTATATTTACAACAGAAACGGCACAGTTGAACTGTGGACTGGTGTAGTTAGTACTGCAGCTGTAATAAATTATTCTCTCTTGAGCTGCTTATTCAAAGTTTTAATGTTGTGAGCTTCTGACAACTCACTTCATGCTTTCTAAGCCTGCTAAGCTCCAGTCAGAGCCTTAAATATTTATTTCAGCCTGACATGTTGCAAAGGGATATTACCTCATTCTGTGGTTTGAGAGATGAGAAATGTAATGACAGCAAACACAGAAATAGAAATTAAGCTGAAGTTCAATTGAAGTTCACATTTTAACACCAGTTTATACAGTAAATATGGATTTAAGGGCCAAATTTCAGGCATTTAAGGGCCAAATTTTGCGGGCAGTGTCTTGCAGAGTGACATTGCTTCATGGCAAGGACATGTTTTTATGTAACCCATCCCCCTGTCATGCATGCACTTGGAAAGGGAGTGGGAATAGCTTCTCCCACAGATGGTGTGAAATCCAGAAACAAGCGAAAGAGGTCTTCCTGCTCACAGACAGGAGGCCAGTTGATTTGTCAGCCAAGAGAAATATAGTTCACCAGTGTAACTAGTGGAAGAGTGGGGAGCGTAAATCCTATGTGTTCTCCCCAAGAACTATGAGCAAGTTGACGAGTTAGATTTACGTACATATTAGAAGAGTTAAAACTTCTCCTGCCTTACTTTATGCAGGAAGTCTCTGGTTGCATTTTGAATTGTCTCCAGAAAATTTCTAGTGCCTCTTTCTGGTCTTCTGCAATGTTTTAAATTATTTTTTCTGTTTCTTAACAGCCTTCCTCTTCCATGGCTCCTGTATGCTGTGATTAACAGTTTTGCCCCGGTGGCAGTCAGCAGCAATGGTCTGTTCTGTGCAATTGTCCTCCTCTTCATCATGCTGCTCTTTGTCATCCTCTCCATTGCTTCCTGCAAGTGGAGGATGAATAAAATCCTGGGTTTCCTCATGTTTGGGCTTTATTTTGTGTTCCTGATTGTCAGTGTCCTCCTGGAGGACAAAGTGATCCAGTGTCCTGTCTCCATCTAGTGGAAAGTGCTCAACAAAAAAAACGCCAAAACATATATATTTATTAAAGAAAAAATATGTATATCAAAACAAGACACCAAAAAAACCCACAGTGGAAAGCTTCACTGAGAATAACCCATGGATCTGTGAATTTCCTCTTCCTCGATTTTAAAAGAGCAAACGAAAGAAGATGACACAAAGGGTGGATCTTGGAGCTGAGGAATGACTGCTGCTGGACAGTGCAGTTACGCGTGAAGGGCTGAGTTCAGCTGCACCGAGGTTTTCTTTGCTGCACAGCATCCTCGCTGTCCAGTACTGGGCATGCTATGCACGGACAGAAACAGTGACAGTTCCTGCTTCTCTTCGGGCTGCGGTGCAAACCCACAGACTTCTCGTTCTCTGTAGTTGTATACACAGACACACAGTGTGCTCAGTTCTTAAGGCTCTCCTCTTCTAAGGAGAATGCTGATACTAACTTTGTGGAGGCACCGCCCCCCACACACCCTGGTACAGGATTTTTCTGATGATCTGCTGAAACTCTTGAGTGGAAAGCATATACCAAGTACATGAGTCACAGATGGGGAAGAGCTTGTATGTCTCTTCATATGAGTGGATTTGTATGATGTGATTTCAGCAAAGCCAGGGAATTTATCAGTGTTTTGATCATCTGCATCACAGGTCTGTAAAGGCAATCAGCAGGATCTTAACGGTGGTTTTTTACGTCTTGCAAAACTCTTCAGGTTCCAGAAACTCTGTCTCTGGCACTGAAGGAGCCTCGATGCCTGACCATTTTGTAACTGGTGCAGATTTTCATTGCATTCTCATGCAAAGACCAGAATGGGGATACTCTTTCTTCTCTAATAGCAACACAGCATGCAACGACATCATACAGCTACGTGAACACACCATTTTTTCTAATGCAGCAATATTTACAGTATCAATGGCTTTCAGATGCTGTTATGAATTTGCCTTTTCATGCCAGAATAAAAAGGCTAATTTGCTTATGCATAGTATATAATACAGAAAATAGAAATAAGTAGTTATAAAGTGGCAGCCTAATTGCTAAGTGAATATATGTTTTACAGGCTTTCACTATTACTTGGAGTGTAAGGACCTTCACAGCTACATATAGTTATTGCTGGAAGAGATCCCCAGTTGTTGTACAAAGCTGGGGCAGTTCACATTTGCTGTTATAAGTCTTGAAACTAGGTAGGAAAAACACAATTTAATTACAGTGGAGCTGCAGGAAGCTTACATGAAAATTGTTCAGTATTGCTGGAAGTATAAGTGTCTAAAGAAGCCCAGGAAGGAGTGAAAACGCAATATCCTTTTACTGAAATATTGAGAGAAGGAGAAGGTCCAAACCTAGAACAAAAAAATGAGAAGGGAGAAAACAACTAATGTTCATCTTCCTTTTAGTTTGGATGATTGCTGAAAAAAATGGGAGGACTGGAATGGGTGTTAAGAAATTATTTCAAATAATCATTTGTTTGTTCAAGTCTTTTGTGCAGTTAGAGTTCATGAAGTTTCAGTGCATTTCTGTGACCTGTTTCAGCATTGTTTTATATGCATATTGTGCTCACAATGGCAATGTCATGCTCACAGCTGTGTAACAGAAAGCTTAGCACATTTTGTCTTGTCAGTTTTTCTCTGCTACATGCTGTTTGTTTCTCACTCATCTTCTTTGTCCTTTACTGTTTTCCTGTTTTATCTGTTTGTGTGTAATGGCATATGGTTAGAGAGTAAGGACTTGACAGAAAACAATGGTAGAGAAAAAAGTACGAAATTCATGTTAGGAATATTAATATTATATAATATCATGAAGAAAAAAGTGAGATAATAATGAACAAAATGAAGGAAACTAGGAGTTACGATGTCTGCTACTCATATGCTGTTCTAAGATATTAAGTCCTAGCTACGTGCAGAATCAGTATTTGATCTTAACCAAAAATTTGCAACGTCTCTTGCTTTTTTAGTACTTTTTACAGTGAGCTTCTCTCATTGTGAGCAAAAACTTGCCGTTATATTTAAGATCTTTCATTGCTCCAGAATCCTTACCTGTCTTAACGATAGTGCTACCCACCTCTTTAACATTTGTTCCTGCGAGTGTACACGATGGAAAGTAGGGTGTATTTACATACCTGCGGTGCCCTCTACTGACAGGAAAACAACCTTGCTTAAGCAAATTATAAACCAAAATCTGAGCTCAAAAGAAATGTGTCCCACAATATGCAGCTGACTCCACAGTATGATCTGTTCCAGAGGAGTCACCAAATGCTTTTATTTCTGATGACAATAGTCTAAACATGCAATCCTTTCCCAAATGAGCAGAATAAGACAGAGTGACCTAAAGGAGTGTGTGCAGGATCATGAGAGGGCTGTGTATATGGGAATGTACAAAATACTAAAATGCCCAGATTCACTGATCTGACATTTCAAATAAAGAAACCAGACTGAAGTCTGATCTCTGTTCAGTACATTACTCCATTACTCCTTAGTTGTGGGGTTTTTTTTTGTTTTGTTTTGTTTTGTTTTGTTTTGTTTTGTTTTTTTTTACTTCAGGCCAGTATGGTGTAACAACTCCCACACTGGAAAGGAAAAAGCCCTACCTGACCTTCAGAGCTGTAAGAGCACTCCAGTGCACTCTGCAAAGTGGGGGCAGGTAGGGAGAATAGAGTAACTAATTGAAAGCCCTATGCAGTGGGAATATTTCAGTCTACAACAGGCATCAACAACTTGAAGGATTTTATGTATAGGGTTAAGGACTGGTATCCTATAATGGCATTTCTATACTGTCTTAAAGTGTATCTCATTTCTTTCCTGTTTCTGCTTGTCCCTATCAACATATTTATCTTGGAAGGTATTAAAAATAATTTTTTCCCCTCCAGAATAAGACACCTCATGGCTCCCACTGCCTTGCATCTGTTGGGGAGATGATTTTTCAAATGGGTGAATGACTGTGCAGTCAGTGGCAGCTCAGCTCCAGAGGTAATAGGACAGATTTCACCTGTGTGGTGCTTTCTGTGGAGACAGGCTGTGAAAGGTGGTTCCACTTAACCACAGCAGCTTTCTACTGCTGAGGTAGACTATTTAAAGATACTTGCATGCCGATGTGCTCTTTGATAACAAAACAACAGCTGTGCTGGCTGTAGATAAAAGAGAGGAGTGGGATGGAGAGAGAAGTTTACTCTTTTATCCTGTGCAAGAGGTGTTCAATCTTTAGCTGGAAAGAGCTAAAGAGCTAAAGAGCAATCTTTAGCAGCCAAGAGCTGCTGCAACCCAGTGACTGGATGTCCATGAGCTGTCCAGGGTCAGTGCTGCCAGAAATGCACACTACCTGTTACGACACTCCTATTTTACAGTGGCAGCAAATTTCCCAGCATTAACTGTTTCTCATTGTTCATAAATATTTCACTGTGGGATTGTTAATGTTTCTCAGCATTGCACACCTAGAAGTCAAAATTCAGTTCTGAATGACTTCACTAGGAATCTGGTTCTGCACACTGCCCAGATTCTACAGCGAGTTTGTTGGTGTTGAAGCCTCTTCCACCTGCCTGTATACCTGTGCTCACTTATTCAATTGATGCTGCTGTCTGCATAATCCTTATGAAGCATAAATGAATAATTAGTAGAAAATTTGGTGTTATTATAAAGATCCTGTTCTAACTTAGTATTTTCAGGACACCAGTTTGGCAACACAGTAAGTAAGGCAAGAGTGCAATTTCAGATTAAATAGCCAGCTCACTGTGGCACCATCATATCCAAACAGAACCAATGCTGGACATGATTTTTGGAAGGGATTTCTGGTAGCATTTGAGTTGGGTCATGGTTCAGATTGTAACTTGTTGTAAAGGTTTTCTGCACTAACTTAATTGGAATTAAATATGAGAATGGATCCCATTGGTACAAAATACCATTGGAGTCCTACAACTATTCTCTGTTTTACACACACACACACAGAAAAAAAAAAAAAAAAAAAAGAAAAGAAAAAAGAAAAAAGCAAGCTGCCTTCCCTCTGCAGAAGCCACCCTGGTCACATCTGTAGGGTGAATGCTATCAAAGTGTGATTAAAAGTGTGGTATGAGGATGTTCTCCTCACAAACTACATGTAGACATGCAAAAATCTTTCAGCAAAGCTCTATGGTTTCTAAATTAAATTTCTTACTGAAAGCTAGTGTTTCCTTGTAGTGCAAACAGGCCCTTGTGTCTGTATGCTTCTGCTTATGTATCCAATTGATGTGGCTGACTGCATAAACTTCATGAAGCATAAAACACAGTGGGTTACAAGGAATCTTATCTAGATGTCATTTAATGTTTGTAATGGCAGTGAACCTACCATGTAATTTCCACATATACTACTTCAAAGTAGTTTATGGTCACTGTCACTCATGGTACTGTTGTGTGTGGATATGAAGGTCCACAAAGCGGTAAGTTAAACATGTAGTTAAATCCGAGTACAGTGAAAAAATAGATACTTAGAAATATTATTAATGTTTGGGTGTTTTTTAAGGGATTATTTCTCTGGTTGTCTTTTACTTCATTATGTATTTTGCAAAAAAGGGGATATACAATGTTTTTTAACTAGTATTCTTTCAGCAGTAATTCCTTAAAATAGCATCTTATGGTCCATATAACTTACGTTCTGAATCAAGTATGAGTCTGTATCAGATGGTTTTATAACAAAGAAATAATCCCTTCTCCAACAACTGGCCCAACAAAAAACAGATTTCTGCCATTAACCTGGACAAGATAGAGACTTTTATCTTAGGATCCCATATTTCATAATTGCAGTTGCCTAACAAACCTAATTGTCCTGGGAGCTATGTACAAAGAGAAAAATTGCACTCACTTGTGTTCTTGGAAACAATTTTAACTCTTGTAAATAACAATTGACACAACTATCTGAGAAAGAGTCATGGTTTGAGCAGGCGATTCTTGTCTTCCTCCTGTTCCTGGAAAGTTAAATTGAAGAGTTTGCACCCGGAAAAATACTTGAAGAAAGTGCACTCAACAGTATGGAGAGGAGTCCTGCTCCAGTCCTCCGATAGGAATGGGTTTCATTCCTGGTTGATGTTAAAATTACCCTTCTTGGGTCTGTTGCCATCAGTTACAGGAATATCAGTATTTCCACTGGGACTGGGGAGACTAACTTCCAAATTGAAATTACACAGTTCACTGTAGCCATCAGATACAAAATCATTTAAGGATCACAGTTCCATAGTTCAGACAAGTCATCCTGTAGATCTGCTGTGTGTTGCTAGAGGTCAGTGTATGGCATCTCAGGATTTGTCTGCTTGGATGGGTGCAGCTAGTCTGCGCTTTCCCGTGCCCATGCGCCTGCCTGACTGGATGCAAGCCATGCATTCCCCAGAAGCCATGTAATCACATTAGCATGGCGCTGAGCCCATGCTCCAGCCAGCCAGGTGCAAGTCAGCCCCAGCCTAGAAGCCACGTAACCACTCGGAGCGTGGGCAGACCAGACACACACTTGGCCACATCGTTCCCACGTGAGCCATAAGTGAAGTGGCACAGGACAAGACTGAGTAATTCAAGACTGGTAAATATACTGTACATTCATGTAAATTTATTGTAATTTCACCACTCATCAAAGACAAAACCAACCCCAACAAAGAAATTTGTACACATTTTTAAAGATCTTGCACTTTACTATTTTTTTTTTTTTTTTATTTTATGTCACATAGTTGTCTTAATGCAAAAAGAAGCCATAAAAAACCCAGAAGGCTAGTATGGGCTTTCTAAATAAGGGGATCATTAATTTTAAAGTAAAGAATCAATTTCATGTCTCTGTTTAAGGTATAATGTAAAATACTGACAAATAAATGTACAGTAAAGCAGGATCTGGTTTTGCCTTAGTGAAGCTGTGAGTAAGTCAGGGGGAGTTTGCTCCTCATACTCTTGAGTTTTCCTGCAGGGCTGTACAAAATGCTGCACACTACCTTTGCAGCAGGGACTCAGTCCTGCCATCCTTGTTCACTCCAGGAGAAAGTCAGGCCCAATGAAACAATTCAGTCATTCTACTACTCTCGTGTTTTCTCCCACTGAGATCACACTAAAGGAAGCTCCTTATGTTTTAGTAAGTTTATAAGAGATGAGTTAATTCTATCACTTTTTCCAAAAGTTTTCAGGCTCAGATTATCCAAGAAAAATCAACTATTTCACTTAATCCCCTATTAAAGTTACATAATGCCAAGGATTTCACTTGGGTTTGTGTTCATTTCCATTATCAAGATCTCTGTTGCACAGTTCTAATTTTGTAATCCTGACTCTGGGGAGTTGACTTAAGTGAGTTGAAATGATTTCATCTTAAGATGGCAAGATCAGGACACTGTATTGTCATGTGAAAATAGTAATGTGTTATAATTGACAATCAGATGCTATTTTTGTAATAACGCTTTTTTAGCTTGTTTACTCCACTTTTTAGTTTTCACAGTCCATAATCTCTCGTTTTCAGTTTATTTTAAGAAAAATCTGAAGTCCCTCATCTTTACTCATTTCAAACTATAAAAGAAAAAATACATTGCCATGTATTTTTTATTTTGCAAGTCCAGGCAACGCTCTGAAAATTCCAGTTTTTCTCATGTGTATGGATCATTATTCACTAGATGAAACTCTTATCTCTGAATCAGTATATGCTCTGTGAATATAAGTTTGTATATAGTATGAAAGTTACCTTTATTTGTACATAGACTCTTGGAAATAATCCCTTCTAGCAAAGGTCCTACATCATTGTATCTACAGAATATTTCACTGTGGTGTGCATACTTTCTCACCTTATGATAACAATGCAGAGCTCTTCATATAAATCACTTTATGTAATTGAGTTGTTTAAGTGTGAATAACAATAACAACAATAAATACTAATAAAAAGGCTGAAGAGTGTGTCCTTTTGCTCAATATCCTCTGTCTTAATTGTCTTGGACTTGCTGTGGCTCTGGAAATAGTGTGTTAACTACCTGCTTTGGGTTGAATGATGATCTGCGGTGCTGCTCATTATTATCAGTGTTCAAGCAGTGCTACTTGCCTCTTGCCATTCCACTACTACCTTCTGTGTATACACAGAGTAAGGAAAACATCTGTATTTTAGTGAGCTTAAAACTTAGCTAGACAAGGATTTTTCTCATACAGACCAATGTGAATTCAAACTTCCTGGAGCTGTGTATGTCTGAAGCCCTGTGATTCCGTTTGGGGCCAAGTTGCCTTATATTTCTTTACTGACACATTTGATCACAAGCCATTTTGAATGGCATTGTTTAGTTTGACACCTTGTATAACCTTCAGGCTGCACAGTCTGTTGTGCTTGCTAGATAGGCTTCTTTTTTTTAGTCTGTCATTGGATGAATGATACTTTTAAACAAAAGAATGATCTTCAGTAAATGAAAGCAAAAGAGAGTAATGCTAAAAATTTCCCATAACCAACCAACCTTTCCATTTTCACAAGTTTTAACAGGCTGCAAATGGGCATTAATACTTAATATTTCTCCCACAGTAGCCCAAGGAAGACCTCCTCCACAACGAATTATGGAATTTTTTTGTGAGGCATTGTGCCAAACCTACAGGTTTGATCTCAGGACAGAGATTTTTCATTCACCTTTAACCATTCTAGAGCTTTAAAATTTTAGATTGGAAACAACAAAATAAATTTGCAAGTAGACTAGACGTTGAGAATGGTGGTTGTCCTGAGAAATATGCCTGCCAAATGGGAAAAACAGGGTCAAGCCCATCCTACAAAAACTGAAGTTGGCAGATGCTCCAAGTCACAGAGGCAGAGAAGCTTTCAAATTTAGGTTGGAGATAGAAAGTTGGCAGGCTTTGTCTGAGAATTGAACATGCATACATACACACACATACACACAGAAGTGTTCACAGCTCTGCTTTATGGGTGTGTGTTGTCTTACCCACTGCTTGCTGACATTTGACCTCTTCCTCAACTTCTGCAACTTTTGAAAAAAGTAGAGGATATTAAAACTTTCAGTACCACAGCAGGTCTTAATGGTATATGACTGGTGTAAGCAGGGAAAAGAGAAAAAATATATGAAATATCCACCACAGTCCTGCCTGGGGGAATGAAGGCAAGTTTCCTTGCCACTTGTTTCCTCATCCACAAGCAATTACTTCACTGCCTTACTGTAGTTGTATTTGGAGTGTTTATTGACAAGAAGAAAAGCAATATGTGTGTTTAATCTGTTAAAACTTCCCTTTCCTGGAAAGGCTTCAGAGTTTCCCTTTAAAACAGGGAATTCCCTTCCTGTTAGCACATATCTCAGAGAAATAAATATCCGTGCCAGAAACTTGCAAAAAGTAAAAAGAGAGATAGACTACAGATTACAGTCCTAAAGAGATGTTTTATCATCCCTTCGTCTCTTATTTATGCACATTTTCTCATCATGGTTTGAAGAACATACATTTGTTGTGGACAAGGTTTTTTCAGCAAGATGATGAGGTACTAAGAAATTAGTTGTAAATCTACAGTATTGCCTCTGAGGCGTCAAACCCAAACCAGACCATTTCTTGCAACCTAAATATGAGGCTCATAGGCAGAGAAGTTCCAGCATCCTGTAAGATTAAAGCACACTGAACTGAATATTTAAGCAACAGTTTTACAATGATCTTTAAATGAACAGGAGGTGTCCCACAAAGCTTTGGGTTAATTGCAAACACCTTTTTCCTGTTCACCAGCAATGACGAGTAAATACCAGCCCCTTGCTGCAACTTTCCACTAACTTGCTATAAATGTGTGAAATTGCATATGCTGACACTGCTATATAGGAGGATTGCCTGCAGTGGGGCTGGGTCAGAGGAGGAGGAGGAGGTCTGGCTTGGCGTTGCTGTCCGAGGCAGAGGACAAGGTGGGACGGTATCTTTGTGTGTACTGTCTTGCTAGGGAAAACATGCCACTTCACTGGACTTTGCATTTCATGCTGTATTCCAGAGAGCAAGGCAGGGGGGAAAGACAATCAGGAAAACTGACAGAAAAAAATTACCAGTTACAATTCATGCCTAAAAGGATGCATAATAGACTGTTTTCCTTCCTGTTTCTCTGCAGCACAGTTTAATTGTGTTGTAAAATGAAGAAATTACAACCCTGAGAAACATGCTATAGGGGGCAGAGGCTGGACTAGATGACCCCAATAGCGGTCGCTTCCAACACTACCCACACTGTGATTCTGTGATTCTGTGACTGGTGTAGTGCACTGTTCCATAACAGTGAAAACAACTGGTCCCACTGCCCCCTCCCTGCCCCTGCCTATTTCCTATTCTTTGTTACTAACTAGGGTGAAGGAAAAGAGAAACTACTTCCAGAATTTTCAAAGCCTCTGTTAAGATCTGGACTTACTCTTGTCTTCACATACTGTCTGCCTGCTTTGAAACCATGCCATATTGCTCGTCAGAATTCACCTCTAACGGCAATGACCATCTCTTGCTAATTTGGTATCGACCTTTTCATGACTAAGGAACTGTAGCCTGATGCTCTGCAACTATGAGATACTGCTAGCTAAAACTAGTTCTAAAGAGTTTGACCTAATCTCACAACATGCAAGACTATTCAAGAAAAATTAGTTTGGGTGTTGGAAACATTAGCTCATTCCAGGCTAACATGCTGTATTGTTCATTTATGCCTCTGTCAAAAGTGTCAGTAAACCCATTTTCTGTTATATTTTATAGCAAATTTTTAAAAAAATTATTCCCTAGAATCCAATGTACTGTCCACTCAGAACAATGATTTTCAGCAAAGCTCTTACCAGAGACTGACTGAAGAAGCAGTTCTTAAGGTTCACAATCATTAATATACAATTAAAAAAAAAAAATTCCTGAACAACTTTTCTTCACCACCATCTCCTGTCCTGCTAAAAACCCATTTAAAACATGCCAGAGTATTGTCCTGAGAAGAGCCAGTACAAGCATGGTGGAGGCAAATCTTCCTTGTCCTCAGGCCTGTTTTAATGCCCTGGCCTCCTCCATACTCTTTCCTGTCCAGTGTCTTCCTCACACTGCCTGACATCCCAAATAATTTCTGTCAAAAGCAGTGCCCCCCCACAGGGAGAGGCAAGTGATGCTTGGAGCTTGAGGGTCTCAGGTCTTTTTTACCATTCATAAGGACCAGGCAGCAGGAGGGACTCCCATTTATAAGTAAATCCACAGCCCTGGTTGACCTAAGAAACAGTCTAGATGTGGCTCAGGTTCTCTGTTTGAAGTTTTGTTTTATATATTCCTGGGACTTTCACATTTTTTTCATCTTAATTAGTATCTCAGTAGGCCATTTGTGCTTTTGTAACTCATCATACCCCTGAGAGAAGTGTGGGTTTTGCTTACAGAAAATAGCAGCCTAAGGGACTAATGCCAACACGATGCTCCCTCAGGTTCACTGCAGGTGCTGCTAGTTTGCCCCAGCTGGCAGCACAACTGACACCACTTTTAACCGTCTGCGGTATCACTTGGCAGCCGAACACAGAGTGACAAGGTCAGCTCTGCAGGCACCATCAGGCATCATGGAAGGAGCAGAGAGCAATTGGCATAAGCAGGGCATCCTCAGTCATTTCAGTGTGGGTTTGTACAAAGTCTGGACACCAACAGAAAGGTGATGCTCTCTGTACATGCACCCACTGCTGCACCTGCCCTGGTGAGCTCTACCAATCCTGTCTTATAGAGGGAAGTTAGAGCAATTTATTGGCATAAAGGGGTTTTGGCACCTCTTCCAGCTTGTCTAGAGCTGCTGAAATCAGAGACCCCAACATGCAGGCCTTGTGAGGAGACATTCTGAGAAGGGACAAAAAAAATTAAGATCTGCTAGCCACCAGGACTGCCACAGACTGCATCAGAAATGTTGGGCACAGTGAACTCCCAGAGAGGTACTAGTCTTGGGAAGTATTAAGGGAAGTGGATGGATGGAAATGCAAACAGGTCATGTCCTCAGTGCACAAAAGGTGGCTTATCTGGATTAATAACTGATGCTAGCATGGTTCCTGAAGCTCTCATTTTCTTGGAATTATGTTAATACCAAAGTGTCCGGTAGCAGGTGTGCTTGCAGACATTTGCAGGCAATTATCTCTGCTGACAGCAGGGAGATAATAATAAACCTCCTAATGCAGGAGAGAACAAGGCACAAGGAAGCAAGCACATTAAGCAGGGCAGTACACCTCACTGTGTCCTTGTTCCAAATATATACTTCTCTTAGCGTTACAGCAGCTGTTTTCCTCCCCAGTCAAAATCCCTGCTGTCCTTTCTTGCAATAAAAGCATCCCTCTCTGGGCTGATTTTAATTCTGAATGTAAAGAAGAAGGGCAGTGATAGAGATAATAAAGAGTGCAGTACTGACTACACTTGCCAGTACAGGATAGGTGCCTAAACAAAGCTCTAGGTTTTTCACCAGTCCCAGGTAGAGCAGCTGGGCTTGCATGAACTTTGCCTTTAATCATGAACCACATAGAGGGTGATTTTTCACTTACACTGGCACAGTGAACTTCCTCAGCCTCACTATACACCTGTGAACAGCTGTGGATTGTGTTTTCCTTGTACACTAGGAATTGACTATATTTCCTTCTACTGCTCACTGTGTATCCTGATTTCATTGAAGTAACAGAATGTATCCCATCACTTTTGAGGAAGGGATGGTGCAGGTCTTTGCACCAACAGGAGAGCTCTGGGTGAAAGCACATATCTGCTCAGGATCCAGAGCTACACAAACTCACTGTGCAACCTGAAACCTGCCAGCAGGCTGCAGGGAGAAACTTGTCCGCATTGGTTGCATCTGAAAGAACGGGCCTTGCTGATTTTAACTTTGTGGACCACCAGTGAGTCGGCAGCACAATGAAAAAGGCACTGATGTCTTTGGGAAGCTTGGAAGGGAATTATGTCAGACTCCACAGACCTAGAAACAGCAAAGGGAGGAGGCTCAATGAAACTTTCTTTCTCCTAGGTTGGAGTCTGGTTTTAATCTCACTTAATATGCAGCTAATTTGAATGAAATAACAACCAGGAAAGTTAAATTCATACAGGTCATTTTTCTAGCTTAAACTTTACTTCTTCCTCAATTTCTCATTTATTGTGGGCAGAGTTAATCTGAGAAGATAATACCTTTACTTAGCTCCAGAAAAATAAGTGTAACTAGAACTAGGAGAAATCAAGTGAGTACATTTAAACTGGTGTTTCTGTGGAGTTGGGAGACAACATCAGGGCTGTGAATTTGTTGCTAGGATGGTTGGCTTTACATGCAGGTATGGAGGTATTTGCTGTGGGATAAGGTAAATGCAATCCACTTTGCAAAATTGCAAACACCAAAATTGCAAACAAAAAGGATCTCATCTATTTGGAATCCTTTAAATAGTGAAAATCTATGTTTGTTCCCCCCAGAATGAAAAAATAGTTATTAAAAATATTTCTAGACTTTGTTGTATTTAGTGTCCTTTACTTATAGCAAGGTCCCTTTAATTTACAGCCTCCCCTACCCCTGCCTCTCATAGCAGAAGATGCTGCAGTTACAGGATGTCTGGCAACTTGTTTCACATACACAGCTGGAATATAGCTTATGCTGCAATTTTCAGGAATTCAGTGCTGATGTCTTTGCTTCTTTTATATTACCTTCTTCAGACTGATACAGTAAATGTTTTGGTTGTATAACTTGCCTTGCTTGCCTATTTTTTTAACATGTGAAGAGTAGCATAGTGAGTTCCTGAGGTTATGTCTCCTCTTATGCTTTTGTCCTCCAGGCTGTGAAATGGTTAATCACTTGTTTTGTTCTATTAATAGTCATCCTCCAGGGATGCTCATCTTTATGAGTTATGAGCACTTGCTCTAGAGCAAAACCCTACCCTGACATAAGGTGTCTGTTATCTGTGGGCTGTGACAAGAAGAGATACAGAAACCTATGGGAGAGGCCCTGTGAACATCTTTCAGTCCTTACACCCTACTAACTGGGATGTGTTAGCTAACACAGGATGAAAATCTAGCAGAACAAATATATGTTTTTATTAGAGTGATAGTTTTTAGACCGTAAAAATCAAATGCTACTGAAAGCCAGCATATATTTAATTTTCCACTGCAATATATGGTAAATAACAGAGCTTACTTTACCAAAACAGATTTAAGGTAAATGACGACTAATAGCATTCCTCCTACTGACTTCTCTTTAATCTGATACTCCATGCTCTAGCATGCATTTCAGCTTTCTGTTCACAGCAGCATGAATGAGAACCCACAAGAACTGATGATTTCTCCTTCCTGAGACACCTACCCAAAGCAATACATTGTACATTTCCACAATTGCCACTGTTTTCACATGACTGTCTAAAGGAAGGTATTTCTGTTGTAGATAAACAGTGTTCAGACCTTGAAGCTGAAGAAGTGCTGTGAGTTTTCCAAACTGTGGGATATTATCTGGGTCAAGAGCAATACTGGTAATCACAGGATTCACAGAAGGAAAGGAAAAAATGCCCCTTGAATAGCTATGAAGAACAATCTATTCACTTTATCTTCAGTGCCTTTGTCAGGAGGACAATGGGGAAAAGTTCAGGTAGGTGACTTCAATGACAGAGCTCTCTACAGCTCTCAGATCAAAGCCACAGACAGCACAGCTCTGCTGCTTGAGTGACAATCACACTGTGGTTGCAAATAGAAGAGGTCAGGGAGAGAATACAAAGGGGAAAGAGATTCTGCACGACACAGTCCCATGTCTTGTTTCTGTCAGGACTATACTTCTTTATCCCCCTTGACTACTCTGCATTACTCCCCTTGGAATCTGTATTCTCTTTAATTTTGTAGTGCAACCTGAGTTAACAAGCAAACTAGCTTATTTCACTTCTAAACAGCCTCTACAGGACTGGCTTTGCCCTCAGTGACAGCAAAATCTCCACGGGCTTCACACTGGGAGGTGAACTAGATACATGAAGAGTGAGCCTAAAGGAGTGGCTTTGTGTCTTTGTTGTTGGACCACTGCTTTCAGAGATTGTATCGAGAACCAAGAGCAAGATAAATGCATTAGTGCCAATGAGAGATTAAAACAACACATAGATGGGTACAATTTGTGCAGTACTTCTTCATGAACAAAAGGTCTGGGGAGGCAGTACATTAAGTTCAAATTCATTATATTGCTGTAGGAGAAAAAAAAAAAAAGATAAAAAGCATCCTGTGGAATGGTAATTGCTGATTTTAGACAATTGCCTCAGTGTTCCAAGATGTAATGAAGAAATATCCTGGAACTAGGAACTCTACTGTAGCCAAAACAACAGGGAATCAGTAGCATACACATTTCCAGTATTTCAGTTGTCCCTGTTTTCTTTAAAAGTCCAAGATGATTTCCTTAGAAAACATGACAGGATGCCTGCCTTTGTGCCTCTCCCAGCCAGGACTTTTTCTTGTATTCAGTTTATTGGTTATTTTCACTCAAGTTTGACAGAAAGGTGAAGATGACAAAAGCAATCAATTCCCATGAACTTCAAGGAAGTAGCTACCTTAGTGAAGAGTAAATAGTTGCTATCAAGTGCCTCTCTTCAAAAAGATGTAAATTACTTTCTGGACATAGTGAATTCATAGGAGGAAGAGCCAGAGACATTACAAATACTTCAACAACATGAAGTCTTTCAATTTGTAAAACAGAGAACTGTTCTAAGTTCAACTTCCCCAGCTTGTGGAGCTCCACATGTCCACTTTCCCTGTCTGTCTGGCTTGCTTTTATAGTAATTAAAGCCTTTTCTGTAGCAACAGGCATAAAAGTAGTGTATGTGGGTTGGCAAAACTGTGGAGCACTGGAGGGTAGGGTTCTGAAAACATAGGTTGCCTGCTACAAGATCCTGTGCAGCATGCCCAGGCTGGGGCAGCAGCAAAGGGAGGAGGACTGTTACTTTTCCCAGGGGATTGTTCCCCAGAAGGGTTAGCAGTTTAGCAGTGCTGTGTATACAGTCAGTCTCCTGAGAGAAAGAATTGTAAGAACTTTTG
Organism: Empidonax traillii; assembly: GCF_003031625.1. Taxonomy (NCBI): domain Eukaryota; kingdom Metazoa; phylum Chordata; class Aves; order Passeriformes; family Tyrannidae; genus Empidonax; species Empidonax traillii. The sequence goes on along the minus strand of NW_020955290.1, from coordinate 232,582 downwards.
AGCAACAAGAAAAACCCAACCTGAATTTCAGGGCAGCTTTCCAGCTGCTCTGCCCCAAGCCTGTAGTACTGCATGAGGTTGTTGTGAATCAGGGGCAGGACCTGACATTTGGCCTTGTTGAACCTCATGCAACTGGCCTCAGCTCATCGATCCAGCCTGTCCAGATCCCTCTGCAGAGCCTTCCTATCCTCCAGCAGATCAACATTCCCACCCAGCTTGGTGTCATCCATAAGTTTACTGAGGTTACACTCAATCCCTTCATCCAGATCATCAATAAAGATATTGAACAGGACTGGCTCCAATACTGAGCCCTGGGGGACTCCACTAGTGACGGGATGCCAGCTGGATGTAACACCATTCACCACCACTCTCTGGGCCTGGCCATCCAGTTTTTAATCCAGTGAAGTTCAAGCCTTGGGTTGCCAACTTTTCCAGGAGAGTGCAGTGGGGGACAGTAGCAAAGACTTTGCTGAAGCCCAGGTGGACTACATCCACAGCCTTCCTCTCATCCACTAGGTGTGTCACCTGCCTTTCCAAAATCCATGCTGGCTGGGCCTGATCCCTTGGTTCACCTGTATGTGCCATGTGATTACCCTCAAGATTATTTGTTCCGTAACCCATCATTGGTGACAATGTTCCCCTTTATATTCAATAGAGAATTGAGATTTTCCTTGACCATCCTTTTTATTGTTGATGTATTTATGAAAACATTGTTTATTATGTTTTACAGCTGAGGGCAGGTTTAGTTCTTGTTGTCTGGGGGTTTGGGTTCCAATTTTCTCTCTATGCATCCTATTTGGTACTGATAAGGTTCATGTGAAGACAACGGAAACTTAAATGATTAAATATTTGAGTGATTTGGATGGAACTGGAATGTCTGTCAGACTGAACCATTCCCTCTTACTCTTACTCTCTGATGAACAACAACATCCAGATGACAGTCATATGATTGATGATAAAGATAGTGGAAGTAAACTCACAGACTGTGCCAATGAAGAGGCAAAATGATGACCTCCTTGTTGCTTGGATTCAACCCTCCACTGATCATCTGCCGTTTAGTCAGAAACCCAAACCATTATGGTCTTTATAGCCTATTTCTATCACATGCAAGGTTTAGTTCCCATGTTCTCTTCAGTGACATTTCATAGAACATGAGTGACATCTGCTAGATCCCGTTCTCAGAGAGCAACTCTCTTCTCCCAGAACTGTGGAGGTATAACACACAGATAAAATAGAAATGTCAAAAATTATGTTTCGCCATTGTTCTGCCCATTAAAAACTTCCTACCAAAAATTCTCTGTCAGCTCTCTGCCAGAAGTTCTCACCAGGACTTCCCATGGGACTTTTCCTGCCAAAAGATCCTGCCATTGTTTAAGGTTATCATATTTCCTTGGACATCTGAACTGGCTACATGCCAAGAAACCACATATAACCACCAGTTATAATTTTGATCAAGAGAATATTTGAATCTGAAGTTCTTTCTGCAAGATTTAAGCAGATTATAAGAGGAGGGGAACAGTTAACAAAAAGAGTTTTGGAACGTTAGATGGAGTGGCTGGGATGTGTAAAGTGTTCAGATGCTACAGCAGCTAACAGCTATCAACCCATCCTTTCCCTTACCATAAGGCTCATACAAAACAGACAGCCACCCCACACTTCCTCTGGGTTTTGTAAGGCGATGTATTGAAAAAAACAGTTTTGAAGGCCTGCATCCTATGTACCACATCAGGATCCCTATCACTGGCTTCCATAGCTGAGCGATGAGAGGTACCAGAAGTGGTTCTATATCTATCAGGAGTGTAAAACCATCCAATTCAAAAAAACCCCAAACCTCTGCTTTGAGAAACAAGGAAGTATCTACCTCAGATGATAAAAATATCATAAAGAAGTTTCATCTTCTCCATCAGCTAGCATAAATTTTGATACTCGGACACTGTGGTATGTACAGAAAACAATGTCTCACTCATTTTTCTAAATGCTTTGACCTTTTAAAACCTTTCTGCTTTTAGAGCAAGGTCCAGAATTGTACAACCTTTTTGGATGCACATTTATACAGTCACAAATAATGCCATATATGCTTGCATTCACCTCAGACAGTTTTCTATTATTTGAGTCATCCCTTTCCTAGAATGGACATTTGGGGTCAGATAAGGGAGAAGCAATGGAAACAGCGAAAAAAAAATTAGTTCACTGATGAATATTTAAAAGTTTTTTCCATGAGGATGTACACTTTTTCCTGACAGTGTGATTAGTGCTAGGTAGAGTTTAAGGGTCAATCACATATTCCATTATGCCAGTTTTGCATAAAAAGGGAACAAAGAGTTGGTTCCTCACAGAAAGAGCCTGATGTGAGCTTTCACGAAGTACCTAAACTGGTATTCAGCTGCAAACCTGTCATTGATTTCAAAGCCATTTACACAGTCAAGGGATTTTTTCTATGTATTTTTTCCTACTATCAAGATGTTATCTTCCTCCGTTATAGCTAAACAATATAGAAAAAAAAGGCAGTTCTTACTGCAGTTCTGCCCTTTCCATTTCTGATTCCAGCTGAGATACTAAAGAGGCTGAAATTCCCAAGGTTGCAATTACTTCCTAAATGCTTTTAGCTTCTATGAATAACAGCATATGGTGCATTTTCTCTGATACAATACTTTTATCTGCCACAAATGCCAGTCAAGCTTGGCAGATGAACACATTTACATGATTTTACCCGGTCTGTCTTTCTCTCTGTGTTACATTTGTCAATACCCTGCCTAGGATATAGGTTTGATCGCTGCAGTGATCAGTGAGATCACAGATAATGAATTGTATTAATTAGGCCATATCTAAGCTTCCCAAAAGGAAATAGTAATATTAATAGATTCTCTACTGTAAATAATTTGTGGTTAATTAAAATTGTAAGAATTATTTGCTTATCTAAATGCTCATCTTTATTAGAAAAAGTTATAGAGCTGTCCCAGTTCAATTGAGACCAAGGTCTTTTGCTGAGGATGGATTAGGAGAAAAAGACTCAGGATAATGAATGAGGAGGCCAGAGTCTATCTGGCTTGGTATTCTGGTCTATGAACTGTAACATGATATCAATTCCCAGACAGTGCTTGTTTCTTTTCATGCTGTAGTGCTGTGCCTTTGTCAAATGAAAGTGCACTTATAAAGGATTTAAAGACAGATTGTTGCACTGGATTTCCACCATAGGAAGTCTTTGCTCAGTTAAGATCATGAGGAGCAAACTGGGTAAGTGGCTCATGTCTTCTCCACAGGCACAAGGGAGGGGAAGAGAGTTAATGACACTGCAGCACCTTATAGAGCACCCAGCAAAGGCAGGGCTACATCTGCTTCTAACAAATGCTCACTTCGTATTTCATGCTCTGTGTTCATTTTGTGTCACTTGCTGAACTATGACGGACCTTAGTCTGTATTACCACTGAGGGAAAAGGGGTAATTAGCCTCAGAAGGAAAGAAGCCTGGTATGCCAGAAAAAAGCTGTGACGTGTGTTGCTGATACCAGTTTTAGCTTGTCTGCAGAAAGGGAGAAGTGCTGCAAGGAGTAAAATACATAAGAAAGGAAAATAACCCATGGTATCCTAACTAATGTTGGTGAGCACTTTTGTGGTATTTTGCAATCAGAGACCATGTGGCACAACAGCCTTGTGCTTTAATCTCACTGCTTGGTACCTTTTCTTGAAATCTTTTCATGCTGGTTATCTATTCTGCTTGTGAACCTGATATGTGCTTTCACAATTTGATATCATGTCCTCTTTTGTATTTGTCCTCTTTTCCTCTATCTCTCAATCACTGCAGCAAATAAAGCTGCTGTGTCCTGGCTTTTAAACTAATACCTGTGCTAGCAGTTATTCAATCTTAAGTTCTCTTTCTGTGCAACCACTGTGTTAGTGATTGCAGCACTGAAAACTAATAAAGACAGCAGAGCTACACGATACCTTCTAACCTGCTGATACCTGGTGGCACTTTGTGGCTGCAGGGTTCACCAGTATAGAAATGCCTAAATACACTAATATACGTTGGACCTGAGTGTACAAAAGATAATAAATTTTAATGTAAACCATCATATAAAGACCTTTCCACAAGGAGTGCTTTGCCTAAAATGAAAGGGGGATCAGCTTCTGCATAAAGACTGTGTTATCTTAATGTTGCACATGGCTGTCATTTATATGACAGACCAGTCCTCCATCAAACTGTGATGAATACCTGACCTCAAATATACCTTGTAACCATGAGCTTCAGGATATAATTGTGAAGTGTGAGAGTTTGTTCTTTTTATAGTATTTTTATACTTGGAAACCAAGGAATACAACTTAAGATCTGTCTGTCCTCAAACTCTAGCTTGCTATTTTATAGCTGAGAATTATCTACAATAATGAAGAATAATAAACGTAATTTAAAAATACATGTTTTATCCTGGTCAGCAATTGGTTGCAAGGATTGGTTTCTGCTCTAGGGCTCTTGTCATAGTTCTGATTGTAGCAAGGAATTTTGTCTTTCCTTTCCCCTTCCCCC
>NW_020955290.1:222547-227646 GCF_003031625.1 Empidonax traillii | reverse complement strand
CACCGCGTGTGTGCTGTTAAGGAGCAATCAGATAAACAAAGGAGTTGGCCTGGGCCCTAAATGACCGAGACATTAGTCACCTAGCAATGAAGGGGGAGGAATTGGAAAAGGCCAGGGTGTGTGTATGGAAAGGGGTGGGGTTTGGGGGTTGGAGCTCAGCCCTGGGGGGTTGGAGCTCAGCTCTGGAGCCGAAGGGGAGGCTGCAGCACGGAGGAGAGACTGCCTGGTTTCTTCTTTGTCTTTTCCTGTGGGAGAGGAGTTTTTGCTGCTGTTTCTCTGCGCAGCTGTTTGCTGGTTGCAGGCTTGGCTCACCGCGAGATCTTCACCGAGTCATGAGTTTTTCTTCCATTGGGAGAACTTTCTGTTTCCCTTCCCCTCCCCCCCTCCTCCATCGCCACCTGGCAGCAACCAGGGATCCCACAGCGCCGCCCGGTGACGAGCGCTGGACATTGCAAGTTCTACTCCTCCAGTGATCCAACAGCGCCACCTGGTGACTACTATAGAACATTACAGGTTCTGCACCTTCAGTAACCCAACAGCGCCACCTGGTGAATGTATAAGACATTACAAGTTTTGCATCTCCAGTGACCCGATGGCGCCCCCTGCTGACTGTGGCTGGAACTGCACCAAAGGGTGCAAAAAATTGAACTATTTAATTTTCCTTTTGCTGGTTTTACTGGTTTTGTTCTTGAAGGGGATTATTGGTGGGTATAGGGGTATTGCTTGGTTGTTTTACTTGGTTTTTTTTCGTGTTCCTGTTAATACACACATACCTTTTAATAAAGGGCTGTTATTTTTTCCCTTTTCCATAATTTGTTTTCCTTCAATCAGAGCCTCTTAATTTTGGATTTATAATTGCTTAGAAAAGGAAGTTTGGGTCTTTTTCTCCTAATCCATCCTCAGCAAAAGACCTTGGTCTCATTTAAACTGGGACAAGGGCTTATTCACATTACATAGTAAAATCACATTGTGTTACATCTGTTTTTACAGTAAGATGTAATACGCATCACTAATTTAATGAGTCACTTCTGCAATGTTTTTTTGTTTCACTTTGTGGGGTACGTGGTTTTTTGTTTGGTTGGTTTGGGGGTTTCTTTAATGGTTTAATTCAGAAGGCTAAGGTAGTATCTTCTCACTCTCTGCCTGCAGTTCACAAAGGTGGCAATTAGCTAGCATGTTACTTGGGTGCTTCTGCCCTGTTAAAGCCCTAGCTCAGCCAGACATGTGAGTGCAGGACCAGCAAGGAGCCTTCCCCTACTGCATCTTTCTTCACCATACTGTAGCACTGTGCTGGTAGTAAAAGGCTTGCAGTCTGTTTACCCACTGGTCCCTTCTGCTTGTGTTACCAGAAAAAAGGGAAAATGTGGGTATTGGAGAACTGGAAGTTTTGAACAACAGGCTAGACAAAAATCTTCCTGTGACATTTTTGAAGGGCTGAGCCCACTTTTGAGCTGTTGGTGATTTACATGACTTCCTGAGAACTTTTCTAGCCTTGTTTTGCTGTAATTTCATGAGAATGAACTTTATACATTTTTTTTGCTGTCTTGATCAACTTCTTTACTTTTAGAAAACAGATTAGCAATTACCAAAGGTAGTTCAGGCACTGGGGTCAGCTATGAACAAACGCTGAAGGTGGATAGGGAAAACCCAGGCAAAGGGCTTTTCTGTTTACCCCTAGCTCCAGGGGGGTCGCGTGCCCTCCCCCTCCTCCACCCCATGAGGTCTCCATGGCTCTCCGAAAGACCACAGGAGACGAGCTGCTGGCAGGGTGAGCAGGCAGAGAGAGATATTTATTGTTCTGGTAATTGCTTAAATAGCTTTTGGGGGAATTACAAAGTGACCAACGGAAGTTCAGGAGGTCTTACAAACAACCAATGAAAACAAAGAGTTAACAACCAATAGGGATTCTTTCAGGTATCTCTCAGGACATTCCAAAGTACAGTGAGGGATCTTGGGAAGGAGAAAGGTTTACAAAAAGAGTTACAAAGCCATTTTGGGAACATGTTCACTTTAACAACATTAAAACTTCTGCATTCTTTTATATACTGCAACAGTCAGCAAGATAGACCACATCACACCTCTCTACAGTGCTACTACATGTAGCTGTGACAGTATGATATGAAACACTGAGTTATCTGTTTGCCTAGGACACTGCAGTCCTTGCTTAGTGCACTGCAAGCTGAGAAGCAGACCACAGCCCTGCAGACAGACATATAAGGAGTGCATGACTCCAAAATGTGTTCACGTGGAGAATCACATTGCAGTGCAACAAAAAAGTAGGTCATCTTCCCTTCTCTGCAGTCCTCTTACAACTCCCACTTTTGGTTTGAGGCTTTTATCCTTCCCAGTCTCTCCCTAAGCAGCTGTCTGCTTATCACTTTTCCCCTCTTACCTACAGTAAGGCCATCATTAAGAATTTCCTTTCCAGTTCTTTCATGGGCAACTCTTGTCAATAGAACATCTCCCCTGAACTGACCTTATAGCCCCTTTTTTGCCACAGATGTCTAGTAAGGCACTTGTTTAGCATCCCAGCTTTTAAGTAATTTCTCCAAGTAGTCATTAATGTCAGTAATGGGTGTCACTTCTGTGCAAATACAATATCCATCCTTAAGCAGATTTTGCCCTCTAGTTCATTGTTTAAATATGCACTCTTTTCCTTCTTTCTCTCAGAAAACAGTTTCTACCAGGCCATGTCACTCGTCACTCTAAAATAACATCTGCAAGGGTTGTAGCTTCCTTCTCCATGGTGAAAGAGCGCCTGACACCATATGCCTCTTGAATATTGTGTGCAGTTTTGGGCACTGCAGTGTAAGAAAGATATAAAGCTCTTAGAGAGAGTCCAAAGGAGGGCAATGAAGATGGTAAAGGGCCTTGAAGGGAAGCTGTATGAGGACTGACTTGAGGGCACTTGGTCTGTTCAGCCTGGAGAAGAAGAGATGGAGGGGAGACCTCATTGCAGTCACAACTTCCTCGGGAGGGGCAGAGGAGGGGCAGACACTGATCTCTTCTCCCTCCTGATCAGTGACAGGACTTGAGGGCATGGCCTAAAGTTGTCAGGAAAGGTTTAAGCTGGATATTAGGAAAACGTTTTTCACCCAGAGGGTGCTTGGGCACTGCAACAAGCTCCCCAGAAGGTGGTCACAGCACCAAGCCTGACAGAATTCAAGAAGCATTTGGACAATGTTCTCAGGCACACTGCATGACTTTTGGGGATGGTCCTGTGCAGGGTTGGACTTGATGAACCTCATGGGTCCCTTCCAAATCAGCATAATCTGTGATTCTGTGAAATGATACACTACAAACATAGTGAAGTCCTACAAATAAATAATTAAGTAAATAATAATATAATAATAAATAAGTAAATATTGAGTGTATTTAGTGTTTTAGAGCAACCTTTATCTTTTCACATTAATGCCTATTTTTTTTATCTAATTGTTTTTGCTTTCATTTTTTACCTAATGTGGTTGTTTAGGATATGTCTTTTGTTCAGGCCATGACAGTATTGCACTGCTTTTTCTTGACCAAATGTTTTGTCTTTCATCCAGTCCCATGAAAGTCATTCAGAGACAACTTTCAGATTCTTTAGCTTGCTTGAACTCTCTGTGTTCCCCACTAATTCCAAGGTTATTTTCTCAGCTTAATGAGACAGACGTGTTTGCTGAGGAGGGTGAGTTATGAGGAAGACCAAGCTCCTCCCCCTAAGCAGCTGTAAATTCAAAATTAAGGGGCTCCAGTTGAGGAAATAGGAAGTAAAAAAATAACAGCCTGTTATTAAAAAAAAAAATATGTATAGGTAACACAACAAAAGAACGAAGAAAAAAAAAACCCAAACACAATCCTGCAACCAAATTCCCACCAAGATCAGTTCAGTACTTTCCACCTTTTGGTTGTTACCACAACCAGCAGGGGGAGCTGTTGGATCCCTGGAGGAGCAGAGCCTGCAGTTCCTCTCCACGACCGGCAAGGGGCGCTGTTGGGCTCAGGCAGCTCCGGAGCGGAAGGGGAGACAAGGGGAGAGGGGAGTCTTCCTGTTGACTCACGCTGTTACTGGCTGTGAGTGGAAACTCCTCTTACTCCTCAGTGGACACAAGCTCTCTGCTGTCGAAGGCTGGCTCTGGCTGGGACCCCTTTTATTTCATCAATGGGCACAAGCTGCTGCCGACCTGGGGAAGCAGGAGTGGAGGGGCAGCCTTTCCCCTCAAAGGTTCCTCCGCAGATGGCACTGGCTTTCTGATGAATCCAAGGCAAGTCCAGCCAGTGGGCAGAGCAGGACCTGAGGAACTGGAGGCAAATTGGGACCTCCTTCGGGGCCAGAAGAAGCCAGCCACTTGGCTGAAAAAAACCCCAAATGAATCCCTGAGCTCTTTCTCTACATACACCTCCCCAGAGTCAGGGCAAAAGTAAAAAAAAAAAGTGCTGTCTCCAGAGGACACATACACCCTCCCCCCCTCCCCCAGTCTTCTGAGGCCCATTAGCTTGGAATGTGGGCCCATTATCCAGTCCTTTTTTGTGGTGTTCACTCTAGCCACTTCCTCCCCCTCCCTTGATCAACATCTTTCTTTCACAGTGGTAAAGAATTCCAAGCAGGGTGGGTTTTTTTCCTTCTTTTTTACAAACAGAAAAACCTCTGACATTATCCACACCGAGTTTTTTCCCATACCACCACACTGTATTAAATTAAACCTTTGAACTATATACATACATATGTTACTCCAACTGTTATAAGTTAGTTTAAGAATTTAGACAACTCAGTTCCAATTAAAAATTGATAAATTTATTAAGCAAGCGATAATAAAGCAAACAGCGCTGGGTGGCCTGGGGGGCTGGTGCCCCGCCAGAGACACACAAAACTTGTTTGAAAACTGGGCTTTTGTACTCTTTCGATATCAGTTGTTGAATATTCATTCATTGTCCGTTTGTTGCCTTAAAAGGTAATTCCCCTGCTTTGGAGGTGGATGTTACCCCCTGGTTGGGTGGATGTTATCTCCCCTGGGCTTGTACAGGGGGGGTCTTGCATCATCCTCAGCTGCAAGTCCTGGAGGGCCTCTCTGTATCTACATGGCACAGAGAAATATATTTTCATTTATAATTTGTTCCCT
>NW_020955290.1:117245-217081 GCF_003031625.1 Empidonax traillii | reverse complement strand
TTTATAATTTGTTCCCTGTTCCCGGCCGCAAAAGATTCCCTGGTGTTAGGTCCAGACAGGACCTTTCACCTCACAGACTCCACGGTACGCCTAGAAGTTAGTAAATATACAGAAATAGTTTTTTGTTAGTACCTCCCTTTTATTTTAATTTGCTTGGAATAAAAACCCGGTGTCTTCACCTATCACACAACTATATACATATTACAAATATTTACACACAAATACAGGCATACAAATACTGTTAAGGACAGTTCACCCAAAGATGAGGTCCCCTTGAGGTATACACCATGTTTCTCCATCTTCCTGCATTATCCACCAACTGCAGCCTGGTCCTTGAGCAAAAACTATCCCACAAATGGGTTTGCCTCTGCTTGAGGCAGGATTAATCTGAAATGTTTTACCTAACATACCTCTCAAGTGAATTACTGCAACTTTGTCTCCATCTACCATGTGAAGGGACACTGACTGGGTAGGGCCAGCTCGACTGATGGAGCCTCTAGTGTTGAATAACCATGTGACCATTGCTAGGTGCTGATCCCAATGCTTGAAAGCCCCTCCACCGAACTCCTCCAGGGTGGTTTTCAACAGTCCATTACACCTTTCAACCTTCCCCACAGCTGCAATATGGTATGGGATCTGATAGACCCACTCAATACCATGCTCCTTCACCTGGGGGTAACTAAGCTGTTCTTGAAGTGTGTCCCATTATCTGACTCAATTCACTCTGGAGTGCTGTGTTGCCACAGGACTTGCTTTTCAAGGCCCAGGGTGATATTTTCGGCAGTGGCACAGGGTACCAGATGCATTTTCAGCCATCAAGTGGTGGCTTCCACCATGGTGAGCACACTGTGCTTACCTTGGCAGGTTTGTGGCAGTGTGACGTAATCAGCCTGCCAGGTTGATTATTCCAACATCCATCATGCCACAGGGGCTTCACTCTCAGCCTGCTTAATGGCAGCATGCACCTCACAATCATGAATAATGTGAGAAATAGTGTCCATGGTTAAATACACCCCTTGGTCTCATGCCCATCTGTAGCTGGCATCTCTGCCCTGATGGCCTGAGGCACTGTGGACCCATCACACTAGGAACAGTTCTCCTTTGTGCTGCCAGTCTAGGTCCACCTGTGACACCTCAGCTTGTGCAGCTCGGTCTGCCTGTTCATTGTCACAGTGCTCCTCAATGGCTCAATTTTTGGGCATGTGGGCATCTACATGGTAGACTCCCACAATCAGCTTCTCTACCCAGGTGGCAATGTCTTGCCACATATCATCAGCCCATATGGGTTTCCCTCTGCGTTTCCAATTGGCCTTCTTCCATCTATCCAACCATGCCCACAGATGATGGCCATCATCCATCATCCACATATCAGTGTAGAGGTAAAGTCTTGGCCATTTCTCTCATTCAGCAATGTCCAATGCCAACCGGACAGCTCTGAGCTCTGCGAATTGACTTGGTCCACCTTCCTGCTCAGTGGCTTCTGCTATTTGTTGTTGCAGCTGCTTTTCATTTTCAGTTTGTCCCTACAGTGCGACATGCCAGGGGCTGTCCTGACCAGGTGCAGCACATTGCACTTGCTCTTATTAAATCTCGGATTCCCACGGGCCCACTTCTTGGATTTGTCTAGGTCCCTCTGGATGGCATCCTGTCCTTCTAGCGGGTCAACCACACCACTCATCTTGATGTTATCTGCAAATCTGCTGAGGGTGCACTTGATCCCTCCATCTATGGCATTAATGAAGGTATTAAGTAACACTGGTCCCAATATGGACCTGTGAGGGACACCACTTGTCACTTATGTCCATTGGGACTCTGAGCTGTTGACCATTACCCTCTGGATATGACCATCCAACCAGTTCCTTATCCACCTAACAGTCCATCCATCAAGTCCCTCTTTCTTCAATTTACAAAGCAGGATGTTGTGGGGGACCATGTCAAAGACCTTTCAGAAGCCCAGATAAATGACATCTGTCATTTCCCTTGTCCACTGAAATAGTCACTCCATCACAGAAGGCCACTTGGTTGGTCAGGCAGGGCTTGCCCTTGGCGAGGCTGTGTTGGCTGTCCAGAATCAACTCCCTGTTCTCCATGTGCTTCAGCAGAGCTATCACGTAGGACCAGATATGTCCATGGCCTATACAAATGCCTTCAGCTTCTCCAACTGCTCCTTAAATATCTCCATGAACAGATAAGAGACATTGAGCTTCCAGAGTCTACCCCTGTGCCTCCTGTACTTTACTTCTCCTAATGCCCTGAATCTTTGCACACTTCCTTATATATACTTACATCTTGTTTGTCTATCTCATACTGTTTTTTAAGGCTGAATAGGTCTGCTTCTCCACACAGGTTTTTTGTTGTTGTTGTTTTGTTTTGTTTTTTTCTTTTTCCAGTATGATGATGTCTTTTTTCTTTTTAATGAGATGTCTTATTGTATTATATTGGGCTCCTGATCCACACCAATCCTTCAGTTCTACAAAGAACTGCTTCCTTCCTAGTTTTTCCACATTCAGCATTGCCAATAACGACTATATAGATATAATACACTTACTTAATTTTGCTCTACTTTTTTACAATTCAGCAAGCCACCTTCAGATTTTTTACTTTTTTCTCAAAGTATTCCTGAATCTTCCCAGACTTTATCAGTGACTTTCATGTGACCACTGCTGAGCAACTAAACAAAAGGTGACCCAGGAAGGACTCCCTGCTGAACTCCACTTGACACCCTCTTCTGATTTTATAATGGATCATCAAGGACAGTTCAGGAGCAGCTATTCAAACAATTTTGCACAAATTCACAGAACTTTTATCAAACACAGATTTTCTACCATTTTAAGGGTTCTCTCAGACAATGCTACAACTCTTATGAGTCAAAATCTAACAGTACATTTTTTTTCCATAGCCACAGGGACAGGAAATACCTTACTGTACAAGAAAACTAAATTAGGCAGACACAACTTGTACTTAATAAACACCCACTCACTTTCTCACCACATACTGGAAGTTTACAAACAGGTGTTTACATTTTGTAAATTTGTGGCCAGAAGTCACTTCCTTCAAACTGCAGTATTTCTCAACTTGCCCTGTCTTGAACTTACAGCCTGAGTTCAGTGATACAAGATTTCTGAACTACCCTTGTGAGGGAGTTTCTGCTCTGTAAGTTTGGGGGAAAGGTAGATTTGTGTGTGTGTGTTACAGCAAGTGATTCCTCTATATCCAGAACAGAAGCCTGTGAAATTTCTTCCAAGTAGGAAGTAGCTCCTGATGCTTCAGCCAGTACAAACCACAAGCCACTCCAGAACTTGGGCACTGGTTCCATTTCCTTCCTGGGTAAATTCTCTATTATTTTAGCAACAGCTTGTTTCAGCGGCCTGGCTTCTTTACCTGACCATCTTTTGCACAGCTTGTAGAAAATTGTCTCCAAGGCTTTGTCTATGTCAGATTTGGTCAAAATTAGCCTATAGCTCTGAAGTTACCAGAGAAACGCCATGGTATCATGATGTTCTCCTAGGCTCCGTGGGATAGGATAGTATATGAGCTAAGCCACTAGCTGTTTCTGACTCCTAAAAAGATACAGACATTAACTTGGAATGAGTAACATTCTTGAATTATAGCTGTGCTTTCACACAACAGCTATTTGAAGCTCGATTACAATTGCTTATGAGGACCCATGAATGTCTCAAAAATTGTCTTTTACATGAAGCGAGAGGAACTCTGGTAAAAGGGAAATGGGAGGGGCAAGTGCAAGGCTACTATGCACCCATAATCTCACTCCTTTAAATTGGGAGCAGAGTCTTATACTGAAGATCCATACTCTGTTCTCCCAGATGTACTCACTCTGACCCAGTTTCCTCTACTTGTGGAAATACAGACCACTTGTTTTTAGCATTTCTTGCTACTCATCCTTGTTGTTTCATGGGTTTGCAGTTTTCAAAGTATTTGCTCTGGTTGCAAGAACCAGTTTGCTAAGCAAAGCAATCTCTTATCTCACTGATTAACGGTCTTGTATCTAACACAGTCTCCCTCCTCCTCCATGAGTCAGAACTGCTTTTATCTGTGTAAGGGAGAAGTTATCCTTACTATATTTCAAGGAGTTGTACTGGCAGCTACATTTTTCTCCAGAAACATGATGTATGAAAAAGCAAACAATATGTACTCCAAATGCAGATTAATGCTGCAAAGTATTACATGCTTTCCACAGACATTTAGTATACAGACTTCAATGGAGACAGGAAGAAAACCCAGCCCAACACCACTCTTTACATACTATTTATTGAGTTTTTAATGACTGTGAATTGCAAAAACGTTCGCCACCATGGAAAGTCAACCATCCTGTCTTAAAAAACAAAGTTTAACATTAAAGGAATGATGAATATCACATGCCAGTATCTACAATATGCTCAACACACCACTGCATCCCACTAAAAGAACTTTTAACTGAACCTGAAGTCTAGGAACCAACTCACTTCCAGCTGGTAGTGGAAGAGAGCATTCTGAGACTTTAAAACGTGCAGGTGCATATACATCACTTCATACTGCTGCAACATGATACAGCTACTTGGGCACGTGTATATTTATCTGTATGATCCAGTGCACAAACCCCTCTGAATGCCACTCACACACTTTTCTGGGTACTAGATTTATCCTGAAGGTGCAATCTGTGAAGATGGAAAAACTGCATGTTTTTTACTCTTTGAAATAAATTTACTATTTTCAGGACATAGAAGTTAATACTAATTTAATGTAAAGTGCAATAGCTACATCTAAAAGTGGTGAGCTACAGTGGAATACACCAACTAGTTTAGTTTTACAGTGAAGCTTTGAATAACACATAGTGATCTTGTTCACAGAATCTCCTATGAAGAGTATGAAGGCCAGAGGTTTAGTTACTAAAAATACAGGTGATTCTTGGTACGTATCTGCATTCATTTACCTCTTCAATAGCTGAATGCACTGAGATTTTTTAAATTTTGAAATTACTTCTCTGTGAGCAGTCAGACTTTGCAGAGCAGAACAGCAGTTAACAGCAGATTGATTAGAGCCCTTTGAGTCAGAGGTTGCATTCAAACAAAATATTACATAGGAAGGCTCCAGTCATTTTGAATAGTACATTATGTCTGCAGTTATTACATTCCCAAGCAATACGGAAAATAACTTACTTACCATTACATAATAATTTAGCAAACAATATCAAAAAATCTTACTCAAAGTAGGGCCATATTAGGCATCAGAAACCTTAGCTGGGTTCCAGCCAGTAATCCTATCTGTATAATCATATAACTTTTAATACCTGAGAAGTATTTGAAACTGAGCATTTCATAATCAGGGACAGAGGAAGGAAAAGGACAAAGCAGCTGCGTTTCAAAGAGTAACAAAAATTCCTATATAAATTTTTACAAACAGGTTTCATAAAAAAATTGTATCACTTTGTGTCAAAAAAGATGTTTCAAACCTACTAGCAAGTAGTATAAGTATGCACTGTTCCACTGGAAAGATTTTGCTGCTTTTATGATTGGGCAGTCATCTGACAGCAGTCTACTTATCCACTTTGAAGGTCTCAAGAGGACAGTCATATCTTCCACTAGCAATCTCTTTTAAGTATATCAGCGTACAACACAGTTGTTGCTTGCTAAGCATATATTTGAATACAAAGTTTTTAAAATGCTTGAAAGTAAATTCACTCTGAAGTTCTTGCTAGAAGTCACTTTCATGAAGATCATACTGTATAGAATACATTTTCACATTGATAAAAGCAAGTACAGCTTGAGTTGTGTTAGCAAGAGAAGAAATCATATTTCCTGGTCTAATACTAAAAAAGAAAGTAACACTTATTAATAAAAGTGTATATTTAAAGCCTTAACCCACTTACAGTTCTGATATTACAGTTTGGTGGAATGTGAGTAGACCCTTTTTTCTCCAAAACTGCAGCTATTACAATGGCTAATATTTAAAAAAACATGCCTGCACTTTGCATCATTTCTTAAACAGGCCTAGTACAAATTGCTTACAAGAACCACAGTCATTCCTGAACTTCAACCCCAATAATCTTAAAACTAAATCAGCCTAGACATCCCTTATTTTTACAAAATAGCCTGAAAAGCAACAGAAAATTCAAACCTACTGTTCTTTCCTAAGAATGCAAGATGCAATATCACATTTCACTGCTCTCTGAAATCTAGGTCTCCAGCTTGGTTTTTAAGCAGTTACCTACTTTCTTCCTAAGTATAATCAGTGGAACACTGGACTATTTTTTACATCACTTTGCAACGCACTGGTGAGAAGCCACCTCTCAAATGAGATTCGCAGCCAGGCACATACAAGTTTTTGCAGTTTAATCATACTGTCAATCCACGCTGACCTAAGATCTGACTGAATTTAGTATTTACACTTCTGTGTGTGCTTCAGTGCCAAATTCAAGACCAAAAGTGTCCACAGAGGTAGAAGGATTTCTGTGACATTTCTGCAAAAGAGAAATATGCAGCATACAAATGTTCATAGGTGAGTGGAAATACAGTAGAGCATTGAACTCCTATTTAGTTTTAGCGACTTGCGTCAGCTACTTCTGCATCTACACTGCCTAACTGTGCTTACACAGTTACCCAGCTGCAAACACCAGTTTC
Source organism: Empidonax traillii (assembly GCF_003031625.1). NCBI lineage: Eukaryota > Metazoa > Chordata > Aves > Passeriformes > Tyrannidae > Empidonax > Empidonax traillii. Next base: position 210,464 of record NW_020955290.1, on the reverse strand, counting down.
CTGTTGTACTTGGGTATGAAACCATGTACCCTGTGAGATCCAATGTGATGCTCAGCCAGACTTCCTGAGTGCCACACCAGGCTGGGAGTAGCAAGGGCTTTGAGCACACTCTTGTGGCCACGTGCAAGCACAGCAAAATCAGAGCCTATGAAGGACATGGGATGACATACAGGCTTCTTGGACTGGCTTCTTTCACAAAGAAGGCCTTAATCCAGCAGTTACAAAAGAAGTGACTCAAGTATCACAGGTGACTTGCTGCAGAAACATCATTCCTCGACGCTGGTATTTGGAAAGAGCTTTTATCAAGAGAAATGCTACATAAAAAAACATTCAGTGCAAAACAGAGACAACCAGAGAAGCCATTTAGTTCCTTTAGTGTTCAAGTGCCTCCACATTCCTGCTTCCTCTCTCCAGAGAGGAAAGAACACACATCCCTCCTCCTCCTATGACATCTGAAGTGCTGCCTATCTTAGCAAGAAGAAAAAATACAACACTAGTCATTTATCATTATTTAAATACTGTCTATGCTTGAATGTAAATTGAAAATCCCCATTCCATTGTCAACTTCATGTAATCTTCACAGGTGACTTCTTGTGTGCGCAGAGGAGGGTGACATAGGGAACTCCAATGAATGCCCACCTTTCACTGGGCCAGAACTTTATGACAGGGCCCTGTTCAGGTATCTCAGAGGCAGCATCAAAGTAAGCAAAGCAGACACAGCCCAGGTATGCGGCAAGGCAAATCAAAATGTGCCTGAGAATAGACCCACACATCCAAAAAAAACAAACAACCGACCCAAAACCATAAAAAAACCAAACAAAACCCCAAACAGAAACAAAATAAAGACAAACAAACAAAGAAGAGAAAGAAAAGAAAGGAAAAAAAACATCAGTAACATGACTTCGGTAAAGTAGCCAACTAGATCACTGTAAAATCAGTCTGTCCTTCACCATATTCCCCCAAGTCCCCCATAGGGCTGCTGCCTGTCCAAATACAGAGAATAAGGAAAACTACAAAACTAGTTTATTGCTGGTTTAAACAGGCTCCTGCTTTCTGGCTTCTCTGCACCTGTGCAGAAATGCTGACATATGGCCCCTGAGTAAGCGACCACAATTTGCTGGGTGGTAAAAGAGAAAAGGCATCAAAGCCCCTCACTGTTCCTCTACTTCACCATCATTAAATAATCACAACGAGGATTACCATCACTGGTATTGATGGAATAATCATCATATTCCATAATTTATAATCACAGCTTCAGCTGAGCAATTTTTTTTTTTTTTTGACTAATCAGTATGGTAAGGAATTGAGTTACAATTAATGAACTTAGTGTCTGAAGAATTTGATCAGGCCAAATAGATTCCTAAATCTGTCATGTTGAATAGTGTGAGACTTGCTCTGAGCTTATAATTTTATCAGTAGTTCTGTCTAGAACTAACCAGAAATAGCCACCAGGCAGCACAGAAGGGTAATGTGGTGAGTTTATAATGTGGTGGACTTTATACACAACACTTACCATACACAGTGCAAATAGGGGAAATTAAATGAGGACCAGATCTCACAAAACGCTTTGTCACTGATCCAGCAGAAAAGTGCTAGCATCCACCAAAGACCTGAAAAGAGACCCAGTTTGTATACACGCAGGTTTTCACACCTGAGAAGAAAAACATAAATAAGTTGTTACAAAACAATGCCAAACACCCATCTTTAAAATGACTCTACCATAAATGTCCTTAATAGAGGAACTTCAGGTAAAGTAAATCTGGCTTTGATGCAAGGCTGTGGTGAGGTAACAAAATAAACAAATGTTTTATCAATAGCTGTGTTTTGGGTATTGTCTCTTACACCGATGTGCAAATGGTGGGCAAACATCAAACCATTCTCATATCCAGGGAGGGGTATTCAGGACAACTAGTAATTAGTTAGACATGCTGTCAGTTAACAACCAGCCATTCAGCAAGTAGTCAGATTTGGTAATACGTGGAACTTCATAAAGATTCACATTATTGCCAAGGCACATTTACAGTCTTCATTGAGAGGTACAACTGTTTTTAAGAGCATGACACTAAACTGTGTACCTAAGCAGATATATGTATGGATCAATTTCATACATTTGACAGATAAAACCAGACTAGTGGGTACTTGTGCATTCTGACAGAGGAAAGGGTGTGTGCATGGAGAATATGAAGGTTTTCCCGGTCTGAAGTACAGAAACAACCATGTGCAACTGCATTCCATTTAAGATAAGAGGGTTGGCCTCAAACTTGCAGCTCAAATACCAAGAGCAGAAGGCAACTAACTTGCACTGGTTCAAAGAATTCAAGGCAGCAAAGGAAAACTGAAGGTTTCGTTACCCAATGCAAGATCAGCCGTAGAAATGGTACAGACTGTTATGAGAGGTTTGCTCAGTACCATTACCAGGTACTGCAATTTATTTTTATAAAATATAGGAGTAGATGATGCAGATGTTCTGCAAAGGACTACTTTAAGGCAGAAAGCATCTGATCTGCGTAATACTCCCGGGTTTTCTGTGATCACCCATCATGGATTCTTCAGCTCCTGCAGTAATTGTGCTTCAGAGGGCTGGGGACATGGTTGCTGAGGAGGCAGGGGATTGCAAAGCAAGTACTTCTAATACAATGAAGAGATGTAATGGTAATACCACTTGGAAACGTAGCCTTCCTTTATTTGTCAACAGACACTGATCATTCCAACTATCACTGAGAGAGAACCTATTAGCAGGGGGCCTGAAAGACATGTTCGCACTGCTGTGCACAGATCTGTGACACGCTCCTATCCTAGTCTGAAAGAACCTGGATCCCACAAAACTTGCACTTCCATTTGCACCTTTTGTCTACACAATGCACTGGTGTTCCCTATTTAACACAAATGGCAGTTATTTAAATATCAGAGTTGCTGCAGACACTGGTGTGCTCCAGTCAGTATAACGGAAGATCTCTTTAAAATGTAAAGATCAGTCTCAGGTTCTTTTCTATTTGCATTCTGGTTTTATGGTTTCTAAGGTCCTTAGTGATAGCTATCCTCCAAAACCTAGAGATTAACTTTATTTGTCAGTTTGACTCTATCATATTCTCCACAGCAGAAGACAAAGTGCTGTAAGACTCACAGTACAACTTTGAGAATTGGAACATCGTCCACACACGCTTGGGCTTTGCTCCACATTCCCACTAGTATTCAGACTGCAATCATGCCACCACCTCAACTTTATGCACACTCTACTGTCCAAGAAATGCTGTCCATGAAGTGAAACCCTCGCTCTGATTCCACAATAAACAGATTTGAGTTAGATCAAGCTGCAGCATGAGGTATGCTGCAAGACAGAAGACTGACCTAGTGTAATGGCATATGGAAAAAAAAAATCCTTGACAAAGATGTCTGAACTGCCAAACAAGTTTGTACTAGATCTGCTCTTGCATGTGGAAGAAGCATTTCTGATCTGCTATCAGAAGCACTGAAGCCATATCTAGCATATCATCACACTTGGCCTAAGGATCTCAGAAGGCAAAGCTGCATTCGGGAGAAATATACTCACCTCTTCAACTCCGCAATAAGCAAAGCTGTGCAGGGAACACCCAGAGTCATCAGCGAGATGTTGTTGATGGCAGGTTTAATGAAGGCAAGGCAGGTAGTAACTCCAGACAGAACACCCACAGCAGCTTTAAAACGGCTCCTGAACAGGGTTTTTATGGGGCAGAAAGACTGCTCTTAATTCAAAGCTTGTAACTGCTAAAACCAGAAATCTTAAAATTATTTTAATACCGTAATAAAATTTAGGTTTCTCTAGTTGTGCTGAGGAGATGCAATGACAACACACATAGAGTGGATGTGGATCTGGCACAGACTTGCATGTGAACACAGAGTTAATCATATACACAAACCTTTGCTATGCAGTGGTCTTCTACACATGCGTGCATACATACTCATCACTGGCTTCAAAACAAAGACCACAGTCCAATCTTCCTCCTCCCACAACACTATACTTCCTCAAAAAAGTTCTGTGTCATCATTCTTCAAGCTTTTAATGTGGATTTTTAGGATATTTTGTTACTGTTAATGCCCCAACTTCTACAGTCATCTTACAGTCTGCTTTCCTTTATCTCTTTTAAGCCTTAAAAGATACTGAAAACACATGGTAAGTATGAACATTTATTTTAATCAAATTCAACAGTAGGTGAGCAATTCCCAGAAGGATCTTTTCCAAGACTAGGATTTGGTATATTCCTAGCATAAATGAAATCAGAATTGGGTCCTGTGCACAGACAGCCTGACAACTTTTAAGTTAAATATATGTTAACAGTTGTTTAAGCTTCAAGTTTGGACTTTAAACAACCCATTTCCGGTCTGTGGGTGGACTATGGCAGACAGAGGATCATCACATTGCCCTTCCAACTACTGGCCCACAGCTTTATGAAACAGTTGCTGTCCTAGAATGGCTTTTCTGTGTCTGAAGTAGGGTCTCAATATACTTCTGCAGTACCATTCCATGGATATAAGTGTTACCGCCTTCACCGAGCTCATTCAATTTGCCTTCTCCTATAATGTTCTCCTTTCTCCTGGAAGGCAATACTTAAGATACTTAAGTAGGAAGATCTGATCTGACATGAATGTCTTCATGAATAAAGACACCACAAATTGGTCATGACAGATAATAATATTTGCAGCACTGAAAATCCGAAGTGTGATGAGAATGAAGTAAGCGAAGACCACAGCACTGAGTACAGGATAGACATAATAATAGAGCATTAGCTAGGCAACACAAAAACCCCAAAAATATTAACCAAACTTGTTCTAGGTGAGGGCCTGTTGCCCAGCACGTCTCTCTCTTCTATCCTTTAAAAAGGAATCAAGACCTTAACAAGTAACTGTCTTGACAGATTCTCTGGAAGAGACATGTCCTGAAATGTTAAAGGAATGGGGACATCCTTCACCTCATCTCAGTATTTTTATGGATCAGTTATAACCTGGGAGATTTAGTACTTACAGTTTTAACAAGAAGTTCAACAGTATTCCATCTCAAAAGTGCTGTTATTCCTTTAAAATAGAATATAGTTTAACATCTTGGCCCATTCTATGTACATACCCAGCGTGAGGGACTGAAAAAAGTTACTAAGAAGTTATTACTGGCTGGAAACAACTCTGTGCGGGGGGAAAGGAGGCAGATCTGGTTCTGCCAAGGTGGGATTGTGCTCTGTTCCCTCCATAACCCCACCTCCTTGAGAGCCACTGGCACACCAGGAGCAGTGCCCCATACCTCTGCCTATCTCTGGAGCCTTTAGTCCAGCCCACACCACACACCGTGAAGCCCCTAACCCAGCCCCAGAACGGCTGGCACACTGGAAGCCCCACCCGTGGGGACAGCCACAGGAGTCCAGAGCAATAAAATCCGCACCATGTGAAGCTAGCACATATATGCAGCCCTGCTGCCTCCTGGACTCCTGGTGGCTGGATCTATGCTGGATCTAGGGTGGTAGCTATAACTCTCTTTTCCTCTTCTTCTTTCTTTCTTCTTCTTCTTCTTCTTCTCCTAATTTCCTTTTCTTGATATTTGAGTAACTGAAACCTGGATGGGTTGGAATTTGCTAAGTCAATGCTTTGTGAAAAGCTCTAAGTTGATTGAACGCTTCTTTGAAATTTCTGCTCAGTTCCTTTATTTTCCAAAATTTGCCATTAAAAGTGTATTATTTTGACCCCCTGAGAAGCATTGTAGTGTTTCTCCTGTGTCTGGCCTCAAGTTATAAAAAAACTGAAGCCCCCTTTTAATAAATCTTTTGGTGATTTAATAAATCACCAAAAGATAGTGACAGATGAAATAAAACAGCCCCTTTAGGCTTTTGAGGGATAATTTACAGAGTTTATATAAATTACACATCAGATCAAGACTCTGAATCCTTCTTCACTTGAACTGAACATCTAAGATTCATACCATAAACCAAAAGACCCCAGTAAACCTGTTTGCTTGTTAAGCTGATGGTGTTCTATAACAGCACTGTGCTGCAATGTGCAGATGTACTGCATGACAAAGCCATTAAAGCACATAGAATCATAGAATAGGCTCAGTTGAAAAGGACCCATCAGGATCATTGAGTCCAACTCCTGGCCCTGCATGTGACACCCCAAGAATCGTAACAGGTACCTGAAAACATTGTCCAGATACTTCTTGAACTCAGACAGGCTTAGTGCTGTGACCACTTCCCTGGGGAGCCTGTTCCAGTGCCCAGCCACTCTTTGGGTGAAAAACTTTTTCCTGATATCTAACCTAAACCTCACTCCAGCTCAGCTTCATACTGTTTCCTCGAGTCCTGTCACTGGTCTTTAGAGTGAAGAGACTGACACCTGCCTCCCTGTTTCCCCTCATGAGGATTTTGAAGACTGCATAGAGGTCTCCCCTCAGTCTCATCTTCTCCAGGCTCAACACATCAAGTAGCCTCAACCACTCCTCATGCAGCTTCCCCTCAAGGCCCTTCACTGTCTTTGTTGCCCTCCTTTAGACACTCTCTACAAGCTCAGTATCTTCATTATATTGCAGTGCCCAAAACTGCACACAACATTCACCTCCCTTAACTGGTTGGCGATGCTTTGCCTGATGCCCCCTGGACACGGTTGGCCCTCCTGGCTGCCAGGGCACTGCTGACTCAGATTCAACTTGCCATCGACCACGACCCTCGACCCCTTTCCATGTCAGTGCTTTTGGGCATCTCATTCCCCAGTCTGTATGAACACTGAGGGTTGCCCCATGCAAGGTGTAGAATTCAGCACTTTCAGTTATTGACCTGTGGTTGGTGATTGCCAGGTCCTCTCATTTGTTGAGGTCTCTCTGCAGGGCCTCCCTGCCTTTGAGGAAGTCAACAGCTCCTCCCAGTTTTGTGTCAACAGCAAATTTACTTAGTATTCCTTCAAGTCCTGTGTCCAAGTTGTTAATGAAGATATTGAAGAGAACTGGGCCATACACATAGGCTGTACACAGTAATTAGAAGTACACTCTTCCCAGTGCAAGCTATTTTGAGGAATGGCCAATCTAGTGAATAAACTTCTCTTCACCCACCCTCCATTGGCAGCTTCTAATCAGGCATATGTCGAGGAAAAAGACAAAAACAAAAAAACAAACCAGTCTTAGCAGTCTTCAGAGAGCAACTGGTGCTGGAATTCAAACCTCTGCACTACCTCAACTTTACTACATAAAAGAACAATATGTACAAAGTTTACAGCACAATTCTTTTAGTAGGGGGCAAACCAAAATCAATTTTTTTTAAACTGGATATGATGTGCTTTTTTCTAAACCTGCAAGAAAAGTAAAAAATCCTTTTACAAAAACACTAAGTTTCTAAAGAAATGCTTGGCCTTTGAATATTGAAACACCACCCTTAACCACTGCCTTAAATATTCAGATGATCTTTCAGCTGACATTTCCACAAGTCCACTTGTATTTACACTTCAGGATATACAAAAGAAAGAGTAAAAGATGACTTCTTTTACATTAGCTGTAACTTATACAAACTACTCATTGTAAACGTCTCCCTGCAATAAACAAGAACTGACTCTTCCAGAGGCAAGTCACCTCATCCCAATACCTGAAGTTACAGGGTGCAAACCCTGCCCTCAGCAACCACAGACTTGGGAATTCTGAAAAAAATGGGCTGAAATATAAGCAACCATAAGAGAATGGAGCGAGCAAAGACAGCAGCAACAGTGGTAAGGCTGGATGACAACTCAGTGCCGTTATGTGCAGGTTTAGGTGTTAGCACAAGAAGTTGCAGCAAACTTGAAAGTGTACATGCATGACTGTATGATTACCTGTCATTTCGAAAAACTCTGGGCAGGTATCTCCTAGGGAACCACATGGCAAGAGCACACATCAGGACCCAGAGAATAGCCAGCTCATCCAGCATCTGGCCCAGGAAGCTGAGTGTGGCATGAAAATAAACAGATCCAATTCCTGGAAGAATTAATCAAAAGACAGTATGAACAGTTACAGTACCATAATACACTGAAATGCACTCCTCATGCTCAGAACTTCAAAGAAAATGGTGGATACCATTTGGTCTAGAAAAGATCATTAAAAAGGAAAACCAGAAAATAAATGCCAACTTTCCTAAGAGGCAATCCAAGTCATTGGCCCCACATTAATTACAAAGCAAACACTTCACAGAAGTAGCAGCTGAAGATGTCAGTTCCTACTAAAAAAGCAGATGTATATGAAGAGACATCATGTGGAAAAGTATAATGCAAAACCAATCAAGGAATACAAGTCAAATGCCGCTTCTGATTTTCTCAATAGCACAAGAATAGGTAAAACAAAGATAAAAAGCAGCATCTAGCAACTAGACTACTAGTTTATATAGGTTTACAGGTGGAAAGTTGGTCACACTTTCCCAGAGGGCTCTCATAATCCCTTTAAGTGCCTCCAGAAATGAACACACTTCAGAATCTCACATCTACAAAACAGCTCAGCTTCTGGCCCTTCTCAATGCAATGCTAAACCTATTATTCTCTTCAGTTGCACTGGCACTTTCAGCTCTCATTTAAACGACAACATAGGAAGCAGGGTCAGCACTGCTGTAGAATAAGCAAAAATATGAAAAAAAGAAAAGTATGCAAAAGGATAGGAAGGGGCCAAAGTTCCCACCAACCCCAAACTGCAAAAGGCATTTTCCTTTCAGAAACTATGGCTGTTCTGGCTTTATGCAAGTAAAGTCAAATTCTTCTGTACATGTTAAGATTGCTTTGTTTTGCAAAACAATCAAGTGTAAGTAATAAGAACGGATTTCCTCCCTCAGTTCACACAGTTGGCAAACAGACTAACCAACTTACCAACCACGACTAGCAGAGTCCATATTAAATATATTCCACTGTTGAAGCAGATTGCATATTGACGGAACAAGCACATACATATGGGTGGTAAAACGAAAAACAAGACGTTGCTTATCTAGGAAAAAAAACAACACAGTCTCACAAAGACAGAAAGTAAACAAACCTTAAATATCCACAGGGTTTCAAAGACATCTATAATAACATTTTGTCATCCAGTGAAGCTCCAGCTCAACAAATTACAGCCCTCTGTTTTTTCCAATGCTTAGATGTTTTTGCAAAAGCATTAACTTGTTTTGTTTAGGATCACTAACTAATAACAGCATAAAAACTTTAAGCAACATAAAATGCAGCTAGTCATCTTTAAACTACATTTCAAGTCAATTCCCAGAGGAATTTTATTGAGAATCTACAAATATTCAAGACTGTGGCAATCCGGAAGGCATACAAGAGCAAGCAGCTGAGGAACAGGATGTATAGACCAGTGACTTGTCCTCTCAATGGCTGTCAAGCCTAGCATGGAAAAAGCACTAGAAGTACTGGCACGAGACAGAGCTAATCAAGCTGGAAGTCAATTTACAGAGCAAGAGTTCTAACGTGGAAGGTCTGAAATACAACACTAAGCTAAAAGAGTTAGAACCCTTTTTGTGCAGGGCAAAGAGAGCGTGGAGGTTTAAGTCCTTTCGCATTTCATTTTTTTCTCTTGGTTCTCCAACAACTGAATATGAAGTGAAACTAGCTACAGGAAGGTAAAAAAGCTGATAATTCAGGCCATTGCTAGAGGTTTTTGTAATTTAATATGTAAGATTTGAATGAAGTCATGTTTTATGTTTTCTCTTGCCTACCAACAGCCTAAAGCATGATTCTCCAGTTAAAGACTGAAAATACTTTACTGGCAATTAGCAGGAGCTGTCACTCTCATAGTGATCACTTGGTTTTCCGGAGAAGGAGCTGCCACTGCTGAGGGCCAGGCATGGCACTATAACTGAGCAGCTATGAAAAGACTCTACTCCTGCTCCACAACGGGGCAGGGGACAGAATGAGTTCTCCAGCCTCAGCTTTCTCATGTTTGCCCACTTAGCCTAAGCACAAGAAAAAAATCATCCCCTGCAACATTTCCACAAAGTTGATGTAGAAAACAATTCTGAATTGTTTTGGCAAGAGCACTCCTTTGGGAAAGATCACCTCTGCACAGAGACTTACAAATTTTTAATGACATCAGTGAAAATCTAGTGGAGAAATAATTCAAGAACAACATATGAATTTGTTCATTCAGCCACTGCTGTCCACCGTTCAACACAATCTGAGAACAGATTTTATGAGGCGGAACAATTTGCTAAGCCCATGCAAAGCAACCTACATGTTCCAAGAAAGAGGCTCACTTGAGCATCTTCCAGTCATAAAAGAAAACACAGAACTCCATGCAGTAATGCTGGGAACACAGTCATGGACCAGGATCCCAGTGCCGATACAAACACAGAGCGGAAGACTCCCCTTTCCCCAACACGGGCAGGAAGCACACATGGTGACAGCTGGGATGATGGAACACGAACAAGTCCTCTTGGGGCCTGGGAGTGCTCTATGTATTTTTGGCTTTTAGACACAGGCCAAAGACAGCTGTCAATGGGCAAAAATAGATGGTTATAAGTAAAGTGGATTGGAAGGCAACTTTTCCATCACTACTGAAACTGACTAATGGGGAACATCAGAATAGGCAATCATAGTCTATAAAGTTTGGCCAGAAAGTCTTTATTCTGCCTAGGAACAAGGCAAAGAAGGAAACACTACATCTGCTTACCACAGTTGGAGCAATGCAGATTTACGGTAGTGATGAGCCAACAGGGGAGCAGTTCTGTCCTATGGTAGCACTCCTCTGGCACTGAACTATCATTCATGCTAAAGTCCTGTCTGCAAATGCAAGAAAACCCTTGCAAACTGGAGCCTGAGCACGACTTGTACTCTTTGCAGTGGCCAGCAGGAAGATCTCCTAAAATCTTAGAAGTTGAAATAATTTTAGTACTGAAAGTTTCAATACTATAGTATGATTTCAGAAAGTATGGTTTCAGAAAGTGCATGTGCCATTTTTTCCATAATAAATTGGCCTGCATGATTTCGTAAAGTACAACTCATATAGTGAAGAGCAAAAATTGGTATCATTAGTAGAGAAAATTTCCTTCAGGATCTGCAAAAGGCAATGATTAAAAGCTGCAGTTCTAGAAAAAAGGTAAGCAGGCCATCAATAACAGTCCATCCTTTGGCTTCATATAATTCTGCACCTTTAGTTTTAATTTCCAACTAATTAATTATATGATAAGAATACAGGACATAGGCCTACTGGACAGAGAGAATGCCAGAGGCATGTTCAGATCATGATAACAGAACTTCACTCACATCTGGCCACTCTTGACAAGAGTATGTTTCCCGCAGTCCTACCGAAGATCCTGCATTCTTCACTATCAGCTACATCTCCCAGACATTAGCTGCAGCATCCCATCACCATAGGAAAACTTACTGCTCTACCTCTTTGTGAGCAGAAGGCAAAAGTGGACTGAAGTAGCTCTCAGTGAGATCATAGAATCTGTTATCTTCTATATCCCAGTACACAAGCATGCCATTCACAAATACTAAAAATCCTCAGTGATAAAAAAGATGAAGCAGAGAGAGTACAAGCATTCTCTCATAATCCTAAGACTACCTCACAGCTTTTTAATACTTTTATCTCCATGCCACTACGGAATACAAAAAGAAAAATAAACTCCTGGCAATTAATTCCCTTCTTACATGGAAATTTGGCAAAAAAGTACAAGCACAACTGAATACAACATATTGAACTCCTAAGTACTGACTTTGCTAACAACAGGGAAAAAATACTGGTTTCAGGCGTTCAAAACACAAAAGCTTTTTTCATAAATATCTCTTCAGAGAGGGTTATACTGCATCAGGACACATTACTTTACTCATTTCAGAAAGAAAAGGAAAAAAAGAGATAGTTTTCTTGTAACTGTTCTTTCAATTTGAGCCACAGAGTGTTTTGTGGTCTCTTTACTGAAGAAGTATAAGACCTGAATTACTTTAGCTGGACAAAATCACATCTAGCTTGTGTATGTTTTAAAAAATTAGTTTGATCAACTTGTTCAAAACCTTAAAACAGACATTCTCCTACTGATTTAAGCATGTTGAGTGCTTTGGTTTGAGTCCCACCAGAGTAAATAAATGTTTCACAAATGCACTACAGATAAGCTGCTCCAGTTTTGTGCTTACACGAATACTGCGTGAGACCTTAACCAAAACTCTGACCTCAGCTGTGACAGCTTAAAATGTGGATTAGCAAGGTTTTAATCTAAAGCTTAACGACCCAGATACCAGATTCAGGTTTGCTGAAGAATGGTTCCTGACACTTCAAGAGGTTTGATTCAGAATTGATTTCAGAACCAGAACTGACGCATTGAAAAGGAATAAAATTGGGATGTCACCTAAGATACCTACTAGAGTAGGGCCAAAATTTCCCAAATGTCTTGTGAGCATCAGTTTTTATGCGGACAGAGTTGTACAACCACCCCAAACCACTTCAAGGCACTGGCTTTGATTTTCAGAAGTTGCTAATGCAAAAATCCTTACAATGACTCGGTACTCCTGAAGAGACGCTAAACATGACTACCCTCAACACAGCCTCTTTTTTCCCTCCGCTTTTGGTGTACAGCTTGCTGTTTGCACAGAGCTGCCACAAAGTAGCAGGCTTCAGGGCAAACCTTTTCCTGTATCTGTCTGGAACCTCAGTTATTCATCTGGACACAGCTGCAGCTTCTAACATTTTGCAAGCTTCTATAGCACTGCTAATCAGCTCAGTACAGCGTTGTGGTTTAAACCCCGCCAACAACTTTTTAGTGGTTTAATCACTGCCCAGCCACTCGCTCATGTTCTTCATAGCGTGATGGGGGGGAGAACTTAAAGGGTAAATGTGAGAAAATTGGGTGGGTTGAGAAATAGACACTTTAACAGGTGAAGCAAAAGCTGCACACATAAGCAAAGTGAGACCAAGAATTCATTCAGAACTTCCTATGGGCAGAGGAGTTCAGCCATTGCTAGGAAAGCAGGACCCTGTCACGTGTAACATGACTTCGGAAGACAACCACCATCAAACCGTTTCCTTCTTCTTCCCCGAGTTCTATATGCTGACCTCAATGCCATATGCTCTGGAATATCCCTTGGGTCAGCTGGAATCAGCTGTGCCAGCTGTGTCCCCTCCCAATTCCTTGTGCACCCCCAGGCCACTCACTGGTGGGGTGCAGTGAGCAGCAGAAAAGGCCTTGACCCGAGGAACGCTGCTGAGCAGTAAATGAAAACATCCCTGAATTATTAACACTGTTTGCAGCACAAGACATCACCCCACAGAAGTGACTATGAAAAAATGAACTCTACCTTAGACTGAACCAGCACATACAGTCAGATGGATACCCATCCCCCTGCATAGCTGGCTCCCAAATACATTTGCTGTCTTCAAATAACTTTGTTTATCCTGCCCTTTTCCTCCTTTTGTTTTTGGTTCTTGCGCGGTGACATCAGACACAGAAAAAAAGCCGACAGTTTCCCTCACACACCCTCAAAATTCTCCTGCAGCCACCACCCATAGGTCTTTGGCAGCAAAGTAAAAGCAAAAAAAAAATCAGATTAGCCATGTACACCATGCAATAACTTGCTCTGTATGTGCAGCACCTCCCATTATACAAACTCCAGTGAGTGAAGCCAGACACCAAATTCTTTCTTCCATTAGACATTGGCTTGAAAGGAAAAGATAGATCAGAAAAGGATGGAATACGAGAGAAAAAAACTGTACATTTTAAAGCACAAAAGAGACAAAGCAGAAGCTCCAGCTCCTCATTTGTGCAGATACCACCTCTTATAGAACAGAAAAGAAACTGGGCATTTGCAGGTTTGCTCCTGGACACCTGTTTCTCATGGAAAGGCAAACTACTTGAAAACCTGATGGGTTATCTTACTGTGGCGTACCTATTTGTCACTGTAATTCTTTACATCAACAGGTTGTCAGGAGCATTGCTCCCTCTCCAAGATGTGTGGTACAGGGCAGCCCGACTCTTGTTGCTGAGACTGGGCTTTCTTAAGTTATTTCCAGCAGCCGAAAGGTATTGGGAAGATGCAGTAGGGTTCAGGGGTAAACCACAACTTATTAGAAAGAAGCAACAATCACATTATTCCTCCTCCCTCTCCTTCCTTTCTTCACCTACTTCCTTAAACAGTCATTTCTTCTCCCAAAAGTACACTCTTGACTTCATCCTGCAACCTTTAGGCAAATCGTTCCCGAAAATTCACATACCTGTGTGAAATCAAGTTTTACCTCCAAAGACCAAGGTGTTTATATATTGACCCATCACTGTCGTGCAGTGGGTGTCAAGGGAATGCCACCTGTCTGAGCAGACGGGTACCAGACGCGGGCAATCCGGCACCAAAAATTCTGCGCTTGGCCACCACAAGGCTCGACACAGACAAGGAAGGGGCCTGCTGCACACTACTTACTCGTAGCAGTATGGCTACTATGACTAGTAACCTCCCCGTTTTATACCTGCAACACCAAACCTCTCCTTTTTCTTTAATTTTAGGCATGTCAGAGACTGGAGGAGGAAAAGACGGAGGCAGCCACAGAAGGACAAGCTACAATTCCACGAAAACCGCGCAAGAGACGGGGGCGGCAGGCAGCAGAAGCCCCCAGAGCAGCAGCGGACCCTGGCGCCGCCTCACGCTGGCCCACCCGCCGCGCCCCGGCTCCGAGGGCTCGTCGCTCCCGCATCGCCAGGCAGCGGCCGCCGCCACGCACCGTGTTGTAGAACTCGGCGATGGCGGGCACGATGGTGTAGTTGTCCTCACACCAGTCCACCTCCGAGCTGCCGGCCCGCAGCGGGTCCCACCACAGCAGCGCCCCCATGGCGCCCGCCCGGGCGGCCCCGCTCCGGCCCAGCGCCGCCGGGCGGAGGGGCGGACACCGCGGGGCGGACACCGCACCGCCTTCCCCACCGCCCGCGCAAGGGAAGGGGCGGGCCGGGGGGGGGGCGGCCCTTCCACGCACAGGCCGGCAGGCCCGGTGTGGCCGGGGCGGAGCTGCGACTGCCCCGCGGGGCCCCGGCTAGCCGGGCTGGATGAAGAGCCACTTCCCCGCTCCCCGGCGCCCCTGAGAAGCCGTATACCTCACCCGCGTGGGCAGCCCGCCCGCGTCCCTTGCCTCCTCAGAAATACCACAGAATCACAGAACTGTTTAGGGTCGGAAGGGACCTCTGGAGATCATTCAGTTCAACCCCCCTGCCAAGGCAGGGTCACCTAGAGCAGGTTACACAGGAACGTGTCCAGGTGGATTTTCTTTGTCTCCGGAGAGGGAGACTATTCGACCTCCCTGGGCAGCCTGTTCCAGTGCTCTACCACCCTCAGTGGAAAGTTCTTCCTCAGATTACAGTGGAACTTCTTGTGTTTTACTTTATGGCCATTACTCCATGTCCTGTCACTGGGCACCACTGAAACGAGTGTGGCCCCATTCTCTTATCACCCACCTGCGACATATTTATATGTACTGATGAGGTCCCCTCTCTCAGCCTCCTCTAGTCTTAACTAAACGGGCTCAGCTCCCGCAGTCTCTCCTCGTGAGAGAGATGCTCCAGACCCCTGATCATCCCTGTGGCTAAGGGGCACTGCCTCGCTGTAGGAACGGTATCAGAGGAAACAGTTTTCCCCGCCAGACGTTAACCCCGGGCAGGTGCCCGGTTCCCGCCGCGCCCACCCTGGGCAGGTGCCGGGTTCCCGCCGCGCCACCCCGGACGGGGTGGCGCGGCGGGAACCCGGCACCTGCCCAGGGCGGGGACACGTCCCCAGGACACGCCCCTCGCTCGCCATAGGGCAGCCCCGGTCACGCGGGGTCCGGGTGGTGACGCTCTCGCGAGAGCTGCGGGTGTATGTGGGCAGTGCGGGCGGAAGTGCGGCCCTTTCCGGCGACGCCGAGGCCCGAGCAGGATGAAGGTGAGGCGGTGCCGGGCCGGGCCGGCGCCCTGGGTTGGGGAGCCCGGGCCCCACTCCCGCCGCAAATGGCCCCGCCGCAGCCCCCCGGGCTGCCGCCGCCGCCCGATGGTCCCCGGCGGCGGGGCTGGAGCGCCTTGGCGCGGCGGATGGGAGCGGATTGGCAGCGCGCGACATGGCGGCCGCGCTGGCCCCGCTGCCTCGGCCCGCTGCTCTCCGGACGCCGGGCAGCGAGGCGCCGGGCTCGGGAGCGGCCGCTTTTCTCTCGGAAGGGCCTTGCGAGCGAGAGGCCCGTGAAGCCGGCAGCGGGGCCCGGTGGGGCGGCGCCGTGCGCTGTTCCCGGGCCGTGCTCGGGCACAGTGCCGGGGGGCTCCCCCCCCCAGCGCTGCGCTGCGCTGCGCTGCGCTGCGCTCCGCAGCAGCCCCAGGGCATCACGAGGGATCACTCACGGCAGGGGCCGCTCCCCTGAAGTGACTGTAGTGGTTTGCACGGGTTGTGCTACGAGGGGTTTCCAGGAGGAGGAGGGCACAGGTTTCTGCTGCCCTCACCTTGTTCTGCTCGCAGTCCGTGGTTGAGCTCCGGCTGCGATAGTCAGTTTTCTGTGCGACTGAACGAGTTGTGCAGCCCAGGGTGGGCGGACACTGACCTCCCCTGGCTCGGTGCCCCGAGTGCCGCGGTGATGGGCTGTGCCTGGTGAGCGAGCGTTCCTGGAAGCGGGTGGGGAATTTCAGCTTTCAAGTGTCGAGATCAAACCAGTAGGTAAATACTGATCTTTCGTTAAGATGCCTCAGAATTTTCAACCGTGCCTGTCCTTTTCTCTTCCTTTTTTCTTGTTAGCTCAACATCTCCTTCCCAGCCACTGGCTGCCAGAAGCTCATTGAAGTGGATGATGAGCGCAAGCTGCGAACGTTCTATGAGAAACGGATGGCCACGGAGGTCTTGGCTGATTCCCTTGGTGAGGAGTGGAAGGTAAGTAACACAGAAGGGCTTGTCAGAGTTGTATTTGAGGAGCTTATATTACAGAACTACAGAAGTTTTTAGAAATGCAGTAGTCACGATAACAGCAGTTGTATGTCGTATGTTTGGCAGTTATCTTGGAAGTTTCTCTGGCTATGGATGTACAGAATTAAGTGATTAGTCTAGCCTGTTTTGGTACTTTAAATTATCAGAGTGGAATTTTTTCATTGTTCTTTAGAACCTTGTGTTTGAGGTTTCTTGCTGTGTTTTGCAGTAGTTTCTTCTCCATATGAGTGCTGTCATGGTATTCAGGACAAATCTGCAGTGTGAAACAGCTGATCCTTTCTTTAGTTAACAAGCTGGAAATGGACCTTGTCGTCTTTAAACTGCTGCTAACACATGGAAAAAAGCATGGGCCTGGTGGATGGGTTTGGAATAGTTCAGTGTTAATACCGACAGTGCAACTGGATTTAATAAAGTTGATATTTTCTGCTACCACCTTTGCAAGGCAGGCAATAAAAGCTTTACTTTTTACCTTCCTACTCCAGACACTCTTGCAGTTTTCCAGTTCTGTGCAGTTTTCCAGTTAATGATAACAGGCTTTAGTTAGGTTTAGATTTAAAAAAAGCTAGATAATAATGGACAAGGTTTTGTGTGGTGTAACTTGAACAAAACTTTAGGAATCGCTAAATATAAGTTATGGTATGCAGAAGTATTTTTTACGTCTTCCAGGTAAAATTCCTGAACCATTGCAAAGGTGTTGGTTAAAGCAGTTGTTTGCAGTGGCAGTAACAAGTGACTTGTGCTGAATCAGGGACACAGTGTTTAGAGCATCCACTGTGTTGTGATGCCAACTGCTTTTGGAGGTAATAGAGACAAGGGCAACTAAGAAGTGTGTTTCTGTTTTTTGTAGGGATATGTTGTCCGGATCAGCGGTGGCAACGACAAGCAAGGCTTCCCCATGAAGCAGGGTGTCCTGACTCATGGACGTGTCCGCCTTTTGCTCAGCAAGGGCCATTCCTGCTACCGCCCCAGAAGGACTGGAGAGAGGAAGCGCAAATCTGTTCGCGGCTGCATCGTTGATGCCAACCTGAGTGTCCTGAACTTGGTCATAGTGAAAAAGGGTAAGAGTCTGCATGAAACAAATAAAAGTAGGCAGTAGCCTGCTTGCTGGTGGCTGGCAAGTTAATGTGGAACGCAAATGCTGTCCCAACTCTTAAATGTGAATGTGTCTTGAGATTCTTCTGGGCATTGCATTCTGGTCACTGAAAGACTTTTTATTGCTGCCAGCAATCTGATCATGTTAAACCAGCCAAGGGTAGCTGGGGTGGTGGTATTGGCAGGTGAACCCTAAGGATTATATAGTAGTATCTTGGATTTTTATGTATTTTAAACTTACGGTTTTGCTGCTGAAGCTGGTGTTCAGTAGAGGTAGTAGTAATTAGCATGTTTAAACTTGCATTCTCCAAGGTGAAAAGGACATTCCTGGGCTGACGGACACAACTGTGCCCCGTCGTCTTGGTCCCAAGAGGGCGAGCAGGATCCGAAAGCTGTTCAACCTGTCTAAGGAGGATGATGTTCGCCAGTATGTTGTGAGGAAGCCTCTGAACAAAGAGGGTAAGAACTCCAGTTTTTCAGTTCTTTGGTTTCTCGTAATCACTGGCAACAAGGTGTCCATCCTACTGCAGTGAATGAAGCACAATGAATAGCAGATCCAGGAGGTCACACTCACTATATTTAAGCTTTGTCTGCCGCAATTTGTGGAAAAGAATTTTCTTGGTTGCTTCATTTCTTCACCCCTCTTCCCCTTTTGTTTAATTTTTTTAATTTTTCGCAGTTTGTTTTTTTAAAATGTTTGATAGAATCTAGCCTAACATTCTAAGAATAACCCAATAGTAGTTGTTATTAAAACAAGAGAAAATATAAGGTGGAATATTGTTGGAACATTTTTATGTTGCAGGAGGGAAAAAAAGCAGTGTATAGAGTAGATGGTAAGATTTTGCCCCATTATTTATGGCAGTCTCCGAAATAAACTTTTATTGGAAGGGCACTGCTTTGCTTACTGTCTGTCTCTTGCAGTGTAAGATAGTAATTTTGGGTTCTCTTGCATTTGATCAGGGAAAAGAGAAAGTGCAGATTTTTAGCAGAAAGGACACAATAAAACGCGGGCCACTGTGAAAGGTTTTTGGGGAAAAGACTGCATCATAGGAACTATTTTATTCATTTAAGAACGTGATCCTGGTAGATGTCAGACTGTTGCTTGTAACTGCTGAAGTCAGTCAGCACTGGGAAGTGAAATTTTACAGATTTTTGTGGTGATGTGGTTTTTTTTGCTCAATGTGGACTACGTAGATCTATTTTTTGGGGGATAAACCATGTCAAACCTGTATTAAATGTTAGATTACATTTTAACACTGAAGACTGTTCTGAAAGTTAGATAATGATCATCCTTACTCATAAAACTTCAAAGTCTAGGAGGAGTTACTATAGACAGACCTGCTGAGAAAGTAGGAATTAACACTTGATTGTTGATAACAAATCATAAGCATTAGGACTATGTATTGCTAATGTGGCATCTTATACTAATTGATCATTTTTCCTGTAAAATTTGTCAAGATGTTGCACCCCATATAAGTTGCTATAATATGTAGTGCACTAAATGATAGTAAATAAATATATTTACTAAATAATAGTAAATAGAAGTTATTCCACAGTTGGTCTGAAGAGGCCTGTGGCCTTTTTGGAAGATAGTCTGCCACTTCTGATTTGTAATACATCTTTAGGCAAGAAGCCCAGAACCAAGGCTCCTAAGATCCAGCGGCTGGTGACTCCTCGAGTGCTGCAGCACAAGCGCAGACGCATTGCTCTGAAGAAGCAGCGTACTCAGAAGAACAAGGAGGAGGCAGCAGAATATGCAAAGCTCTTGGCCAAGAGAATGAAGGTGTGTTTGCAATTTTAATTGCCCCAGAATCAAGGGATTTTGCAAACTTGGCTGTATGCTTATAGCTGCTCTGTACCTAGTTCATTTTGAATATGACTGCCTAAACATGAGTATAAACACAGCTGGTCAGCTGGGCGGGGTTGAATATTTGTCTGTTTCTGCCAGTCCTAGTGCAATAGAACCTAAGCAGGCCCATTAGTTTAATTGAGAGCTTATTTTGAAGAAAACAACAGATACTTACTGTGAAAATAACTTCTTAAGTAGCAATTTTAGTTCAATGTATCCTGGTTTAACTCAGATGCTCAAGCATTTGAGTGGTTGTGTGGAGCAATGGGATTCAGCAGTTGATCTCAGTGGAAGATAACTTGGCAAGAAGGTACTTGTTTGGATGAGTTTTCTCTTGTTTCTAAAACTGCAGTACTGCTTCAGCGGTACTGCTGGAATATTTGGCACAATAGTTGCTGAGTTTCGTAACTTCCAGATGGAAATGAGGATACACCTCTTGTATGTTGTGAACTCTGCATTATTTTCTTTACTATTATTTTGGATGCATACTCTTTAAAGACGTCAGTCTGTACCGGTTTGTATACTTGTAGAATTTTTCTGTGAAGAAGGAAACAATTTTGCTATATTGA
Source organism: Empidonax traillii (assembly GCF_003031625.1). Lineage (NCBI taxonomy): Eukaryota > Metazoa > Chordata > Aves > Passeriformes > Tyrannidae > Empidonax > Empidonax traillii. The sequence goes on along the minus strand of NW_020955290.1, from coordinate 190,094 downwards.
CTTACGGAATCCATTCCTCCAACCTGTATTTTCCGTGATTTGTTTGTTTGTAGATATCTTAAAGTGCTCGATTATGCATAACATCTCTGTACTCTCTTCATGCTTTCAGGAAGCCAAGGAGAAACGCCAGGAGCAGATTGCAAAGAGACGCCGGCTTTCTTCATTGAGAGCTTCTACATCTAAGTCTGAATCAAGTCAGAAGTAAAGATGTACATGATATTAAAAATAAACCCTTTTTCTCGTTAACTTTGAGTGTGACACTTTCTTGTGTATGTTGTTACCAGCCATCTCTTTTAAATAGTAGTTCAGACTAACTCCATCGCACAGACCAAACTGGACCAGACCATAGTCTTGATTCAGTTCTCCTTGAGAACCTGGTGTCTTTACTGGGCAGTTCCAGTTCATAATCAACCTGTGCATGCATGTGGATGTCCCTTCGAGCAGTATTTAGCTGCAGGGACAAAACCGTGCGTGATGGTTTGGCATTTCTGTGGGCAGAACTTAACTCATTTAGTACTTATTTCAGTGGTTGCTTTGTTGTTTTTTTAATCCAAAGGGTAGTGTTTACATATGAGAAAACTGCTTTTGATACTGAGTTTAAGACTAGTAAAACTTACATCCTCCAGCTGATTCTTGGCAAAGTGCAGTTCTGAGACTTACTGTAACAGGCTCCCCACAGAAATGGTCACAGCCCCAAGCCTGCCAGAATTCAAGGTGTGTCTGGATAATGCTTAATCAAATGGTTTAGTGTTAGGTAAACTTGCAAAAAGCAGGGAGATAGTCTTGATCATTACAGGTTGTCTAGAATTTTGTAGGTATTGCACAGTTCTGCTCTTGAAATCAATACCAAGCATGAGTAAGCCAGCAGTTAAAAGGAAATCCAGAAATGTAACTCAAGGACTAAAAACTTCATAGTAGCCTTAATGTATTCAGACAGTCTTGGGAAATGGGACCTTGGCTCTAACAGAAAAATGTATGTTAAGTCAGCCCAGACACTAACAGAGAACCTAAATGTGTCACCAGCACTGAGGGCAAAGATCTACCTGCTGGCAGTGCTTAGTCTAGCTCACCCAGCTAGCTCACACAGCTTGCTTCGCTGTGAGGTAAGGCTGATGTCCACCAGGAACGTGAGGCCTTTCCTTGCTCAGCTGCTCTAGCCAGCCTGCTCCCAGCCTGCACTGGTGCATGAGGTTATTCCTACAAAAAGGCAGGACCTTTATGGTTATTTGCAGACCCCATCAGTTCTCCAGCTTGACAAGTTAGTGACCCTTCTTCACTCCTTGTAGACAGCAGAAGTTAGTTTCTACAGAGGCGGGGAGAACTACCACTGATGAGTACTCAACAGCAGCTCTGAACACATGAAGGATCAGAGCTTCTTTAAGCCAGCACCTTCTGCTATTGCCCTCTACCATCCTATTCCCTCAAATTTCCCACCTGATTCTGGTGGCAGTTCCCTCCTCTACAGCTTCAAACCCAACCTCTACTTGTGCTTCTCTGGGGATTCCTCAAATGCAAGCTTTTGTTCCTGTGTTAACACCCTCCCTCCTTCAGCCTCCTCCCTCAGGACGCCACATGAAGGGTAACAAATTTAAAGATGGTGTAACATTCTTAGCAGTGAGGAAAGCAGTCAGAGGAAAACATAGAAAGTCACCAGGATGCTGACAAGACTATTGAAGTTGAAAAGACTTCACTTCTTCAGCTATCTAAAACCAGGCCTGAAACTATGAGTTTATTATGAGTCTTCTCCACATGTAGCAGTTTGTTCTATGTATATCAGTCTCTTCAGAGAGAAAAGCCTTTGGAGTCTAGTATTCTTATTTTTACTGTCAGAATAATGAAGTGTCTGCCATACATGAGGAAGTTTGAAAGGTACTCGCTGTGAAGGTGAAGGCCTGAAACACTTGTAACTCACAATTCTATTGCTTAAAATTTCATCCCAGCCTCACTCCTATTACCACCCTTGCCCAATTTAAAAACAAATATCCTGGAAACTGCATGTAAATGTGCAAGGACGAGGCAGGAGGTCCACTGCTGTACACCAGGATGCATCAACTGAAAGCACCACTCTGTGCACCCATTATGAAGCCACTGAGAAAACAGAACTCCTGGGAAGTTCAATCAGCAACTTGTTCCTACCCCTTGATTAACAATTCTTCTTCTGGTCAGCAGAGAGCAGCAGCTCTGCTGTCAGGATGCCAGGGGCCATAACTTCCCTATAAACAAGATATTCATGGATTCTGTCTCCCTGAACCTGTTTCTAAACTCTTCCTACCTCTGCTAATTCCCATTGCTTCCTTAAGCTGCCACAAAGCCATCCACTGTCATGAAACAAATTTCCACAAATGAATCCCATCTTTAATTTCCCTCTCCCCCTGCTCCTGTTCTGTCCCACCATTCAGCAGTCACCGAGGTACTGTGAAACGATGACTCAGGAAGGCAGTCAAAGGTCTTTCCTTTTTTCCAGCTATAGGCTGAATTTGCATTTAAGATCAAATTCTTTCAGGCATGTAAGTGCAATAGCAAAATAGCAAAAAAGCTGAACAACTAGAATTTTTTATGTAGGATCATACATATTTTATTTTGGGAAATACATTAAAAATTGTTTCTTAGGTTAGAATATACAGAATTCAGAATATGCAGTGTCCTTTTAAAGTCAATTTTTTGTCAAATGTACAGAAAACATTACAGAGAAACACTTGTTAATTAAAGCACAGTAAATGGATGCCATTTTTCAACAGTTCAAAACAGTCTCTAAACCAGTGCAAATTTTATAGCATTAAACTTCCCAGCTCACTTAATAAATTCATAATTTATTCACACTACATCATTTCATCCTCACTACAATACAGTCTAAGCTCCTAAAAGGAGTTTATTGTGCTTCTAAATAAACAGCAAACAATCCCTTTAATTTGCACCTTTGGTTGATGCAGACTGAAAGAACAAATAAAAACGCCATCCGTTTCTCTCGTCGTATGCATCACAATATACAGCACAGGAGAGCAGAGAACTAGAGTCCAATCATTTAGTTTCAACACTTAAAAGTTAAAAGGGTCTTCGTTTCTTAAAAACATATTGAAAAGCTGATATACAGAATGCATTTTAAAGGTTTTTATTAGTTGAAAGAAAAAAACCCCACCTTTGTTGAAAATGTATAATTATGTGAATAATATGACCTGCTTACCGTTTAATGAAATAAAAGTTATCTGCACTGAAATAATTGTTGAATTAAAAGTTTTAAAAAGAGGAAACTACTGAGTGGATTCTTGAATTACATACATTTTAACAATCAGTTTTAAAAATATAATTTCTATGATCTAATTTAATATACATTTTGAAAATATCCCCTGTGTTGCAGTTATTCAAGGAAAGCAGTAAACTCAATGAAAGGTATATTCTTCTAGCTGCAGCAATACAAAAAGCCATTAATTCACAGTTAAAATGGAATACAATTACTCATTCACAAGTGCAATATAGGTTGAGCTTAACTAATGTGAAATTCTGCCAGGAACAAGACTGAGTTACTTGCAAAACAAATGCATTTAGTTTGAAACACATATACTAAATAAAATAACTTCCATTATAATTGTACTTACTGTCTTGATTTATATAAAATGTAAAGATGGGGTATGACTATAAGTAACATACAGATGCTTCTAGTAACATGTAAAATCTGTAACCAATTACTGTGCCAATATTGCAGCCACATCAGTCTCCTGATGACACCTAAGGGAGTTTCAATGTTTTTAGGTTTTGGAGATGCACCAGAATATAATTCATAAAGAAAAACTTTGTAACTTAGGAATCCTGATTTTAAACACTGAAGACCTCATTTGTTGTTTTAATTCTACAAAAAAATAGCTATTTTCATATGAGCACACAAGCTACGTGTCTAACTGTTTTATAGTCGGGTGAAAGATGCAAGAGAGTATATTCCCAGCCTGACTGCCGCTCAACATCCTTAGAGCAACAATTCAAGGAAGCTTCTCTTTGATAATTGTTATTCGAATACAACCTTCCTAAGTTCTTGGGCAGACCTGAAATTCATTCTTTGCGTCCACATATGTAACCAGATTATTTTACATCCTCACTTTCTGCGCACATTGAAAGTTTGAAGTTAATGGTGATTTGAAATGTTTTCTTCAGGTTACAAGTCAGAATTCCAAAATACACACAGAAGAGCGATCTCCTCCTGAACACTGGCTGTTCAGCTACTAGAAGGAGTAGTTTTGCAAGTGAGCAAAATGCTACTTTTTTTGCTTACACTGAGTGGAAAACAGAACTAAAAATCAAGCTTTTCCACACTCCTCCTTCACAACATTTTGCTCAGATCAGTCATGTATTATGGATTGAGATGAATCTGGATTCCTAAGAGTGAGGTGTCAAACAAATTAGAAGCACTTGTAGGTAACTAAGTCATTCCCATAAAGCCCAAGAAGTTCGTGCTGTCAACTAACTTGCAGAGAAATGTGCCTTTAGTGCCCAAATGTCAGAAAAACAAAAGTGTTTGCAATTCACTCACAAAAAACTTCTGAAAAAAACTTTTGAAACTTTTCCCTGCTTAATTTTGGCCAGATTTTCAACTATATGAATATTGAGCCATGCCAAGCTATTTTATTCCATGCCCTTTTCTTATGCACACTCACAGTTCCTTCAGTATTCAAATTAGGGAAGCATACATCTCAGAAAGTTTGTGCAGGAAAACCTCCAGTCTCTGCCCATTTGCAGGAGGAGACCTAAAAGTCCAAGGAAAACCAGCAAGTGCCATTATGCATTTAAAACGCGAGAACTCAATTAGGAAAAAACTACTCAGTTCTTAAATTCTTTGAAATTTTTGTGAGCTCTTACTTTTTTTTCCCTGATAAAAGCATCTTCTGAGATGGAACTTAATAAACCACTTTCAGAGATCTCCCTTTTCATTTGAGCTATGGATTACATTCAAGAACCAACCGATTAGTTAGTTATTAAATACTAAGCATTAAAAACTCCCTATTAAAAGGAGTAAGCCCTTACTTTTTTTATTCTATACTAGAGAATTGATTTCAATATGCAGATTCAAGATTTCAAGTAGTTACATGCAGGACTTCTACCACTCTGAAATCCACATGCATACAACAGGAATAAAAGGAAATTTGTAGTGTACAAAAATGCCAATATGCAGGAGCAAATCAAAGCAAGTTCAGTCCTTTTCCCCTCAGGCTTTAGTATCGTTGGGGTGTTTTTTGTTTCTCTGTTTAGTGTAGATATCTGGGAAAAATAATATTTAGCACTAGATGTTATGACACAATCAGTTTTGCTGTCTTTACAACACTACTACCTGATTAATCTGTATTTTTAGCAACAGATGAGAAAGTTGTTTTGAAATGAAGGTGATGTGTTTACAGAATTTAGTTCATAGTAATATTATTTCCTAGGTTTTAGAACTATTTGGATGTTACCAACTATCTAAAACAGCACTCACTAGACAGATTTTCCTTGTAATTTTATGAGCTGGGATAATTTAAGGATAACAACAACTTGATTCCTTGCACATTGCATCACAAAATCACATGGTTTGTCCATTTAACACTAAAAAATTATCTTTGTGTAACTGTTTGTTGAAGATTAAATGTACAGAGTTATACAGGAAAATGTGCTGGTTTGACTTGTAGAAGTATTCAGCTGTTTGGATGAATGCTTTAGACAGACTTTTACTTTAAAGGACGGAACCATGCAAGTCAACTATGAAACAGGAGAAGAGAGGAAAAGATTAAGAATCAAGGCCTACTCTTCCATTGTGATGTAGGTCAGATATCAGCAAGCAACTATGCATAAATGCAAAGAATAAAGAATAATAAAAAAAAGGTCAGTTTGTGCTTTCTCACTTTTAATTGTTGAGAAAACACAAGAGTTTCATCAGGAGAGACTCTGTCCAGATAATATCCCCATATAAACTTAGGATCAGCACTTAAAACAGAAGGCATCAGTCTATGATGCAAGTGTATTTTGTCACAGATAGTGCAAATCCTTTGTTTTATCTCATGAAAAAACAAAAGTTGGTTTTACTTTTTCATATAAAAGCTGTTCCAGACAGATCTTCATCCCTCATCATTTTCAAGAATGAAAAACTTTAACAGAGTAGTATAAAGTAAATACATTCATACTCAGATAAAATTAATATTTTAGCTATGCTCCTTTTATATGCTACAAATCTTCTCTTTTTTTCCCTCTAGGAATTATTCCATCATAAAAACCACACCATTATATTTCAGCAATAACCTAGAATAAACCTCATCATATTCTTCAAGTAACAGAAACGTTTAAACTGTTGACCAGTATCCAGGCTCTCCTTGCCAAGACCGTATCTACTGTAGTCAGTTAAATATGTGAAGTGAGGAAGTGTCTTACCTACTAGAAGCAACCCAAAAGATGAATCCATCTTTTCAGATCATACACATAAGCACTTCATTTCTGCTAATATACACCTTGAAGACCACACTTATAAATACATTATAATTGAAATATTGAATTTAGGCTATCAGTGCAAAATAATTAACCCACAGGCTAGCATGAAACCTAGGGGAGATAAAACCTAGGGGTGATAAAGAATTCAAGGAAGACACTTTTTAAGCACACACACATATAGTAAAATCACAATTTTTTTCAGACAGTATCTGTTGCAATCCTTGTATGTATCCTAATGCCACTTGAGCTTCTTATTTAATTCTTCAGAAAAGAAATCCATTTCTGAGCTGCTCAGAGTAGAAACCTATCCTTTTGGAGAAAGAGGTCAGTATATTTCCAGGATCTTATCTTATGTCATATAGAGAATAAGGGAAGTTGAGTCTAAGTTTCTGTTTTTTTCACAACTACAGATATACATTATGAAAAGGTCAGCCAAAGATAATTTAGAATACTGAATTGGGACAACTGTCAGGAGAGGAGTGACTATTTTAGGTACTGTGATCTGACTAAAGCAACTGCAATGCAGCTTCCAATCCAAGGTTTCAAATATTTACATTCACACATTTATTCACACTAACATAAAGATCCCTCTTTACGTAAAGGCCATTTTAAAGCAGCAGTAAAAAATCTAAGTATTCTGTAGCAAGAAAGGTGGTTTGTTAAAATAGACATATATCAGTGGCCCTTAAGAAAGCCACTGACCATAGGCTGCTGTTTATTCATCACCTTTCTGAACAACTTGATACTGTGTGGGAAAAATCTGAGTAAATATAAAGGGGCAAAAAGATCAACCACTGAAAAAAATCACCCTATTAGTAATGTTTTAAAACATTCTGATGTACTTTACAATGTGTCTCATAAGATGAAAGACAAAAATATACGATGCAGCTCAATTAAATTGCTTTGACAAATTGCCCAGTTACCACCGTTCGAGATTCAAAGTGTATCTATCACACTTTTCTGGTTTTTTTTTCCATTTCTGCTTTTGTATTTCTGAAGTTTAGTGCATGTCTTCCTCATTTTTATATAAAAGGTGCTCCAAAGCACTTCCTGCAACACTCAACCCTGCTGCTTGGTGGAGCATCTATTTTCTGCATCTTTTCAAGAACTTCCTTTGGTAGTTTTTTAAGTGCGAGTCTGTATTCACTATCAAAGACCTCTGAAATAGAAAGAGCATAGCTGAGGTTATTTAAGAAACACTGTACAGTGCACACTACTGTTTTATAAAATGCTTTTGGTCATCTATATAGTAACAAAATTATCTTCACTAACTAGCTGCTGATTTTTTTTTTTTCAAAATGCACCATCTCACAAAACCTGAAAAGCATCTTTGTAAGATGTATGACATCACAACACATCATGGTGGATGCCCATTAGTTCTATAACAGTTCAGTTTGCCTGTATTTCCCCTATCATATCCCATAAGGGAGTCACTGTGCTTACATAGTACCAAATAGAAGACAGGGTAGAGCAGATCAGCAGGGGCTGGGAAATCAGGTCTAATACATGGGTCAGAGAAAGATGGACAAGACTGGAAACCACCTTTCATACATGAGGAATTAAAACTTCAAGCTAATACTCTTTGTTTAAAATAACTTATTACTAGTTTCAAACAAAGTCAAAATTAATGGCCCTATCTGAATTACATTTACATAAAAGCAACTGTTACTTGAAGACTGACAGCCAAGTACTCTTCATTAAAACACACCTGAAACTTAGAAACTTATGGATGAAAATTCAGTTTTATACTCTAGTTTTTGTGGAAAATATCAATACACACCATAATACAGGCACTGTGCATTTCAGAGTATTTTTTACTTACCAATGTCAATGTTTTCTCTCCCAAGAGACACGAGAGACAGGAAAAGAATTTCCCTGTAAAAACTCCTAGGGGAATATTTTGAAGGCTGAGTTAATGAAAGCACCAACTGTCCTAAGTCTACAAAGTCATTACTGAAGATGCTAATCTTCCATTATGTACTTTCTGCAACTGTTCTGTTTAAAACGTGAACAATCTACATGACTACCAGCTTTAGGGTTTTTAACTTCTATGTACTTTTACTTAATGCAGAAAGCTATATTATTGCCAAATCCTAGCAGTTACATTTTTCATGAAAAATTCCTCTGCCCAACATGCCATAAAAATATCAAACAAGAAATATGAACTCAATCACCACTTATTTAACAACTCATCCCTGCCTGAGGGGGAAGCACTAGGTGTGGGTTTATTTCAGATCACCCATATTTTGGTGGTTTGTTCGTTTGGGTTTTTGGTTTTTGGTTTTTATTTGTTTGTTTGTTTGTTTGTGTTTGTTTGTTTGTTTCAGAATATTATTATCCATCTCAGAATTAGGTATCAATGAATAATCAAATATTAATTCTTTCCCTTGTGGAAGTCAAAAAGATGTTTCTCTAGGCAGATTAGTTTCCACTTCTTTTTAGTAACTACAAAACACAGAAGTAGAGATGACTTAGTATGACAGACTTCAAACACTGTAATTTACTTTAGAGGCTCTTCTGTACAAAGCCCCTGAATTCCAGTGCAGGCGGCAAAATGTACAAGGGTTATTTAAGCATCTCTGTTTGTGGATCATGCTGCATCTTCTTTTCATAGCCAATACTTCTGGTTGCTAGAATTTCAATAGATATAAATGGGGAGACAACACACTGCAACAGGATGCCGTACACTACACTTGCATTTATCAGTTTACTAGATACGGAGCAACACTAAAATCTGCATAATTAACATCTGTATTTTTCTTACTCATTTGTAAAATGCCCGTTTTGATTTAAGAATCCCATTCATCCATTTGATCTGGATGAACTATGCATACGGATACAGAATGCATCTGTTTGTAAACAGGTGCATAAACAAATAAAACCATGGCGTTTGGTGGACACAAATGAAACTGAATATTCCCCACAGGTCCTTATGAAATTATCATTATGAAATATATATGGTCTGATCTTGTTTAACTTTTAGTGGGGAGAAAGTAAGAAGAGATTATCCCTTTACCTCTGTCGTTTCAGATCTGGCTTAACTTTCTGCAGGAGGAGGTTGATCGGCTTAACAACATCATTGTGTTGAATACTTAGTTTGATGTTCTCTAACAAAGTGTTTGTTGCCTGCTGATCTTCTGCCAGTGTGGAGGGTCTCTTTTCAGAAGAATCTGGAAAGTATATATATATAGACTGTTAAAGCAGTGATGATTTTTTTCTTATTTTAATAAGCAGAAGGTATTTCAAAAAGTGAGAAACATATAGAGAACCTCTATTCAATCTATAGACATTTGTTAAAATGGAAGGACTTTGTCTACTTATCGTCTTTACGCAAAAATTACTTTATACAAAAGTGACAGGACACATCAAGTATCCAAGTGCAAGAACTCCCGCATGACAGAGAAATACAACAGACCAAAGAGCACCCAGCATCAGATGTTGCCCGTGATGGTTTGTTGGCTGACATGCCTGCATAGCTATAGCTCGATAATGCAGTGAAGCATTCAAATCAGGCGAAGCGTATTTAGCACCACATCTAGAGCAACTTCTCCCACCCTGTTTAAGCCTATGACATACAATGAAGAGATTAAACTTTTTCACACAGAGCAGTAAGGTACTATCTAATTTGATACTCAGAATATGTCAAGTACCTAAGGGATTGCAGATGTTCCACATACTAAAAAAGCTTTCAAACTGATGGGCTGTATACACTTCAGACACTACAAAACAACTGTTTCTTTCCACAGTCTCTGCTCCTTCTGTTTTCTATAACATTTGCTTTACTTACTGAGATTTCTCCAAGATATATAGAGTGGCTCCCCCGGCTCCTGGTGGAGGTTGATATTGTCCCACAGTAGCTGGATGTATACTAGCCTGCTATCTTGAGCAAGAGATGTCAAAGGAAGCTAAAAAAACAGGAGGAAATGGAAACCAATTTTTGACAATATCAGTACAGTGTTACACTATTGAAAAAAACTACTCTTTTATTAATTTTGCAAATGACGACTTATTTATCTTGAATCCAGCAAAAAGAAGATAATGTCTTCTAAAGTAAACTGCAATCAACCAGAGCAGTCACAAGTACTGAAACATTTAATTGCCAGTTCTAGTTTATCCTAATGTATGAAGAGCATTTAGTTTTCTACAGACATCTGCAGAAACTATTTCTGATTATGTATCTGGAAATATTTTTTGTGCACTAAACACCTTACTTGATTTTTACCACTTGCCATACCATACTGTAATATTTTCTGACCTGATGAAAATTTGGTATGCACGCCTATGTATTGGCCTTTCCAAAAAGTAGAAAGAATCTTTATTTGTATAAACACTGATAAACTATATAAAAATAGTTCAATAAATATGAACTATTTATTTCCATTAAAAATATATGGCGGCAAAAACAATAGTTCTGTAATTATTTTGTAACATTAGGTCCCTCTGAACTCACTAATACAAGTAAGAATTAGCAGGCAAGAAAAATTTACCACTTAGTGTGTCTATTTAAATAGTAATTATGAGACATTTTGTCCCATCTTGTGCTTTTCCCTGCTAATGCACTGTGGTTTTCCCATATGCTTTAGAAATCATTAGTATTGTCTTCAACTATGTTTCTTGAAAAACTGTTCTTGGTTCTAGGTGGGTGTTATTTTGAAAACTGAGGAAAAGATTTTTAAAACTGAAGTGTATATAAGTATATAGGAAAATACTACCTTTTTTGCATGCATTATAGACAAATACATACTGAATTTGGTACCTACTTTCACAAATTACATAGGTTTTAGAAAAACATCTACTCCCTAAAATGAGAAAATTAAAATACTAAAAAGATACATCTGTTCTACAGCTTTTGTTCTAGTTATATAGTAATGAAACTCAGTGCAGTTTGAATAGCAACACCTATTACTGGAGGAGAACAAAAAATATTGACCAGTAACTTAAAAGGTTATAAACGCAAGTATGTAACCCACTGTATTGTGTACTGCCATATGTTGTTTTTTTATGAGTTCTTCACAGACACATCTTGTTTCCTTCTACATATCAGCCTTCTCTTTAATGAATCTTACTTTATGGCTTTCTTGAAAGAGACCAGATTGACTAGAATTTGAAGGCAGTTTTTACTCATCTTCCTTCAAGACTCCTTGTGGAAAACAAACTTATCTACTCATATTATAAAAAAACAAGAACCCAGATTCAAGCTATTTAGAAATTACCTACCTACTTGTTTTGAACCACTCTCCAACTTAACTTAGAGTAGTATCTGCCATTCTAATACGAGGAAGCCACTTACCTGCACTCCATCATTACAGTGCTCAGATGTCAGAATGAGTCCAGGTAAGTTGCTAGGTAGATCCAATCGCTGGAAATACCAGACTAGGTTCCAGAAAATGATGGGGTGTTGATTGATGAATTTGGATGTATGAATTACTTGCTCTCCCTCATTCTCCAACAGTGATTCAAGCTCCTTATGCAGTACCAATGGGCTCAAGTAGGGTACAGATACAGGAAGAGGGTTAGGTCTTTTTGCTAAAGGATCCTAGAAACGGAACACCGCACATTAAAAAAATGTTTTGTTTTTTACAAAATCAAAGATTTTTCTTCCAGAAATACTTTTCAGGATTACTTGCTCTGGAAACCTCCATTGGAGCTTCTTTCCAGATTTGGAAGATGCCTCTGGAACTAATGAACACACAGTAACTTTACAGCAGCAGTTTTCACTGTTGTGATATTTTTAACTGTGAAGAACAATCATCTATGTTCTCTCTCTTATGTAAACATGAAATAAATGCTAATTTGTTAGGACTTGTTCCTGATTGTGCAGTTTCAAGCTATCTAAACTAGTAGCTGGTATTTAGGTATTCCAGTCTGTGGCTGGAAATTACAAAGAAATGTCAGCAATTAAATTGGCTGCGACACTGAATCATCAGTTCACATTTTAAGACAGCTTCCGAACAATAAAAAGCACCGAGAGAGAGGAAACATTTGTTTCACAAGTAAGAATAATGTAAGAGTCTCAGTACTGCCTCTTACCTTCTCCCATACACTCAACAGGTAAGACTAAGAGAATACACAGTACCACTGGAAATAAATGCACAGAAGTGGAATGAACTTCCACTTCCGCAACATTGTGTTGTTCACACTACTGCGTTTAGTGTGCTGTAGAAGTTGCTTTGTTATTAAAACAAACTTCCAGATTTAGAAAGACAAAGACTAGGCTTCATTCCACTAGAGAGAACATTTCAAATCATGCAGAACCATTTGTACAAAGAATTGAAAAGGCAATTTTAGATTAGGTGAACCAAGATTTTTATCAGAAGTAAGAACATGAAAATATGCCTGGCCATTCCCAAATGGACAAGAATGCTAGTAGTAGAATATTACTAAGTTCATTGTATTCAATGCTTTTCTGTCAACTGAATACACAGCTTCTAAACTTACCACAGCTTCTTGCAAACTGTTTGGAAGACTAACTGTTGAAATGCCATGAGATGGTCTCTGGGAAAGATCAATGTTTTGCAGTGGACCTCCAACACTGTGGCTCCTAGTCAAGGACACTCCTCTTTTTGGTGGATTATTGGTATGTGTCTTCATGGTTCTGGGATCTGTAGTCTGTTCTTTTGTCATATCACTGTGTGAATTTTAGAAGAAAATATGCTAATATGAAACTACTGAACATTTCTATGGCAACAGGAAGGAAGCAGAGAAAGGCTGCCAAGTAAAGATCCCAAACCAACTTTCTCTACTGATAAGGAATCGTTATTTGCCCTGCTATCTCCACTGTTTAGAGAACATAAACCAAAATGCCTCTCAGAATGGTATAAATACCCCTCCAGAAAAGCAGCCAGGAATAACCTAAGACATGAATCTGAAAGCACTGCAGTTCTGTACAGATGCCATTCCTCTGGTACAGCCTTACCCTGCTTAGAAAAACAGCAGCATATAGTTTTGCCGACCTACAAAGACAGTCTTGTTTTAGCTATGTTCTATTTTACTTCCTCTTCCCTTTATATTTACTTTCTCTGTCATAAACAGAATAAAAATATAACAGAAAACAATTCATACACTGCATTCCAAAATAATTGAAAAAAAAAAATGCTGTCAAACTCATCCAGCAAGATAATTTAAGCGAACTCAGGCTTATCAGATTTAACCCATGCAATCAAGCTGTTTGCAGATCTGGGAATCTTCATTTTGTGCTTTTATAATTGAAATAATGGATAAAAATACTTCAACTACAATATAGAAGAAAAAACAAGTGAAATAGAAAGTGTCTGCTTCCAAATAATCTCCAAAGAAAAGAGAGGAGATTAATTTACAGGTGGCCTTCATTCTAAGTTTTACTTTAATTAAAAATATATGTCATCAAAATAAGACATGAACACAAGCAATACCCCCTTTTACTTTTACTGTATTAAGACTAACTACGACCACATTAAGTCTTAATTATCTGACACAGGTTCATTAGTTCCCAGGCACTAATACTCCAGAATTCCGAACCGAGTAACGACTTAAAAATAAACTATTACAACAAAACATAACCAATCCCAGAAGAAAGGTCACAATTCACAGCAGCATTATTTCAGTTCTTCCCTGTTTCAACATGACACCTTCCCCTTAATGCTATTTTCCTCCCTCAAACTGTTTCAAAAGTGGTATTTTTTTTCAGTTTCAGTTTTATGTAGGTTTTATTTGTCATGTGTCATAGAACACACACTCAGCACAATTGTTCAGTGCTGTGAGAGCTTTCTCTCAAATAAAACTGTTCCAGACTTATTTTTACTCATAATGCGGCATCCCTCTTTTTAAAACATACATACAAGGAAAGGAGAAATAATGCTTGAATTTTGGTGCAACTTTAAAAGGTAATCATGTTTTAACAATTAGAGGTTTTACCTATTAATCAACAGCAGATGGACACGAAGTTTTATTTCTATAGCTGTATCTCTAAAACCTAGTCATTTAGTGTACCAAGTTTATTTCAAACTGAAAAAAGCATGCTTAAAACACGCAAGAAGGAAGGGAGGAAACAGATGATCATCAAGTTAAATTTGTACTTTACTGTATTTGCTACAGAACCAACCTTCACTTTAGAAGTCTGGAATTACTGATACATTTCTGACAGAACCAACAATCCTGTTTTACCTACCTATGTTCTGCTGCAGAGCTAGTTTCTTCAGCTATGGTGTGGCTGGACTGCAAGTGATCTGAAAAACTGATCAAGTCAGCGACAACCGGATTGGACAATAGTTTCTGCTCCAGGGGATCCGTGGTTAATGGAAGGGTACCACTCTGCAAACTATCTCCTGAAGTACTTTGCTTCAGGAAAAAGCTAAGTTACAACATGAATGAGAGGAAAAAAAAATACCAAGGTTAAGATATAAGCACAAAGTCATAAAGTTCCATTTAGTTTTCAAAAGTAGCAAAAAGAAAGACATAAAGCATGGACAAGCTTGACAACAGGACACAAATTTCATCCTACTCTCGTCCCTGAAACTTACACAGGCAGAGCAAATGAAGACAGAGAGATCTGCAAAAGAAGAAATCTTACAGTGGACATAAATCATTACTAATGATATTAGTTTGTCAAGGTTCCCAGGAACAGAAATAGTGTATCAATAGCTGACACATCACTGAAAATGGTTGCTATTGTAATGTGACATTACAGACTACATGGTCAAACACCATTAAAGGCACAAGATAACATGAATGTGACTTTCTTTCATAAGTTTTAACTACATATTCTACAGCTGCTACAGATATTCAATTTTTGCAGTAGAGAACACTAATGGAAGCTCTTTTTCACAGCGATAACCACTACAGTGAGAACTGGAACTTTAAATTAAGTTCTGGTTTTCACAGTGCAACTACAAGAGATAAAAATAGTAAGCAGAGAAGCCTAAACTGCAGAAAAAAGAAACTGAAGCATGTGTAACTAAAAGCTGTTAGCAAATTCAACCTGGGAAAAATTCTTTGCTGACAGATTTAAAAACTTCTTCAAAGTTCAAGATCCATAGGCTTTGTTTTAAAATCTAAACAAAATAAAAACAAGCCTATACCTTCCGTACAGTTATGCTTAAAAAGAAAATATGGCAAGTACGAAATGAAAATTTGGTTAAAAAGCAACCAATTCTTTAGGTTTTGGCTGATATACAATGAACCTCGATAGTTTACACAATTTATAATTTCCCTCGGCACAATCACGATTGTCAAATAGTCTAGAATGCAAAGGCAGAAAGAGTATCTATAAAACCCACTGACCTTGCAGAGCCACGTAGGTCTTTAAATTCAATATTAAGCAAAGGCAGAAAGGTACTTTTACAGAAAGGACAGGTAGTGTTCAAGTTTGAATCATCTGCTGTCCATCCAGCCATAATTTCTTCATCATAAACCAAAGCGCCGCAAGCTCTACATTGAGAGCAGCTTGACATCAATACCTAGAACAGCAAAGAATGAATATTATCAATCTTGTTTCAGGGTTCTTTTATAATTGTTTTTTATAGGCTTGTTATCCACAGGAGTTTAACAAGTATCAGAAAGCCAATGGAGAGAACTGTGTTCACCAATACTTTCTCATCCTCAGAGTTCTCTCATTCACGTAACTTTTACCTTCGAAATGAAAATATAAATAATTTACTTTTTACCTGGAAAAACCATTATCCTGAAAAGTTACAAATGTGGCATTTGGAACTACTTGCTTTTTTGAAGTTTTCAGCATATACAAATTCTTTTGAATTGTATAAGTAAATGGGCGCTCACTTATCCAAAAAACAAAAAAACCCCCAAACTAAACAAGGAGATCACTCACCAATTACTGTCACAGGCAAAATAGACTCAACTAGGAGAAATTAATTTAATTTACTGCCAGTTAAAAGCCTGAGTACAGTAACGAGAAATAAACCCCACATTTCAAAACACCCTCCCCCCACCCCTCCCTTCTTCCTGGGTTTGACTTTCACTTCTGACTTCTCCACCTCCTTCCCTGAAGTAGTGCAATGGGAACAGAGAATGGAAAATTGTGGTCAGTTCATTACACATTTTGTCTGATGCTCCTTCCTCCTCACACTCTTCCCCTGTTCCAGTGCGGGGTCTCTCCCACAGGAGACAGTCTCTGTGCTCCTCCCCATGGGGTCACAGGTCCTGCTAGGAGCCTGCTCCAGCATGGGCTCCCCTCCCCAGGGTTAGTCTCCTGTGGGCATCCACCTGTTCCTGCATGGGAGGGGATGGCTGTAGTGGGACATCCTGCCTCACCCTGGTCTTCACTGCAGGCTGCAGCACAATCTCTTCTTTGGTGCGTGGAGCATCTCCTACCCCTCCTTCTTCACTGACTTGGGTGTCTGCAGAGCTGTTTCAGTCATATATTTTCATTCCTCTCCCACAACAGCATTTTTTCCCCTTCTCAAATACGCTATCCCTGCAGCACTGTCACTGACAAGTCTGGCCTTGGGCAGAGGTGCGTCCGTCTTGTAGCCGGCTGGCACTGGCTCTGTTGGACCTCGGAGAAGCTTCTCGCAGCTTCTCACAGAAGCCAACCCTGCAGCCTCCTCATTACCAAAACCCTGCCATGCTAACTCACTACAAATGGAAAACCAGAAAGGTTTTTGCCTAATAAAAGTCTCATCACTAAACTAGACAGAGAACTGGAGAATATATGATAAAATTAATCCTATCTGCAGAATGGGATATACACCTTGATTTTTAGGTTTCGTCTTGTTTCCCTCGCGTGGAAACAAAACCAAAATCCTACCATGAAACATAGTACCTGCTATTTTAGATATCTGCCCAAAGATGTTTTTATTTTATACTACGCCCCTTACATAATGCACTACAAAAGTTCGACAAGGATCAAACATAAATGAAAACAATACAGGATCTAGCAAAATAACTCTACAGCTGAAAGAAAAGTGTCCAAGGCAAACGCAGTGACCATTGCCTACATATCAGAAATCATCTGGAAGCAATAACTGAAACAGAGAGGCAAACAAAAACATTATCATGTCAAGTTCGGCTGGGACAGAGTTAATTTTCTTGTTAGCATTCTTTACAGTCCTGTTTTAGACTGGTGACCGGCTCCACAAGTGTTTTAGTTGTTGCTGCACAGTGCCTTATACAGCGCCAAGGACTTTACAGCCAACTAAAAAGATAAGGTATTAAATCACATTCAGAGATAAAACTCTGTGTGCGTTTGTTTTTTCAAGACATCTGTTCCTTGGGGTGTCATGGTGCTGATAGTTTTATTGCTTTTTTTTTTTGGTGTCTCTGTCCTTTTTTATTTTTTTCCCCAATTCACTTATTAAATTGTCTTTATCTCAACATTCAAACTTTTTCTTGCTTCTGCCCCTTCAATCTTCTTCCCCATTCTGATGAGGGGGGAGTAAGCAAACACCTGCGTGAGGGCTTTGCTGCTGGTTGTGGCCAACTCATACAACTACTTAGTAACAAAACATAATTTTCATATGGAAAAAAAATTTAAAACCCAACAAAAATTCTGTTTCATCTCTAACTTCTATTTCACTATAAGTTTTGACCCTTTCCTCTCTACATATGAAGAATACATAAAAGTATTTAAGATACTCTTCTTTTTTAAAGCTACTGTCATACTCCAGGCTACAAGTATTAACCATCTTTGCAGTAAAAACAAGAAAGAGATGTTTTGAAAAAAACAATCACAATCCAACTAACCAGTTAATTAATGTATACAGTAATAATGAATAATTTCAGCTTTCAAGTGTATAAATCTTACCTCCATTGCATAGTTCTGGAAAATGCTGGATAAACTAGTATTATGTGAAGAGCTGTGCTCCGACCTCTCAGAATCTTGAACTTTCATACTTCTGGGGAATGAAACTTCACCTGCACAGAAAGAGTCATTTTGAGTCTTCTATTCAAGCAAATAGTAATTAATCCATTCCCAAAGAAAATAACTGCTGCTCAACCAAGGCAAGAAATTGTACCAAAAGATCTCCAAAGATATGTGTAACTCCCTTTATGATTACATTATGATTACAGTATAGATAAATATAATGCTTGTGATTAACATTTCAAGGTTATCTTTCTAACACAATATATTACAGATTATTAAAAGTAAAAACACAAAAAATAAAGACTGGGAGAGAGCAGTAAGACTGTTCGATGTATATACTCTAAAAAGTTGGTCATGATTTCCTGAATTGATACATCCATGTGTAAATTGCAAAGAGAAGGACAGTACCAGGTGAAATGCATGATACCAAATACGCCATTTACTCTGCTTCAGTTTTCCCTGGCTAACATTGCAATAAAACAAATACTCTTCTTTGATAAGGGTAGGTTTCAGTGTTATGAGTTTCACTAAGGAGAAGGGGGAAAAGAGCTTTAATATATTCACCAGAAGGAAATAGCTGGAATCAGTTTTAGGAGGCAAAATTATCCGCATTACTTTTGACAAGACCAAACTTTTCTTTTAAAAAAACACTCCCAGAATTCCCTTATCATAAAGAAGGCTCTTCTGTTTTTTCAGCTCAAGTTTATGTTTGTGAACAAATTTTACATAGCCTGTTGGATGCCATTCTTTACAGTTAGTTCTAACAGCTTTTCTAACTAACTGGAACTAGATGATATCTAGTCAAGATTTTGTGAGACAGGGCCAGATTATCTCCAGTCTGCAAGACAATTCTGCCTCTCCTGATGCAGACAGCTTTACAATATTTGCACCATTTCAGTATTGCAGAGACCCAAACCAATTCCAGAGCTGGTTCAGTAACACATCTTTTTTTTCCTCAAAACAAGAATCAAATCTGAACTGAAAATTATTAGATTTACTTAATCCAGTTTTACATCTGGCAGTGGGGAGGGAAGGATAGTTTAGCAATAGGCATATAGTCATCAATTATTTCTCTTCACAACTTCAAATCACGTATGCATCCAATACCTCTTATTCCATGGTAAAGACGGAAAATTTTTGCTTTGGATTTTTTGTGTGCTTGGGGCTATGGAGTTGGTTTTGTTGGCTTGGTTTTGGTTTTGTTTGCTTCTTTCCTCCCTTAAAAGACCTGTCTCTGTTAGTTATGCACCTATTTGCAGTTCTCGAACTGCTTGCCTTTTCTGTATTATTTCAAGAATTTTCAGGGTATTATGACTACACGAATGAGCAGGTCTTTCTTGCTATAACCAGTTAAGAATCTTCCTATCACATACAGAGAGGAAGTATTTTTATGGTTAAATTCCAACGTTTTGTATGAACTTTTTATACATTCAACAAAGAGAGAAACATTAGCTAAATATTAACTACTGCAGGAGAAGAGTACAGAACAGAAGTAAAAATTTACTTGTAATTCTCTTAAGGGCTTGAAATCATTTCGGATTAGCATAGCTTCCACTGTTTTAATGATTTCACATACAATAGTTTGCCCTGTTTGTTATATTATAATCAAATCATGGGGAAAACAAAACCAAATAATCTCACCTGCACTGTAATGCTGTCTTCCTGCATCGCCACTGCTACTGCTACTGCCAAGACTAGTAGTGCTTTGTCCAAGTTCATTTGTAATTAGCCCTGGGGCTCCAATTCTTGACGACAGATTATCTCCTAACATATTATCTTCAAAACCCACAGGGAAGTTATAGTCCGGTTGGTTGCTTTCATCCTTTAATGCAAGAAGAAAAGTAGTGGGTTTGAGTACTTCCACATCCATTATTTGACATCCATCTTTATCCAAATGAATAAATAATTAAACTGGACAACGCAGGAGGATATTGAAAAAAATGACAGACTTTAGCAACGAAAATACTTTAGCTGGGGCTCAAACTGAGTGACAAAACTGCGAGGATATAAACTTATTCATTACAGGAGAAAAAGGGAAAATGATGCATAATTGTGATTTGTTAGACATTACACAAAATGAAGGAACTATCAGAAAAATTTACTAGATCTCAGGCTGTACCTTATGACTTTCAACTTTAATTCTGACCAATCAGACTTCTTAGGCTTTTTATTTGTTTTCACAGCCTTACTTCTCACAGAATAAGACACACAGTACGGCATCATTTAAGGTAACACAATTTTGTTCTTACTAGGGTTTCTTGGTTCAGTTTCTTTAAACATAAAGATAAATAAATAAATAAATGGGGGGAATCTTGAGAACAGAAAGTTCAAACTTCCTGCATCAAGACCACTTAATTTGCTTTTGTCTGAAAAGTGTTTTTTTTTTTAATGGCAAGAGAAAATATCATAGATAAAACATAATTTTATTAGCTAATATAAGTCAATAATTAATAAAAAACATCTCCTCGAGAAGCAATCTTCTGAACACAGAAGTTATCCCTCTAACTTTGTCTCCCCAAATTTTTCATAATGAAAAACACTTACCTCATCATCTGAGTAACTATATGCCGAAGTTACAACTCCCCACATCTTACTGGCTACGTTGGCAGCCTGCTTCATGCCTGATTTCAAAACGTCAATTTTTGGTCCAGACAGTATATTGTCTAACTTCAGATTGGATAAAGTTGTTACGACAGTTCCTAATGAGCCATGTGGAGAAGAACGAGCCAGTCCTGTCAAAGATGAAGACCGCTCCTTTTGGACTTGTGGATGGGTTTGTTGCTTTGATCGTCCAGTGAATGTTCTGGATCTAGAGACAGAAGGACTTCTTCGATTTTCATAAGACTTAGGGCATGGCAGGACAGAATCCAAAGGCAGGCTTGATCTCCTTTCCTGGGAGTGACCAAGCATTTCAGAAGCTTCTGCTTCCTTATCCAGCTTATGCAGCTCCATGCTGGGAAACTTACTACCTAATGGGTTCTTCAAATTCATATAGCTCTCTATTTCATCTGCCAAATTACGTGCTGCAACTGGTGATACCAACTTTTCCCCAGGTTCTGGATAACTTGGCTGCATGCTGTCAGTAGCTAGCAAAGATAGAGGGTCCAAGCCTACTTCAACATCTTCCCTTTCGACAGGCTTAACCACTCCATAAAAGCTGTTTCTTTTGGCAGTTGCATCTTTGGATTCTGGTTTTTGGGTTTTGGACTCAGCTGACTGTTCAAGGTTCATGTCTTCCACTGCAGTCACGTTTTCATCTCTTCCATTCTTAAGATGCTCCTGCCCTTCCCCAGGTTCTTCCAGCACTTGTGAAGACTTATACTCTAGTTCCCAATCAGTCTCAGCCACACAACTCCAAGTGCCACTTATATCAGAAACCTGCTGGTCAATGATATCTTCAAAGCTGTGGGATTCATTCATATGACAGGGCGAAGTTTTGCCTCCTGACAAAGCTGCTGTTAGAATCTTGGCATCCGCTCCCATCATTATTGCTATTTCTTTAGAATGCAAGTCCAAGTTGCCTTTTTTCAGTAGCATTCCTGCTCTGCTTTCACTGCTGAAACTGCAGCTTCTCTCTGAAAACAGTTTCTGCCTCCTCTGTCTTTTTTCACTTGTTTTCTTAGGAAGAACATCACCAAAGACTACATCAACGACTGAATCCTGAGTTACAAACAGTGGGCTAGAAACAGTTTCTAAAAGAGAAAATGCATTAATATGGTATCCATAGCCACAAAAAATGTTTATTTTTTGAAATGATGTGAAATCTCCTTTATCTCCTTATCAGTGAGAAGACTCTGAGTTCCACAGTCTCAAGTTATCCATTAAGAAGTTATACTAGCATTAACAACTTATTTCACTGGCTGCAAAGGCATCCTGAAGATCAAAAGCCTCTTTGGAGTCAAAGCCATTTAGGCTTCTACCTTCCTTCTCTGCGCCAACATCCAGCAAAGAGGAGGTACTACACCCATGAACTAAAGGAAGGTAAAATTTCAAGTAAAAATTGCTCTGATTGTTTGTGGGGTTTTTTGGTTTGGCTTGTTTTTTTCCCCAAGAGCTATAATCACAGATCTATAACATCAAACTCAGCAGCTCATTGAAGTTCTGAAAAAAAACTATCATGTGTTTTGGCCCAATACAGATGCATTATTTCATTTATAACAGAGCAGTATATTTAGAAAACATTATTTAAATTTAACATGTTGAAGATACAAACTGATCCTATAAATATTCCTAATTCTTCAGGGGAATTGGGAACATTAATTGCCTAGATAACTTTCTGCTAGCTAGGTAAAAACCTCTAAGTATGGAAATTCTACTATATTAATATCTCAAAAGAGGATCCATTGTACCATATCCAATCCTGGAGAATGTTTGAGTCTCACATCATGCTGCTTCTTGGCTAGCCATCAGTTCTTATAATTGCCAAAAAGGTTCTGGGCAACTTTGTACCTCAGACTCTCAATTCAGCTACACTGAAACTGGACTACCTTGTCCTAGTAAAGGACAGACATAAAGGCGGAAAAAAACTGAACCCCAAGACTTAGCTTTTATGTATCTATAAATCTTCCTCAAAGTAAATCTCCAAATAAGTAAAAAGATTTTGTGCAGCACAAAGACAACACGCACTGTTCCTACATTATACACTGGCAATGTAAGCTACATGAACAAAGAGACTTGTCCAAGATCAGCAAGATTTAGATGACAAAATCCAAGAGGAGACACGCTTAATTCTCCTTGTTTTCTAGAATATTTCTGAAACACTCTCAGTGTGGGACAGGGAACAATCTTGATTTCGATCTACTGAATAGTGATTTTCAACTTTAGAATCAAGAGGTTCCTCCTAAGTCACCTGCAAAGGATAATGGTGAATGCAAATGTTGTGTGAGGTATTTGCATCTTGAATAGAAGTTTTGTTTCTTTCCATAACATGGAACAGATCACAAAACAGTGTAGCACAGCAAGACCAGGACTTCCGCAAGCTCTGTTTCACCCAGTGACTTACCCCCACTGCTTTTCCTTCCACTATCAAAAATGCCAGATGGAACTTTCACAATACTGTTACCCCAAGGAGGTGGATCAGTTGGACTCGCAATTTCTGTATTCAGTTGTTGTTTTTCATAAGATTTCTCTGCAGAAACCTCTGTAAGAAAGAGAATGTCATCTTCAGTAGATTTAACTGAATCATTCCATTTGCACTGTTAGGTAAAACAAACTCCAACGCTGTTCCCTTATGTAATAACAGCCTAAACGATCAGTCCTACTAGGTACTGAGCATTTCCTGAAAGTAATATCCAGAGAGGTGACAGTCACCACTGCTATGCAGAGACTGCTTCACTGTTCACAAGCTTTCAGCATTTCCCAATTTCTCCCCTTGGTATTTTTTCAACTAATCAAAGTAGAGTAGGAATACCAGTTTGCACATTTTTCATGCAGGGCTACTTGTTTAATAAAAGCTTTGGAAGCGTTAACTCAGATAAAGGATCTAGTAACCCAGATACAAAACACATTCAGTATTGAAAACAATACAATACAGAAGAACTAAGGGCAAAATTTGGACAGATGACCATAGCATCATCTATAGCTGGGAAGAGTTTGTAAAAAAAAGTAGTGTCTTTTATTATGTCAACTGGTACAGATAAAAAAAATTGTTAAGATTTCAAATATATAAATGAGAGGAATGTAAAATATAAAATACTGTGTACTCTAGCACTTGTACAATTTTTCCATCTATATTAAATTAGTCTAATAAAAGGCTATTTCTATCTATCTATATATTCCCCTGCCATTATTTAGGGCACAGAAGTAATACAAGAGATTTCATACAGTTGTATTTTGAGCTTGCTAACATTAGTAATTCAATACTTCGAGTATTTGTGGTAGTCTAATGCATGAAACCCATTTATCACCACAAGCCTTCATCAACATAAACATGCATACTTAACCTTCTATTAAGTCTCCAGCTTTAGAAGAAATATCTTTGTTTAGCTGTGTTTCAGTTGCAGGAAGACTGTTTCCATCATCTCTTAAAAGTTCATCCTTGGATCCGTAACCCTGGTCTGACTGACCACCTGTTTGAAGAAATATAAATATGTACCTCTGATTTGCTTCTCCTTCCTAAATTTGTTTTTCAATAAGAAAATAAAAGAACTGAAATTAATTTGTTTCGCATGTAGTTTCTCCAGAGAAGTTCATAGTAAGATCTCCAAAATACCTAATTTGTGGACAGATCTACTTGGTGATGACGACAGCAGACATAATTAGTCCATACCAATCCAAATTTACTTTTCTACTTAAATTACAGACCATTTCTTCTCCCAGAAACATTATGGGGACTAATGCACTATATTCCCTTTCATTCCTTTCCTATCTCTTTAGCATGAAATATTTAACTGCCGGACAAGCTAAATTCTCAAATGCATCTACAAAATAAATTTAGATGAGCACAACAGTAATTAAGCAAGTTTCTAACAAGGAATACAGTCCTCAAAAAAACTGTACCATAAACTGTGCTATATCTTTGTACTGTAGGGCAACGTATAAATTGTAATGGAAAAAAATCAAAAATGTTAACACTTTTTAAAAGTCTGTTCTTCCGCAATACCACTAATTTGACACCTGTAACTCACTCACTCACTCAAAAAAAAAAAAGGAAGTTTATAATAGTCCAAAAAGTCAGTCATAGGAAACCATCCAGACAGACTCTCTTTTCTCTGTTATTTTTATCTGAAGTGCTGCTGCATGTGCAAAAAGACAAATATACTATATGTGACACATTCCTCAGCAACATGTTAAATAGTACTGTTTATATGCTGTAGAGTACCTATTAGAATACATTTCTGTACCAAAAAAGATCAAAGCGTAAGCTACTGAGTATGAAAGGGGTTAAGAAGCTCCATAAAACTTGACTGACAGATGCAATTTATTTGCCATATATATTACTGCTGTTTATTTTACCAACAAATAACAAATATGCAAAAAAGAATTATAAGTTTGAGCAGACAACAATTAATACAGTTTGCTATTATATTAAAAAACTTTTTATATAGAAAATTAAGTTCTGAAATTCTTTGGTTCTTATTTTTTCTCTATCATAATTTCAATAATGTTAGGATCCCTGCTCTGCACAGGAGTGAAAAAATACCCTATCAATAAATGGGTGAATTACCTGCAGAAGTAACATTCAAGGGTAGAAATAATGCACACGTGCATCCAAGGCTTCACACCATATGTCTGCACCCCACACCGTGATAGCCAAGGACAAATGCGGCACCCAAGAGACAGCAAAGAGCAAAAAGCAGAGCAACAAAGAGCAGAGAGAAGGGAAGTTCAGTAATCTAGGCAGACACATCAGATGAAGCGCAGGAATCAGACTCACAGTCCCTTTTACAGAAGGGCTCAAGGTATTAAAAACATAAAGAGTGTGCAAGAACCATCTGTTCATTAAGTTTTGAAGTACACACAGAAAGGAAGTTTAGTTGAGACTGTGCACAAGTAGAATGTGATCAGTACTAAAGCAAATATGAAGAACCATGCATTTTGTCTTGCCATCTCAAATAATTAACTTTCTGTGCACTCTTTTTAATTCGGTTTATCTGGAAGAGTGCATACCATGTTTAAGGAGGAGTTTTCTGCAGTTTATCCTGTCTTTCCATTCCCACAGTGTCTTATAAAAACTGCCTTAAAGGTTCAGATAATTTCTACATTTATTTCAAAGTTTAGCAACCACCATTAAGAAAGTTGAATATGGCCTTTAAAAGCATATTTTACTACAATCAAACATAAAATACTACTTCCGTGAATGTCAATTAGGCCTTTCTGGAATATCATCAGAAGAAATATTTTCAAGTGTTACCTTCTGATCACCTCAACAACTATCATTCCTGTCCTTCAATACAGAGCAAGATTTTACTGACACAGACCATCTCTTCTATGAATAAATGACAATGTGCAAAAACTGAACAGCTTCATACCTTTTCTGAGGATTAACACAAAAAGTAAGGTACATGAGACCACAGCAAAACATTTATTTTAACTTAACAATATTTCCACTATGGTTCATTCTAGTAAGAAACATGATCTGCAATAAAGGAATAACATTCAACAACAGTGTATTTCTTTTCTACACAAGTTAACTCAATGCTTCAGTCTCTAGAGCTTCAAGAGGGGAAGGTTTTAGTTATGAAGGGGAAATCAACAGGAGTAAAAAAAATTTAGCCTTTTGGGAAACTGTTAGTAGTGAAACCCAGCAGAATCTAGTACCTGTGCTAGAGTGATTATCAATGGAATCAAGCCTGACTAAGTCACTGACGAAGAGGGTGTGCTCCCCACTGTTAGCATCATTAGAACTATCCACGCTACCATGGCTCACCATGTCCCCATCACTTCCACCTGTGGGACTCCGCAGAGCTAAAGACACGAATGAGAGCTGGTTAGTAAGAGAGGATTTAACTTCTCAGGTTTTTAAACAAATCTAACCTTTTTAGACAACAGTAAATACTTCTGCTTGCACATATAAGAGTATGAAATTCTAGCAACAGAATAAAGACAATTAACTCTTCAGTGTGCAAAATACTGTTTAAAGCATCAAGTTGGCAATTACCAATTTTTATATATTTAAGGACAGATTTTCCACTTTAAAAAGACACAATGTTAGCTGCAATCCCTCAGAAAGCACATCATGCTCTTGTTCAGCAGAAATAAATCCATTTCAACTAACTTATTACCTGATATCATAGGCACTTGTGGGCTCTGCGTTGATTTCTTTAAGCACTGCCTAAATTGTGCTGTGCCATGAACTACGTTTCGTACCTTTGTCCACAGGAATATGCCACTGCGGTTACTGCTAGGCCAAGAAGACTCTAAAACCGCCTACAAAAAGTGACATTGCAATAACAAAAACAGTAAGACAGTTACACTGAAGAAACACGGTGTGGTGACCAGCTTTTTTACCCTAATCAAAAACCACATTTCTTGTAAACCATGTGAAGTAGGAAAAATACTTGAATTTTTATGAGCCCTTCCACAGCTCAGTCTACAACAGCTGATTTAAAAATAAACAACAGATCAAGATTTCTTTAAGTAAACAAAGTAGGTTTTGTTCCTATTTACATATTTTGCAACAAAAGACCTTCTTATTACTTCACATAGTTTATAATGAAGTTTCATTAGCATATTACAGGAACTTGGAAGCAAGGAAAAGAGGGGTATGCTACTTCCACTAGCCCAATTCCAGCCTTCATCCATCTTGGATCTTGCTATCTTAAAGAATATACCTTGGAACAGATGTATTTGACATGGAGGCACCAGAGGGTTTCAAAATTTGCAAATGGAAACACTATATATTTCAGTAGAATTTCTGGTTAGCCAAACAGCACAGGAATGTAAATTTATCAGTGTAAAACTATGCTGTGTAGATCCAGTGAACTGTAAGCATGTCCAAAAGGATTGCTTGACCAAGAGAATCAGCAAATCCAAGTGAAGAGCTGTAAGAAAAAATCTTCAAAACGTGTTACAGGACTTTCAGAGTTACAATAGCAAGAGAGACACTGGTGCCTTACCTTATTGTAATAACCATAGGTGATGGCATTTGGCTGTATTCCAGCATTTTTCATTTCGAAAAGGACTCTCACAGCCTGAACAGGTTGACCCCACAGTCCACAGAGCTGCATTACTACTCTGTAGCAGACCTGACAAGATACAGAAGTTCGGAAATGAAACGATGACAGGAATTGTGAAACAGCTTATGCTCCTCCCTGATTTCCAACTTATACACATGTGAAAGGGAAAGCCATATATCTCACAGCCCGAAGAGGGATTAAGCCCGAAGAGGAAATCACAGGAGCTGAAATAACATCAGCAGTCACATTGATGAGTATGCTGATTTTTTTCTCCTTTTGGCTCTTTTGTTCGAGAAATAAAGGAAGTAAGGAAACACCCCTGAGAAGATCGGGATAACTTGTTGCTGTATGCCTGTGGATACTACTGAAAGAATAGTATGCTGCACGCAAACCCATTATCCCAACAGTGCAAGATGGCTGCAAAGCATTAAATCAAATTAAAAACTGGGATATTCAAGAACTTTCTTCTGGAAGTCATTTGGGAGAAGATTAGCAACACTAAGCTGGAGTATATAACTCAGCTAACACTATGCTGGGGATGATGAAGGAAAGTAACTTCCAGTTGTCCAAGTTAAGCAGACTTATTTGAGATGACTTTAAAGTGGCTTTAGAAAAGGTCAAACCGTAAGTGTGCTTAACCTGGTGGTGGCAGCGAAACACACTGTATTTGCACCTTCTGCCCTATTCAATGCTCATGGTAGCTTTTTTTTATTTGCACTTGCCTCATCTAGTGGTTCCACATCGGTTTTCCTCATTTTAATTAGAACATCATATGCCTGCTGCAGTGCTTTGACCTTGGGATGTGCAACTCTGACATAGGCTGGCAGACAAATAAACCATAGGCTGTAACTGTGACTGAAGAGACACTTAGCCCACTGTGGGGGGCTTACGTAATACTTCTTGGCTAATTTATGAGCTGTTTTTATCTCCTGTGAGGGTGAAACAAAACAAAAAAAGCAGACAAAAGATACAACATCCTGAATCTAGAAGTCATTACTAGCTCAGATACTGGCTTCTTAAGAATTTAATAATAATTCACACATTCAATGGAAAATTCCTTCTTATCACTCTCATTATTAAGACACTCTGTAAGCAAAAACCAGCATCAGGATTAATGTTTTTTTTCCCCATTAAAGCATTAATTTTAATTTTATATTACAGTCTAAAGATTAAAAATGCATTTGACAATACACTGTAATCTCAGATTCTAATTTGTTTATCTGTTCTCTTCTCTTTTTTTTGTGCAAGTGTTCATTCTCAAGAGTTACAAAGACCAAACCTCTAACAAATTAACTTACAGTATAAATAGGTAGTGGCAGTATAACCAAAAAAAATTCCTATCTTTCAGTGTTCATACAGTGATTACAGTGAGACTCATCTGACCTGTTTTGTCCTCTTTGCCATGAGCGCTGGACTATTTGAAATGCTACTTCCAGCTGCGTGTCTGCTGAAGGAAAGTTTGAGCTCCTGTGGCCTGTCAAAGAGCTTGAAATCTAGTCGTGGGAAGTTCTTATAGCTATATAGTTGATTAAAGAAAAAAAAAAAAAAATATTTCACATACCTGCTCACAGCAGGAAAGTCATGCAATGACACTGGTGTGGAAAGAATCATAGAATTAACTGGGTTGGAAGAGACCTCTGAGATCATCAAGTCCAACCCTTGATCCAACCCCACTGTGATTACTAGATCATGGCACTCAGTGCCACATCCAGCCTCGTCTTAAAAATCTCCAGGGACGGTGAATCCACCACCTCTCTGGGCAGGCCATTCCAATGCCTGATCACTCTCTCTGGAAAGAACTTTCTAATATCCAACCTAAACCTCCCATGGCAGAGCTTAAGCCTGTGCCCTCTTGTCGTCTTTTTTTTATTCTCCTAGAACTGACAAACAGGAGAATAAAAAAACAGGGGGGAAAAAAGGAAGACAGTAAGCTCTTTTTAGCCTTATTCACAAAGATACCACAAGAAGATGGTTTAGATATTAAATATCCAGAGATAATTTAAATAAGAAACAGACTGCTATCCAGGTCATGAAGGTCAGGGAAGCACAGACGATGATCAACAAGAACAACAGCTGAAAACAGAATCTTGATGATCTCCAAGAGAGATAGGAAAAAAATCATACCTACAGTGTCTGAAACTCCATACTTTTCTGCACAGGGCTGAAAAAGACTGAATTCAAGAAATCTGAAGAGCGGATGTTTTATTGTTTTGGTTCATCATCTGCAGATCAATGGTACTGGGTAGATTCATAACCCACCTTTCATCATTACCAACGTGGAATAAAGTGCACTGCACTAGCTACTAAATACGCATAAATGGCTCCAACAGGAAGAAAGACATTAAATAAATGTAGAAAGGTATTACTATGAAGTCGGCAAGAAGTTACTGAAAAATTAATATCATAATCCACGTGCCCTCAAATATACATACAAAACACCCAGACTTCTAGAACTTTAGAAACTTACCAGAATGTGGGCAACTCCTATCTTTTTAAGGGTTCTTCTAAACATTGTATTAAAGCAAGTCTTGCACCAACATGGAACATCTGCCCTGTTAAATATCATAAGCATTATAGTTTCACTCCAGGTGGCTGTTTAACTTGTACCTGTATTTTGGCACTCGGTCCTGTCCATCATCAGCAGGGGGCTCTGGTGGCATTATGAACACTGTGTGTTCACTTTTTAGTGACTCATCAAGCTCAATCAACCGTGCATCTTCGACAGAATCTACATCAACCTGAAAACAGAGTTTGTACACTAAGTACAGAGTTTGGCTTTGTAACAGAAACGTCCTCTTAACTTCAATTATGTTAGAGTATGTAAAAATATATTTAATATATGCTGTATTTGATTAGATATCTAAGTTATACTTGTTCCAATTACTCAAATACCAAATCCACAGCCTTGTCTTTCCATTTTTATTTCATGATCAGATATTCCTAAACATTCTGAAGGATGAAGTACCTTCTCTCCTTTTTCTGTTCCTTTATCTGGAAAGAGCTGGGGAAAAAAAAAAAAAAAAGGAGTTTCTTCTCAACTCAAAAAACCCCCCTAAATAATTGTATTAAAGCAGCATCATTTACTGAAGTATTACAGAAGAAATACAAAATTTCTGTATTACTGTAGAAGCAATTAAACTGTTTTTCAAATACTTCAGTAAAGAACTCAGTAATCAGTATGTGTTCAATCTGTTGACATTATTTACCAAATACAAAACCCTAAATCTATTAAAAGAACACTGCTTTCTTTTAGTTTAGATCAAAAATACTGCTGTTTTGCAGATATTTTCAATATGACGACCTGCAAAAATATCCAATTATTAAGTAAGTATTGTCTAGATACAGAGTGAGAAAAATAGAGGCAAATAAATTTTTAAATATTTATTCTATTGGTTTTTTCATGAAGGTTAATTTGATTAGAATCAATACTGAATCAAAGACTCAGTCTATAAGAATATGGTATATTAAAATGAAGGTTCTGCCCAGAAAGAATCATATATATGCACCTTAAAAAATAAACAGAATTCTCTAGCTCCTTTTATATTCCAAACTTGTTATTTTAAAAATGAAGCTGTAAATTCCATGACCCATCTAGACCAGAACCATACTGATGAGACTTCACCAAAAAAAAAAAAAAAAGAATAGGATATAGTAATCCTTCTCCTATAACAAACATGCAACAAAAGGGGAACCTACTTATATAAATCAGTTTTGACAATAACTGGAGCACTAGGCACATTTTAAGTCAAAATTGTGTGAAAAG
The DNA here is from genome assembly GCF_003031625.1 of Empidonax traillii. NCBI lineage: Eukaryota > Metazoa > Chordata > Aves > Passeriformes > Tyrannidae > Empidonax > Empidonax traillii. The sequence continues at coordinate 158,473 of NW_020955290.1, read as the reverse complement.
AACACCACCATAGATGACCACTGGTAGTAATTCCATATTAGAGGGAGGATAATTAACATTTACAGGGAAGACATAGATGGCATTTCTTGCACTATCTTATGGATTGAAATCCTACAGGGCTTTAATCAAAATTTCTTGCAATAACACAGAAAATTATGACCATTCAGAAGATGAAAAACATGACTAAGCAATAACCACCAAGAATTCCAATCCCTTCAAACACTTCCTGCAAAGGGTATCTGCCTTCTCAACTAAAAGCCAGGACAAAAACACAAAATGAACAGAAGCATATAATTTATTGCTACATTTTTCACCTTTTCTATGCAGTCATCAAAAAATGCCAAGCCAGTATCCTTGTCACTCACAAAACTGCACTCTTCAATAAAGCGGCTGAATATCTGTGTTTTGGTGAGATGCGTGTAGAACTTGGTATAGGCACGGTCTCTGCTTTTTAAGAACCCTGGTTATAAAAGGGAACACATAACTAAATACCAGTTCCGTATGACTTCTATACGAAATGAACACATAAATTGTCTACATAAAATATTTAAGGTGCTAATACATAAAGTATTGGCTTAAGCAATAAAAACAACTAGCATTTGGAAGATTAAAACAGCATTTTTAAAATAAACTATTTTTTTACCATAGTTAATACAATCAATCACCCCCCTGTAATCCGCTTACTGTGTTTGTTAACTCTTTGTGCAAGAAAAAGAATATGACCTCAACAAAAGCATTAACAGTTAAAAAAACTAAAAAAAATATTATTTTATCCTAAAAGGTAATGGGCCTTAAATGATAACATTTAAGGCTCTCCAAACCACTGAATAAAAATCACTTCTCATATCTGTCATCCAGTAATTAAAAAAAATCAATCCCACCAACACCAAAAGACTGTCGTGGTTTTGCCCACCAGCCCATCCCTGGGGCTGAGGATGGTTTTGTCCAGGTAATTTCCGGACAAAAAGGCCAATCAAAAGTCCAGTGACGCCTTTGCTAATTTCATCTTCAAGAAAATGGAAGAGAAGGTTTGTTTGCGCAGTTGAAATTAGGGGCAGCAGCCATGTAGGGGAGAGGAGTAGCGGGCCCGAGCAGGGCCAGACTCCCTCCTCCCCTGGCTTGGGCCGGGGTGGGGGGAGCAGGTGCAGCACTGAAGTCCTCCCTTCTCTCTTGTAAGAGAGTGAAGAAAAAAAGGTTTAAAAGACGAACTGCTTGGACAGAAACGGTTGTGGAAGAATTCCAGCCGAAAGATAATGGAGCTTCCAAGGTCGAAGCTGGCAGCCGAAACTGCAGCAAGAAAAGTAAAGTGCCAAAGGGGGGACTTGTTTCCCATCCCCCCCCCCCCCTTTTCGCTCTCTCTCCTCAGCAAGGAAAAGTAATCCCTGCTACTTGTAAAAGTTTGTTGGAATAAGGAGACCCCCCATGCGGCTGATAGAGGAGTCTGTGGATGTACCAAAGAGAACTGAGACTTCATGAGAAGGATTGAAGTGAGGCAGAGTCCTGGTGGAGATTTGTGACCCTGAGGGAAACCTGTGCTGGAGCAGTGACGACTCAGGTGGGATACTGGGATCCGTGTGTGTGTGGATCCATACTGCTGTTGAAGATTTTCTGACCCTGAGAAATCTCATGCTGGAGCGAGACGGCCCATGTGAGATGTTGGGATCCGTGTGTGTGTGGATCCGTGCTAGACCCATGCCAAGAAATCTATCAAGGACTGTTCTCCCATGGGGAGGGACCTCCATAGGGAAACAGGGGTGGACTCTTAAGCCATTATCCCCTGTAACCCTGTGGAAGAAGATCCATAGTAAGCCAGTGTCCCCTTGCAAGCCTATGGAAGGAAAACCCTTCGGGACCTGAGTAACCCCCAGCCTTCGGTCTTAGCCCAGGAGGGGGGTAAGCCCAGCCCTGAAAGCCAACACAGAGCGAGAAAGAGAGAGAAAAAGTTCCAGCTGCAACGAGAATACTGCTGCTACTGAAGATCTATTACTAGAGAGAGAGAGCTGGAACTCCGAAAATAGAGAATGAGACTACTTCTTCTCCTTGGACTAGTAAAAAAGGGGAAGAAGTATTTCTGTAAATATATAGCACTTCAACTTGAGTAGAAATTGTTGTAGATATAGTTCTTTAGTTTTTAATTTATTAGTAGTTTTTGTTTTACTAGTAATAAATGTTTATAATATTTTCCCCAAATCCTGTCTCTCTTTTGTCTGAAAAAACCTTCTCTCAACTGGTAGTAATTGTGTGGGGGGTGGAAAGCAAATTGACCCAGAGCAAAACCACGACACACATAAAAAACAAAACACTTGTGACATTTCATGTAGTATTCAACTCATGAACAGATCTGAAAGCTTAACAGTGATGAGGAAAATTACATTTGCTGACTATTGCTTTATTAAGTTTTGAATCTTTGCCCCATTTTCTAATATTTTCCCATTTATACCAAGACCAATACTTCATTCTTCATTACTGGGCTTTAAGCATTTTGGCTCTGTAGAAATTGAGAAATATTTTTGCATTCCCAAGAGGTGTCCTTAAAGAATATACCATGAAGAGAGAGCATCATGCTACCTAAAGAAAACTTTTTTAATACCAGAGCTAGTGCAAACCTGCACTTCTATGTCTATATATCTGTGTTCTAAGCAACTTTTAACAGTTCAACTTTATACAGTTGTACAGCTGCAATTCCAAATATTGCCACAGATACATGGCACAACTAAAGGGAATTCTGGCCTTTTAAACTTAGGCAGTTCCTAAGCTCTAGAGTTGTAACACTGTCAACATTACCAGCAGCTGGTCTGCCTCACTCTCACCTTGATGATCAAACAAGGAATCAGCAGCAGTTGCTTTATTTGAAGGTGCCTGCGTGATTGGCTTGAGGAATGTTCTGTAACCCTTTAAAATAGATGCCATGAAACGGAGAAAAGCCTCCTGGATCTCCATCTCGAGTTCTATCATCTTCTTCTGCCAGGAGAAATCTGCCTCTATAGGAGTCATTTCCACTGCAGAGCCTTCTTGAGTTTTCCTGTGAACTAGCAATGAACAACATGTACAGTCCTTTATTAAAAATTCAGTGCATTTAAAAATTTTTTCTACCTGCCCATGTTCAGAAATGACAAGCACTAGAACTCCTATAATTATTTTTCAGTTTAACTGGCCCACACAAAAGGCAGGTTACTGCAAGAGTTGATTGTATGTTTCTCTACCTCATGCAGCAGTTTGGGACATAAAAGGAGGATGGATGTCAGCTCAGTTAATATTATTCTATGCCCAACTGAATGTCATCTATCAGTAATAAATCAACACAAACTCAAAACACCATGTGTCCCCTCCCTGCACCCAAGCAGCTTTTTCTTGGGCTGCTCTACAATCTCCAGTCTCCTCAGGAATTCTCTTCAGACCTTGGCTTTGATTAATGACTCCTGAGCAGTTAAGCTCCCCTCGAGCTTATCAGAAACACTGTCTGTTCTCAGCAACTGCTGCTGCCTAAAGAACAGCTGTTGCCTCATGGAAAGCCTTGGAACACTATCTGCCTGACTCATAGCCTGAGCCGAACAATATTATTGTAACTGGACTTTTGAGGGAAGGACAACCACAGACCGTCTTGTAACACTCTGAAGTCGAGTCCTAAGCCAAGCCCTCTGAGGTCTCCTGGGCCGCTGAGACTGCACCAGCACCTCCTTCTCAGTGGGACCTCTTGGAGCTCACGAGCTCTCCAGTTCACGATACTCCAAGGATCATAATCAAAAGCTGCCAACAGGATCTGGGCTAATACCTCCACACTCCTTAAGGCTCAACCTGTCATCCACTGCGGGTTGCCAAGGCATCCAACATTGAGTATCTCACTGAACTCAAGGTGAATTTTTAACAGATAGACATACCTTTGCACACAATTCTTTGTGTCTGTTGAATGCATGTGTGAAGAGATTTAAACACCCAGTAGCAAGTATAGTATGAGTATTTCCATCTCAGATCTGTAATTAATTTACTGTGGTGCTTACAGTAAATCCTATTAAGTAACTCTGTAAATGTTAGTCAGTGATTAAGTGCTGTTAACACATTTAGACATAAACCTGGGCCTTAGTTTGGACTTAGCTCTTAGTTTGGACTTAGTCTAGGGATAAGTTTAGACTCAGTTGCACCTAGGCTCCATCAGGGGTTTAGACAGCAAGGGGATCTTCTGTGCACCTCTTGTCTAGTAGGATCTCCCTTGCTCCTTTGTACTGCCAGTCCCTGATAAAATCATTCTGCTTTGATTCTAACCCGATTTTCCTTTGCATGCTTCACCCATGTAGTAAGTAATGGAGTGAACCTTGGTACTGAACTTCATTGTACTTTCGCAAATTTTATATTAAACCTGCTTTTTCTGATATCTTTGCTGGTGATTCTTTAGGTGACCTAAAGTGACACCATCTTTTCCCTGTTCTGAAGACTGCACATCTAAAACAATTCTTCTGACAAAAATTCTAACATTTTAGTGTGCCAAAGGGTAGAAACAAAAAGGTGACATTCAGAGTTTATTCCTGCATTCTTAAAAAAACTCAGCAACAAGTACTGCTGAAAATGATGTTTCACACTTTTTATTACTAAAACCACCATTTTCTGTTTCTGGAATTTACAAATTTTGTACATCTTGTGTATCTATGAGGCTATCATCGTCTCCTTCCCCATAATGATGTAACCTAACACCCTGAGTCAGATTATCTGAAAGAACCTATCTACAGTTAGAAAGAAGCAATAGCTGAAAACTGTTAGGTTGGTTAGAACTTTGCCCTTATCTGTCCAAGTCATTAGGCTGAAGATGGTTGGTTTTTATTTTTACTTTGTCAAAACACTTTGTCAAAATTTAGCTACTCCGTTATTTTGGTAGAAAAGTCATTATCTAAGAAATTCACCAGTACTGAACACTGGGATCTACCAACCCGTCAGCCATGCCTTGGAAGGTCATGGAACACACCCTCCTAGAAGCTATGCTGAAGCACATGGAGGTCCAGGAGGTGATTTGAGACAGCCAGCACAGCTTCACCAAGGGCAAGTCCTGCCTGACCAACTTAGTGACCTTCTATGATGCAGTGATTACATCAGTGGAAAAAGGAAAGGGCTGCAGACGTCATTTATCTGGGCTTCTGTAAAGCCTTCGACACAGTCCCCCACAACATCTCTGAATTGGAAAGAGACGAATTTGGCGAGTGGATTGTTAGATGGGTAAGAAATTGGTTGAACAGTGGCATCCAGATGGCAGCGGTCAACAGCTTAAAGTCCTGATGGACACCAGCGCCAAGTGGTGTTTCTCAGGATATGTACTAGGACCAGTGTTATTTAATGTCTTCATTAATGACACAGGCAGAAGAACAGAGTGCACCCCCAGCAAATCTGCAGATGACACCAAGCTGAGTGGTGCGGTTGATGCACCTGAAGGACAGGATGCCATTCATAGAGACCTGGCCAAGCTCAAGAAGATGAGCCCATGGGAATCTTCTAAGATCAAGTGCAAGATGCTGTAACCTGGACTGGGGCAACCTCTGGTGCCAATACAATCCAGAGGATGAACAGATGGTTGCTGAGAAGGACCTGGGGGTGCTGGTGGATGGGAGTCTGGACATGACCATGAGTAAACGCTAAAAAAAAAAACACTTAAATTTTAAGAAGTCACAGAAAAAAAAAAGAGTCTAAAAAATAAAATTCACACCTCATGTGATAGAAGGAAGTCCTTACATATATATACTAATTACAATTCATTTTATTTTTTCTATTTCACCTGCTGCTAGCTGTGGGTGCAGTTTCCTTAAGGTGCTGAGCAGACTTTTACATGGCTTTTTGGGAAACTGCTTCCAGTTGGTGCCCTTCTTATCATCTGATCTGTAACAGAGAAGAGAAAAAATTGACATATAAAATACAGTTAGTGTAAAAAATTCAACAGCCTTAGTTTTCTTCATTTACAGCAGGCAGTACCTAAAAAACATTATTTTGAAATTTTATCACTGTCCCTATTTGTTACAAAGAAAAAGAAATGGGAGTGACATAAATCAGAATTTCATTCTTCAGATACAGAACAGTATAAATTGAGTAATGAGTAGAGTTTTGTCCAATCTGTAAGGAGGATGTAGATTAAGACTTGATTTAGACCTTTCAGATGATTTCCCTTTCAGATTTTTCTATCAGTCTTGTTACTATACCTAAGTACTGTGCAAAATCTATTCTATCATTAACATCCCATACTGTATAAATAAAGGCAGTCCTGAATACAGCATGAAATTGTTATGGCAAAATGCTGCAAGATAATTTGGTAACTTTATGGTCATATGGTACACTGGATTACGGTTATGGCAACTCAGTCCCATCTTCAACAGGTCTAGGAAGACTGGGAATTGAGTTCATAGTTGCAAAATTATTTGGTTAATTAAACAGTGGAGTAAACTGCCTTAAACAATGATCATGTTCTTTAAGAACAAGAAGAGATAAAATGCTAGACCACTTTAAAGCAGTAGGATATAAAGAGAGATCAGTAGGGAGTAAATTCCAAGAACTCCTGGAAGGCAGAAGATGGCGGAGAACTGCTAGTACAGAGAGTACATCAAACCTTGTGGCCATGAGACCAAACCAGTTATTACTATCCAAGCTGATACTGTCACTAGTTGGTTTTGCAATTTGCATTTTTGAGATCCTTGTTCCATTACTATTTGCCCTAATGGCAAATCAGTACAGGAATATCTTAGGAAGGAAGACAAAATTTCAGGAGTTAAAGAAAAAGTGCATGTTTATGGATGCCTTTGCTCATTCTTCCCCCACAATAACTGCAAGCCTATAAATAATATAGGTGGTATCATTCCAAAAATGTCAGGAAAAAATCCTGCTATCAAACCTTTGTCCTAAAAAGGCTATTCAATGAGCTTTCAATGTTAAGTTTCACAGAGGTAGCTGAAAAAAATTTTTTAAAAAAGCATTAAGGAAGATATTGAATGAATAAAAGGTCTTCAGTATTTTTCAGCATAGCAGCAAACTTGCTCTAGAAAGACACAGACTGACTGATATACCAGAAAATACTGCATTTTTCAAAAGTTATTTTTCTATTAAGCGGTATTTCCAGGTCAGCAACAGTGCTGTTAAATGCTTTTACACATTAAAAAAAAGAAAAAAAAAAAAAAAAAAAAAAAAAAAAAAAAAAAAAAAAAAAAAAAAAAAAAAAAGCAAGCAGCATTGCCACTGAAATAAAAAGTGGCAGAAATAGATGTGGAAAAAAGTGAATGAAACATTAATCTTTATTCACTAATAACACAGTATTTCAGAATTCTCTATGATCCTCAACACAAAGTGCTTTGTGGACATTTGGGTTTGTCTACACATCTCCAAAACTGAAAGATATATTAATTTCCAGGTTGAAAAAGTTTTATAAAGAAGGTACCAACATCTCACATTTGCCTAAGTCAGATGTTACAGATGTCAAATTTCTCTGAGAGCCAAAAATGGCATACAGATAAACGCAAAATGGGCAGCAAAAAAAAAGATCACTTGACTATTGAAAGAGAAATGGACTTTTAAAACAAAAATGGACTTTTTTTAAAAAAAGATGCGAAAGTCTTTGCAGTTGATTGTCTCAGAGAGAGTTTTAGTAAAACAACCAATCCAAGTAACATTGGTTTTTGGTCTTTCTAACAGTCATCTCAACAGAATCTTGATATCCTTATCTCCCTGTGAAATTTCCTGTTTCTACTCAATTTTTTCTGCAACCCAATCTTCAACTTCCATTCAACTTATGAAGAAAAACACTGAAGCATTTTTCACTGCAAATATCTTCAAATAAATAAGGTATCTTCCTTGACTTTCTTCAAAGCATTCCTCTTTCACAACACCTGTAATTATTCTTTTGGCGGCATTAATACCAAATATACCAAACTGTCATAATGCAATACTGTGATGAAAATGCATTTTGCAGTGTTTCTAATGTGTACCTAGGGGAAGGAGAAAAAAAAGAAAATAAAAAAAATAAACCAAATCTGCTCCACTGTTCACCATTTCCTGTAAAGTTACTAATAAAATAAAGCACTTCAGTAACACAAAGGAAACATTTGCATCAGTAGAGGAAGGCTCTTTCTGAGACAACAGAAATCAAGCATTCCACTGACCCACAGAACAAATGACTAAGTCTAATTCAAAGTTAGTAAAAGCAAAATATGAGAGTTAAAAAGTAATATTAAGCAAAACGAAATGTTTAAATTAAAGTAATAAATTAAATTTAAATAAATTTTCATTTTAATTAATATAATTAATTATTTAAAATCTCACTAAAAAGTGACATTAAGAAAAACTAAATTTTCACAGAGAAAAGATGTGCACTTTAGTTAGTGGTGTTCACCCTCACCTTGAACTAGCTTAGACACCTCTATTTATGATCTATTTAAAATAGAAAGGTAATTAATAGAAGTTACTAGACATCTCAAAAAACTAAATTTTCAACTCAGTTATTTGTACTCACATTACAGAAAACCAGGCTCTGAATTAGCCTCTCCTCAAGAAGGTGCAAAGAAACTGTTCACACAATACCTTCAATTTAAGAAAAGTATTAAAAATTTAATAATTAATTGAAAATATTTTAGAATTAAGACGCTTGCTTGATCTCACCAAAAAAATCGTCCCTGTAACTTGAGAAAAAATTCTTTAACACTAACTTAAAATAGTCCAAGTGCAAGATAGCATCAGGATCTGTCATGAAGGGTCCTGAAGCATTCATGTTTGTTTAGGTTGGAGAAAACTTCTAAGATCATCAAATCCAATCCCTTACCTAACACTGCGAAGAATACCATGAAACCACATTCACCACTAAAGCAAGAAACACATCTACATGTCTTTTAAAAACTCCAGTGTTGGTGACTTAAAGACTTTCCTAAGCAGTCTGTTCCAATGCCTGACCTTCAGTGAAGAATGTTTTCCTACTACCCAATCTAAACCTTCCCTAGTGCAACTTGATGCCATTTCCTTTCACCCTGCTGCCTGTTACTTGTGAGAAGAGGCCGATCTCCACCTGACTACCACCTTCTTTCAGGCAGTTGTATGTAAAGACCAGTAAGGTCTCCTCCAGTCTTCTCTGCAACAGACTAAATACCCTAGCTCCTCAAAACACTTGTGCTCCAGACACTCCACTGCCCTTCTCTGGACTCACTCCAGCATTTCAATGTCTTTCTTGTCATGAGGGGTACAAAACTGAACACAGGATTTGAAGTGCATTCTCATCAATGCCAAGTACAGGGTGACAACCCCTTCCTTATTTACTTACCATTGTTACTAAATTTACAGCAACATCTGCATCACATTTTTATAGGAAGCACCAAGTGTTGATCCTTGACTTTGTAAATTTTAATTTGGTGTGAAGCATTAGAAATGAGAAAAAGCACAGGGGACAGTAAGAAACAAACCATACTGGATAAAAGAGCATTTAACAATTTTATCTCCTGAGATTTTCAGCAATCTCTCCATCTACAGATAAATGTAAAATCTCCACAGAACTTACATGTACACCATGTTTGTGTCTAAGTCAACGCAAACAATATCCTGTGGTGGATCGTACAGATCAAAGTATCGTGAATCAACTCCAACAATAAATGGAACTGGTGCGCTGAGTACGGTGGCCAGAGACAAAGGACAGAGAGGGATATATGGACATTGCCACTGAAATGGAAATATCATCTGAAGGAAAAATTAAAATAGCACAATAAAACAAGAGAACGGATACTGTATAATAAAAATCAAGAAGTAACATGCAGCACACTGAAATGAAATTGCTAAAAGCTTTGCAATACTGTCAGAAAAATGTCCCCAAATTTGATAACCTATATACAGCACATCTCTTAGTTAGATATGCAAAAATTATGACCTAACAGTTATTAGCTACAGCACTTGAATTAAATGGTGTTGCTAGGAAAAACTACCATCTAGTACATCAGTAATTTTAATTTTAAAAAGCCTTGTAACAACTGTAGTATTTAAACCAATTTCTCTCCTTGCTGTACAGAACAGTTTGTACTTACAGCTACTACAGCTTCAGCAACTCCTGTCAACACAGCTGGTCTAAGAGAATGGAGCAGGATCTTGCCTTCTAGTAATACAAAGAGTAATAGAGTGGCACAGTTCTCTGGTCCAAGATTCATAAGCAGAGTGCTAAAGTTTGCTCCACTAAGGAGTGCATGGAAAGGGGAAGAAAAGAAGAATGTTACCAGGTTTAAAAAAAAAGTCAGTACTATTAAAATTCTGACAACTGCTGGAATCAACTAGTTGAATGGTACTAATATTACCTCACATCAAATACCTAACTATCTAACTAACAGTTCTCATGTCATTATAAGACTTACATTACCACAACGAAAGCCAAATTCAAATTCTATTGCTAAAGAAAGTTACACTAAACCATTCTACCACTGCATTTGTGTTGTTTGAGGCACTCTTTCTCATAGATACCTAGGCATCTTGTCTTCATAACTGTAAAACAAATCTAACTCGTTAACAGCTAATTCAAACACAAACACAAGCAGTTTCGTATGATGGGTTACCTCAGGCAAAAATCATGAACTGGAGCATCCATCTGATCTTAGAATCACAGTATCGAATTCTAATACAAGTCAAGCAAAATTAATCCACCATTTTGATAGCAAAACGCGTTTAGTTTCTACCGTTTAGACTCCATTTCATTTGTTTGGACTGTATGCATTTAGAAATTGCAATGACATCTATTAGAGCACAGGGGCGTAAAATCTGTTCTTAGAAAACTGCTTATATGTTACTTTGCAATTTGGTGGCTGGTTGTGATTTTTCACTCAAGTACCTGTGTAACAGATGTGATTAAACAGGGGATTCTTCTGCATAAAGAATATTATACAATAATGTTTTGGGGTGCAGAGAATAAAAAGGGAGAATATTTTGGTTTTTAACCTAAAAACAAACCAAAAGTCAACAAAACCATCAAAACAAAGCCTCATGTCACTATCACAGGGAGCTCTAACTCAGAAGATGCAGGCGGTATTTACTGACACTGCCTTCAATCAACCTTCAATCACAAACACCCATTTTTTAGGTGTACTTTTGAATTTCTGAAACGTGCACCTGAGCATTCACACATTTCACCTAACTACTGGATGTAATTGTCTCTCTTGGATCCGAAAAAGGAAAAAACCGAAAACAACAGTCTCTATACTACTAAAAAAACCCCACAAAACTGCTTACTACACAGGTTCTCAAATACAAGATCTTTAAATACATGTATTTTTTTCCTCATAGCCACCTTCTATTTCCTTCAGAGTTCCTACAATAATATTTTAATTCATATTTATTTCAGGATAATGAGTGATACTACACTTCCAAAACGGACACACTTATGTCAGATGACAACATTCAATAACCTTGTAAATGCATACTGAACTTTCTGTTTAGAATGTCTAACAATACTTGACTTCCTACTACAACTGACTACTATTTGCCTCTGAATTTTTCAAGTAGCATACATTTAAAGCATTAGTAATGAATGATACCTTAATGGCAATGGTGTAGAAACTGGCTGTGACAATATTAATGCATCATGGGCAGAAAGCTGAAACACATAAAGTAGTATGTGATTGGTACAGACAACTCCAAAGGTAATACAGTATAATATTCCAATACAAATGTATATCCATACTCTCATGAACTGCCTGGCAGACAGACACAATGTCACATATCAGAGACAATCTTTGAGACTTATGCTCACTAGGTGAACAGAGCTTGTATCAGTCACTGAAACAACTCTCAGAATAACAAAAAATTGTCTGTGACTCAGGGTTGGACATCGTGGCTGCTAGGTGATTAAACAGAGAAACACAAGACACAATGCCCCAGGGGACTAGACTCTGACCCATAGCAGTGGATGGACAAGTGCATGAAACCTAGAAAACAACCCTACCGGTGAGATAACACAAATAGTGTCTATACAAGGACGGGTAGTACGAGGCAGAAATTTTAGAAGTGCAAGTAGGACACTGCTGCCACGTACACCACCTGAAGCCTGAAAGTGTCTCCTTTGCTAACTTGTTCCAGGTTTATATTCACAAGACAGAAGGTCAACCCAATCATCTCCTCCCTGTTCCTTTCCAGAAGGTGGGTATTCAAAGCCAAGCAAAAAGCCTAAAGAAAGAAACCAAAGAAAGAGGGTTTGCCGTTACTGGAGTTAAAAATGGTTGCAAATGTTTTGCTTACCTGCACAAGAATTCTTGGCCTTTGTGGTGAAGGAAAAGGTATATTGTGCATAAAATGGGATATGTGCCTGCAAAGTAGACAAGATGTTAGCAAACCAGCACTAGGGTGTAATGAGTGACTCAAAACAATGTTAACCACATTTTGGAATTAATATTGTACCATGTTTTAGAAAGGCTGTTAAGATTTATTTACTGTTGTGATATGTTTAAGAGCCCAACGGAAACAGAAACAAAGACTCTCCATTCAATTTCCAAGCATGAAATGTGAGTAATACTGACAATTTCTGATATGTCAAAGGAAAGAATACAAGGGCATTTAGGCAAGCCATTTAAAATCCCAAGCAGCCTAACTCCACTCTAGTTTTTAAAGAGACTTCGCTAGGAGGAGCTACATACCTCACTGCCAGCAGTCTCACAGTTTTGAAAGTAACTCTGTATTTCAGTAAACTTCAAGGACCCTGAAAAGCATCCTCTGCAGAGGTTTTACACACACACAGAAACAATCTGCGTTAGTTGCAGTGCTTGGATACACATACTCATTGCTACCCTCCAGCATTCCGAAATTTATACTTATTAAGCTAAAATGCAGGACTGCAAATGTAGCATGTATCACAGCTCAGCCATTTTCTGCGTTTGATGTAGCTAAAAAAAAAGGAAAACACACCTGACATATTTTAAGAGAAAATCCAAAGTAATATCCAGTTAACTTGCTGGCACTGCAAGAGCCAGTACTATTAAACAGAAGAGCAATAATTTCTATCAGTACAAAATAAGCTAAACAGTGCAAGCAAGATGATGCATCAACTATACCAACTAGGCAAGTGTGACATTCATAAATCACATGATTTCTTGAGCTGATAACTACACTCCCACAACAACTTTAGAAATGTTCTACATACTTTTCAATGGGAAGAGGATGAGGTCCAGAGACAGACAGTTTGTAGATGAACATAAGAAATTTTCGAAATGCTTCAAAGAAAGGCCAGTGTGAGAGAAGGCAGATGCATTTGTTCGAATTGATGGACTTGGAAGTAATCACTTTCCTCTCTACAGTTGTCAGGAGACCCAGCTGCGACTGCTGCTTTTCTGTTAGCAGCTCCCGGGGATACGGCTCATAAAACTGAATAGCAGCACCATATACCTAAAAGACGAAGGAAAACAGCTAAGCATACCCAGTATTTAACAAGAGATCGGGTTAGAACTTTTAAAGCATCCTTCAGTCTTTCCTGTTTGCACACCCTATAGTGCTTTTGCTGGTACCTTACGAAATGACTTTTCATTTACGTAACACAGAAAGCACCCTTATAAACAAAATAGTTTGGACTCTCGTGTCTCTCTTCCCCACTTTCATTGCACTTTTCTAAATAAAATATTCATACTTTTATATATGTATATAAGTAAATTGAAGGGAAGGAACCAAACTGCATGCCGTGACAGAACTCTATCCATTAACAATGAGGGTAAAGAAAAAACAAAAACCAAAAAACCCTCAAACCCTCAACTCTCATGAAATGTTCGTGTTCAATAAATTCCCCTATCATTACCAAACTAAACAACAAAATTATTCTAGCTTTCATTTCACTTATTTTATCAAGTTAAACCTTTTCCAATATTCGTTTCCTATTTGTCAAAGTTTCATAATCAACCAAAGTATTCTGCCAAGCTTAGCAAAAGGACATGGTAAGAAAAATATGCATCCTTCCTTGTAAAATAAGTGTTCATATTTTGGAGAAATATCTTTTTTCTATTTGGAAATGGAAAAATACATAAATTTCCTATTAGGGAATTTATTAGGGGAGTGAGACAGTGGAAGTTGAGCTGTTATCACTAACAGAGCCAAACTGCTATTCATTAACCACAGAAAAATAATCACACATTACAATCACTTATTCCCTTATGCAGTTCACACACACACAAACACAGACACACACAAGTTGGCAAGCTGAAACAACACCTGGGAGACCAATCCTAAGTAAGGGTTCTCTGGCTTCATCAGATGTACCTATAATCCTGTAGTCTCTGTCTATGTACAGCAGACACTGCCTTCCCATATGTGGGCCAAGTCATGCAATATCTTTTTGGTGCCTGTGTGTGTTGGTGGCCTTATACAGATTCAGAAGACAGATCATGTTCTGAATCTGTCACTTCATACAAATTCAGAAGGATCACTAGTCTTGGGAGATCATTAGAATCTTTCACTTATTCACCTCTCAGGACATACTCTTTCTCTCCCTGCTCTCCTGTTTTCTGGTAACTAGTTTCCAATTCATGAGCATAAACACCCACAGAGCCCAATTACACAAATTCACAAAGAAGTGGCTTTTAACATAACCATATGAAAACTTTAAGAACTTAAACATTGCTAACACACATCCTAAGTTCTATTTTATATGCAGAGTACAATTCCATTCCCAGAAACTCCTTCCTTGAAACAACAGGGAAATCCATGTGCTGTGAGTTTTACTTTTATTAAGGGTATCTGATTCAGCCTACATGGGACTAAACAGCACATACTCACATACTCTTCCATCGATTTCCTGTTTTGGTTTACTTTCATCTTACATGAAGGCTTAAGAAATACAATTTTAGAGGGGAAGTATTTAACAATTTATTTTGTAGTATTTCTAAAATACAAAAGAAACAATCTCTATTTATCTCCATAACAGCCATTTGAAATAAAAGAAAAAAACAAGTTCACAGTGTGGAGCCATACCTTTTCTGCAGAAGAGCAGGTCAGTACAAATGTTGAGAACACTGGTAGTGGATATTTGGTTTGAGAGTCCCAGCACTCAATAGTGGCTCCCATGGGAAGGCAGAAGAGAGGAACAGATTCCGACAGTGGGAATGATTCATAGTTCTCTTGAGGATATCTGAAAATTAAGCCTGAAGAATGGGAAAAGGAAAAGTAAGTGGATTTGTCCTGTAAGCCCTAAATAATGTAAGCAATATATTTTCCAAAATAGATAGCTAGATCTGATGGTTATCTGGACTTCATAATTGAAGATTACATCTGCAAAGAAGAAAGTCTCTTATATGACAGTGAGACTAAGTGTTTCCAGTAACAACCATCTGAAAATAGAGTATGAATTACTGATTGATTTTACCTTTTGGTAACCAGTACACACTGAAGATTTTTACATCAAACCAGTTGGGTTGATGTGCTATTTAAATGTGCCACTGGAATGGATTTTATTACAAGAAATTCCTATGAAGAAAGTGATTATCTACTGTAAAAACAGCAGTAATACCTTCATGGAATGCAGGATGAACTAAATGACTGCATGTTCTGCTCTCAAGTCACTATGTTCAGTTTCAACAAATTGTTTATTCAGCTTTCAGACTCTTGCTGGTAGAAAATACGCACATAAACATTGGTTTACTATTGCTACTCATCTAGCTTGTTTTATGGTACACTGACTTCATTATCTATACTTTTCACTTCTGTTTGGTAGTTTACTCCTTTCAAAGGAGTTTGGTGCACTTAGTGCTGAGCAGAAACAGTTATGAAAGTTTTTTTTTTTGTTTCTTCAAAAACAAAAAAGAAATCTGTAGCAATGCATTAAAAAACTTACAAAAGCCAGACTTGTCATTTATTGTTCAGAATATTTTTCAATCTCCTCAAATAAGGAACAACAGAATAGTTGTGGAACTGAAGGGAAGAAATACATTTAACTTTCAAATAAAATGAAAGATGTTGAGACATAAAAAGAAATATGAGTAAAGCTGAACAGAATTTTTTGGTACTCCTTCTCGAATACCACCAACACAAGTTTTGTCTTTTGTTGCATCTGAAATATTTGCTAAGGTTTCTGCTAAAGTTTCTAATCTACCAAGCCAAGATAAGAACTAAAATAATACAGGAAAATGCTATTCCCATTAAGACTTTTTTTTTTTTTTTTGCCTCAGGAAAAAGTGAAGAGAGCAAAGAAGGCATTATAGGAGTTAATTTCAACTGACATCCTCTAGGAACAAAATTCTAACAGACAGTACTTAAGCTTTTAAAATTATTATTCTATTTCAACAAAGCATTTGAATCCTTCTGTTTTGACAGCTTCTAAAATTACGTACCAGCTTTATACGCTAAAGAGTTAGAAACTGGCACAGACTTCTTGTAACAAAGGTATACACTGGAACCCCACTGGAAGACAAAAGTTTCATCTCAGAACCAGCAAAGATAACAAAAGGCAACAGAAATCAAGTATAAGCACTAGAATATATTCCCACTTACAAACAAGTCAGACATTTTAATAAAAAGCATTACAGAACACAGAAATACAGTCTGGTTGGCCACAGAGTGCATGTAAATGACAAAAACGAGATTTCACTCTTCTCTCATTTTTTTTAGAGATTACAGGATTTACATAAAATAATGACCCCACCACATTACTCCCTGATTTATTCCGACAAAAGAACAAGCCAAATTTGTGGTTTCACATTTTTATGGTTATTTAAAAGCAGAATCTTACAGGAACCTCACTGAGGAACTGAAATTCTAATAATCATCACTTTAAGCTTCTATCATACTTCCATAAACGGGTTATTGACATAGTATTTTTGCAGCTTCTCTAAACAAGCTCTACCATTCAAAAAACCCACTTATTCCAGTCTGAGTAAACTAAATGCAAAACAGACTAGGTAAAAGAGAACCAATTAAAGCAAAGCACATGGAGCAACTGTAAGCAGTAATTATCATTCTTACGTCTTTCTTAGGAAGACAAGCATTATTAACAACTAAGAAAAAAGTGTTTCTGATTCATCCTGACTGTCAGCATCAACAAAGGGTGGGGGAGAGATAATAATTAAAAAAAAAAAAATTCCAGTGCACTACTCCTAAATAGCACCTAGACATGCATATGCAAATGAAAGACATGAGTAATCAGTATGAAACAGTAATTTCCAACAAGACAGGAAATCAAGGCAACAAAACTGAAGACTCACACATGTTATGAAGAATGAATTACAATGTAGTGATAGAACACAATTACAACAGTGCTAAGAAAAGTTCAAGAAGCTGCTTCTTTAGGTGTATTTGTTGGGTTAAAAAGAGGAAAAAAAAGCGACTCAAGCTTATAAATACTCACCATACCACAGTTTAAATTCTTATCAACTTTACAGAATGTATGAGGAGGAGTTTCTCCTTTGCTGGTAACAATAACACAGATATCTGTCACTGCCAATGAATTCTGAGGTCGTACTGCAGGAGCCCTTCGATACGTGATAAAGATCCGCTGAGAAGAAGCTGAGCTGTTGTTCACATTAGCACAACGACCATAAGGAGTAGCTTGGATCACTTCGCAGCCTGCAATTATGCGTTCCTTCCCTTCATACAGAACTCTGCAGACATGAAGGAAACATAGTATGATGTGCATTCAGATATATATGAAGTTACTTGGACAAATTCAGAGAAACCGTCCATGCATTAGCACTCTATGTCATCATTGCAACTTTCTAATGTACATTTTATATACTATCTTTCATCATGCAGCACTTGAGGTTAAAGAAACTTCTCCAAAATATTTAAAATTATACAGAATTGTGGGAATAAATGAGAATTATGGAAAAATAAAAACCAAGACACACTGAAAAGGATTTAGTTATAGAACTAGTAGAAATGCTGCACTATGAATGAAAAATAAATACAAAGTAAGCCTTAAGTTGCTTCCAGACGACACCTGACAATTTCATCACTAAAATGTCTGGTAAGTCATTTAAAACTTGTCTTTTTCTGTTTTTTTCTTTTGTGGGTAGGAATTTTGTTTCGGTTTGGGGCTTTGTTTGTTTGTTTCCAATTGGTTGTTTTGGGGTTTTTGTTGTTTTGTTTCAGAGTTTTTTGGAGAGGTTTTTTTGGTAGGCTTTGGTTTTGTTTGTTTTTAAGAAATACTCTTGGAAAAGAACAAGGTAGACTGCTTCCTAGATGAATTTTTCCAGGAAAAAAATTAATCCAAACACAGTAATAACTGACATTCACAGTCTGAATAACACTCCTCAGGACAACGGAGCAGGGAGACAAACTCAAACTCTGCTCCGCAGAGAAGGAATAAATAATAACTACAGTAGCTTGTACTCCTAGAACATATCTTGTGTGGCTGTACAACAACATTTACATGCTGCATGGATTTTATTTTTTTTAGCAAGATCACTAGTTTAGATCACTGTATTCTTAGCAAAAAAATGAAAAAGCCTTTACAGCTTCACAGCAGCTAAATGAGCTAAAGCTTTCCTCTTCCAAATATAAAGCTATTGAGAAGTCACTATGAGAAGAAATGTGGAAGTCAAAACAAACATCACTGAACATTTTTAATGCACAGATGCTATTAAAGGGCAAGCTTTATCTCCCATTCAACACCCCAGTAACCAGTGGTTCAGCTCCCTGCAATATGTACACAGTAATTCCACTTGCAAATCAGTTTTCATCATTACAAGATTAAGGATAAAGGTAATACAATAACATCTTGTATTTTGTGATCTCCAGCTTCCCACACGTAGTCCCTCACAATTTCAAAATAAAAAATAAGCAGGTAATACATATTTACTGTCCCAAAATACCCTTGGTTAAATGTTTGGCATACTACAAGTAAGTATGTATTTGAAAACTTCAAAAAGTTATGTGTCTAAGCTCAAAAAAAAGAAAGTTTTTTCATATCCAATCATTCTCAGAACTTTAAAAAAATAAATATATAATTAAACTTTCAATAGTACTTAAACACTATTCCCGTCTTTAAACTGGAATACAGAAATATTACTGTTTATTCTGACTCAACAGAACGAACACATACCTTGTTATTGCACTGATCATATACATGAACTAGAATACTTTAAAAAAGCAAAGAAATCACATGAGTTGGTAGTTTAGTGATGTAGCTACCAGGCTTTCACAGAAATTTACTCAACTAGTTCATGTAGGATGATAATCTTCAACAAGAGTTTCAGTTGTAGACAATCTGATCATCAGACTCATTTAAAACATTTAAAACAATGTGTAATCTCAGGCTCAAAACCAGCCTAATACCAGCATTTCCAACTGAAACATTAGTTTTAATGCACTACCTATCAAGATATGTACTGAGAAAGTACATGCTAATTAAATCATTTCTAAACTAAGTAATGTTCTGGAAGAACATGTATTTTCCACTTTTTATTGGGTTACCTACTTCATGAAGTTAAAAAAGAACCAACAAAAACAGAATCCCAACAACTACAACGGCAGCAAGCTCTCAGGCCACATTGATTGTGCATAAAGAGTTTACATGAACTTTTCACATCACTGCCAATCAGAATCTTAATCTGGAGAAAATTTTTAACAGAGCAGTCTCCAAACAGAAGTTTCAATTCAGTTTCATGTATTTTAAATAAAATCCAAAATAAAAATTTGTTCCAGAAACAATACTGTGTTCCTTTGAGAAGGAACACAGTATTAATCAGACAATTCCAGCAGTTCAATTTAGGAAATTTGCAAGTTTTCTCAGAAGAATACTTAAAGGCCTGACCAGTGTTCAAGACTGTAAGAGTAGGGTCACCTCTCCTCAACAGCAAAATGAAAATGAAAGTAACACTTACCTCTACATATTCACTGGAGCAGTATTATTAAACCCACACCATTTCCTGACTTCATGCTACATACGGTGCGGTTTTGTATTTGCAAGCAAATGGAAGCAAACCACCACACATGGATCACTCAAATTAAACGATGGTTTTAATGATTTAGAGAAAAGCAATTGGAAGTGATGCATGAAATACTGAACATGGCACCCTTTATAAGTAACATCCTCCCTGACAGTGTAAGTGTATTCCTACTTGTTCCTACTTCCCAGCACCTGCCTTTGATTAATTAGTACTGATCAGGGTTAGATTTTTTTCCTGCTTCTCTAAGCATACAGTTTGGCCTCGATCCTAATTAGGTACACATTATTTGCTACAATATTTTATCAACTTCAATACTGTTTCATTTCAAGCAAAATATAAATCTATATATGAAATATAAACTTTACTCTAGATGTTAGGTCTCTTCTTTGTAAGAAAGACCAAAAAAATCTTATCCTCTCTTTGTAAGGCTGTTTGATATTGTATGTGGAAGTTCTCTCATGAGCAGTTTTACTGATGTAAAGGCATTCTTCAACACATCAGATAGAAGAGTTTAGAAGGAAGAAATACTACCTTCTTGTGGCTGTTGAGTTAAAAACCTTAAATCACAGCAACCTTTCCTTCTGGAAAACCATTTCAAAACAGGCAGACTGTTGCAGTTTGCATTGTGTCTAGGGCTGCTGTCCAGTTTGACTCATCTTCTACGTACAACCATATTTCTGCTCACAGTTCTTATGCAAAATAAGCCTTTATAACATCTCTTCCTATTTAATTTAAGAAAAAGAGGTTTGCAAGCATTGAATGATAAAGGAACTAATATATATATGCTAGGCATCAGGACGGTCAGAAAAATGGTAGGTCAAGCAAAGGGAAGAGATAGACTTCTCTTTTATTTCTACTGCCACCACTATTACTATTTGTCTAAACGAACGAATCACTAGTTTCACCATTATTATTACCCTAAGCTGTTCTGAACATCCAGCTGCAGTTGTCACACCGGTGGGATTTAAGGAACAATAGAAGATGCTCATTGTTAAGAGATCTTCCAGTTTCTATTCCAGTTCCTTGAAATTTGCATTCACTTTCTTTTCTGAAATACATCTTCAATTAAAAAAATCATTTGTTCAATTGATACTCCTGCAGACTTTCAGAAAACAGGTATACAGGAATTAAAAGTGTCCTTATACCCAGAACCACAAAGGTGGTTCATGGAATCACTAAGCAATCTAAAGCTTCCCATACTAGTTTGAAACAAAAAAAAAAAAAAAAAAGATTTTTTTTTTTAAAAATTGGCATTTCTTTCTTTACACAATGCAAGTTACCTAACTTTTGCATTATTCGGTAATACAAGATCCTCTGCCTGAGATAAGTTCGATATTCTTTCCTTGGTCCTTTCTACACTAAGTATTACAAATTCAAAACCACCTAAATTTCTGTAAGGTTTTCTTCTGTTTAAAAAAAGAAGTACAAGAGCTCTAATATATCCCTAACTCAAGTTAAGGATTTCAATCAAGCAAAAAACAGAGAGACGTGAAATGTTTTGAAGTGTCACTGCACCGAAACACAAACAAAACTCAAATCTCTTGTTATTTCTGGAACATCAAAAAAAAAATCAGTTAGGAAAGCAATGGAATGACTGTAGCTGAATTGTTTCATAGATATATAAGCATAAGATACTAGATTTTACAACTACATGTAGGAAAAGGATCTCAGAGATCTCTTATCCTGGGTTGAACCTTTATTTTTCCAAATAATTTCCAACTAATATTTTTCCCAATAATTAATCCAATTAATTCCAGGAAATGCAACATCCAGAGGCATGGCACATGGCCTAACTATATTCAAGTAAGCACCTGCAGCAGGAAGTCACTGTAGCAGATTACAGACATTTCAGTTTAAGAACCAGAGGACAGATAGGAAGAAACAAGGATAGAGGGCAGAGAAATATAGAACTCAAGGACATAGCAGAGAAATGGCAGAGCATAGCCCCAACTTCCCTCTTCTTCAAACAGCATTTGTTTAACTACTTTCCCTAGCAGAAAGAAATACGCAGACACACACAAACACTTACCAAGAATCATCTGAATGCTTGGACTACAAAATAACTCATTTTTATATAATACTTACAACCTTGACACAGGACTATGCACTATACCCTTTCAAAGGGCAACAAAGGATGTACTCTTTCTCCACCTACTATGTTCACTTAGCATGTCAGACAGGCTTAAAGGTAAAATATTCTGTCACACTTGGGTTTTTAATTAAAATAATAGAGAACAACATAACCTAGCCTTCAGACTGTACATACATCTCTTACTCAAACGCCACTTCCATTTGAACACATTGGAATTCACATACACAAAAAAGACTGCTCTAACCATCCCTTGCACACAGGTGCAAAATAAAAGGAACAGCCAGGGGAAAATATTCATCACTGCTCAGAGAGAAAAGCCTTCCATGATGTTTCAGGAGTGACACATTAGTTAGATCAAATACTAACTAGAAATACTATTTGCCCAATATCACCATCTTAGCCAATTATTTGTGTATTTTGTTTAGCAGGTAATCCCTACAAAATCTCCCCAGGCATTCAAGCTCCTAAGGTTGTGGGAGACACAAAGATAAATGTGCTAGTCAAGTTGCTTCCTTAAAGCCACATGCCAAAGACTGATTGTTCAGCAATTCCCTAGAAGAATCACTTACTGTAAAAATTCTTCCTTCTGCTAGAACTACCATTCAAAGAATAACTTCACACTGCAACATCTCTTCTCGCAGTGCCAGTCGCACCCATAGAAAAAGATTATTTTAAAAATCAGTTTTGCTCAAGACAATTAGAACATAGTTTAGATGAGCAAGATGAACAGAAATTAGAATGTACCAGGTTAATTATTTAACATGAACTGTAACTCTTTGAGAAAACTGTCGTACCATGAAACTACTTGCATTACTAAGATTTCAGTATCAGTCTCCTCCTGACTGGACCCTGCTTGTCAGTTGGCACTCAAACTACAGGCCAAAAATGGCAAACATAGGCTTTATGCCTAATACATTTAAGCTTATAAATGAAAAAAAATAAACTCATGATAGCTTACATAGAGATGCATGACTTTTACTCTACTATTTACTATTTATTTAGTAACTAAGGAAAAACACATGCATTCCTTATTTTGCCATAGTCATAACAGCACTCCCACCCGTGCTCTCTTTTCTCTTTCTTATTATATCCCCAGTAGTTCTAAAATGTCCTTATACATTCTTAAGTTGTATCTTTTACTATGAGCATTAAACTGAATTCCACAAGGTGGTAATTTCTGTCTCCTGAAGTCACTGTTTTCAGATTAAGCATGTTAATATTTCTGGATTTGGACTATACTATTTCTGTAACTTAATTTTGTGCTATTTTCTTACCTTTCATAAAACTGCATCAGAGAACTTGATTTCTCATATTTGCTTTGCTGCATCACTCTCCCTCTCATTTTTTAAACTAAACCATTACTATTAATTTTAAAAAGATAACTTCACTAAAAGACTGACACTTTGTTCAACCTATTCCAGATTCAAACAGTGCATTTTTAAAAAGCTTTCTCACGTCTGTTTTCATCATCACCTATGAAGAGTAAGATTTGATCATTATTGAAGGAGGAACTGAACTGTGCTAATAATCTCACCCGATGTCAGTAAGAGGTGGTTTGTCCCGCCCTCTCTTGTAGCAAAGAAAAAGTTCAGGACTCTTTAGACTTCCATAGTTTAAGTTGGCTTGAAGGGCAGTAGGAGTGGCTTCAACACAGGTGTATCCCTCTGGGACAGTTTCACCAGCCGATTTAATTATCACAGCAATGTCAGTAATTGGAGCCTTTGGACCAGACGACTTTGTTTCATGTCGGCTTATTTCTTGGTCCAGCAGGGTTGCCGTATCTGTATCAGTGAGCCCTGCCACTACAAAGTAGTCAGCCACCCGTGGACCTTTGTCTTCTATCATGGTTACGTCAGTACTTCCTGGGGAAAAAAAAAGAGACAGAAATCAAACATTCTGCTTTCAAACACAACCCCTTCCCTCAACAACTATGACGATTTAGAACTTTTGAAGAAATATTTGCAAATAGAAAAATTCCTACATAGAGAATTCATGAAAATTCTAGGGAGACTCCAAAAAAACCTTTGACTTCTGCTGCTCAAAAAAGATATTGAAAGATGCTGTCAGCAATTATATTTCAGTTCTAGCACTGTAACAGTCATGCTTAGGGTGATATAAGGGGTAACTCAAAGCTCCTGACACAGCAGCTACACAGAAAACTGCTTTGTGTTTGCTATAAGACCATTCAAGGTCTTCACAGATTATAAGTTCATGCAGATATCCCAATCTAAAAGCATCTGTATTTTTCTGCCACTTCTTATGAGTAATTTCACTATATCATTCTGTTCTCTTTTTTCTCTTTCTTTTTTTTCTGAGAGAGGGAAAGAGAGAGGGAAAGAGAGAGGGAAAGAGAGAGGGAAAGAGAGAGGGAAAGAGAGAGGGAAAGAGAGAGAGAAAGAGAGAGAGAGGGAAAGAGAGAGAGAGGGAAAGAGAGAGAGAGGGAAAGAGAGAGAGAGAGGGAAAGAGAGAGAGAAAGAGAGAGAGAAAGAGAGAGAGAGAGAGAGAGAGAGAGAGAGAGAGAGAGAGAGAGAACAATTACAAATACAGGCTCAGTACTTTATCTTCTGCACATTTCATCCATTTTATTTCATAACTAGACCTAACAGTGCAGTCTTGAACATTCAGCTGGCAACTGTAACATCTGGAAGTCATTTACAAAAATCACACATCCAAACCCACATTTCATCAGCTGATCAGGCAGCACACATCACTGCTCAGCTGCACATTCCAGATCTGGAAATAGTTGTTCTTCCAACATCACCAATGTTCACTAAGCATATAATGTTAAAGTAGTGAAACACAAGTTTCTATTAAGAACAAACTAGCTGGCAGCTTATGTTCAAGTATCTCAAGTATAATTTCAAGTACTTGATTCTCATTAAATGTATTTTTAGAAGATGTGTAAGAAGTATTTAAACAGTGGTTGCCAAGGAATAAACCTGCATACTGTTGTACCCCTACAGGAAGATAGGGACCACCTTGCTTTAGATCCCTTTCTCTCTACCACCAGATTTCTGGGGATCCCATCTACAAAGCTAACCAAATAATGGAAGTCTGGCTCCCATCTTTGAAAACAGGAATGCCACAGCTGCAAAGGTTCCAGCAATCAAGGAGTAGTAGTCCATGGATACTAACAAATAATAAGTGCACCAAGATTGAGAAGGTTCTCGAATTCAGAATGCCCTAGTCTGGTAACTGCAGAAATACTGGCCTCTGCTAACAGAACGGTGGTTTGGTGGAGGCGGTGTAATTCTGTTTCCTACAACCTGGTTTACCATCTTCCTCTTCTTATCCTGCTCTTTCTTACTGAAATTATACAAAAAAGGTATTTTTTCATCTTCACAGTTTACAATACTTCTAAAGCTTTTGAATAATAAGTGTACTGACTACTGAGGGAAAAATCAATTAGCCATCCTGCACAGTTACTAAGAAATTTTAGCATACAGTTATGCAACTTCTCCTGAAGAACAAGAAAATTACTCCAGCTACTTGTGAAGCTTCTTGTCATGGGTTTGTGACATTTTATCACATTTAGATACAGAACTTCCACCAGTTTACCCTTTTTACTGTCATAAAAAAACATGAAATGAGCAATGAAGCCCGTTACAGGCAAGCAAGTCAGCAAGAAAATCAGGGGTAATGGCTTCAACTTTGTCTTCTGCAAACTGGTATTTCTGTTAAAAGGTCCCTTCTCATACTGCCACTGCTCATTTCCACCTTCACTTCTGTCTGGAACTATAGTTTGTGCAACCATGTAATGAAGTGGAACAAGAAACTGCTCTGGCTGAATGCTTGCCTGGCAGAGACTAGTCAGTGTTCAATCAGAGCAATTCTACAGCGATTCCCTGTGTCAGCATGAAAGCAGCAGCAGTATGCCCCTTTCAGCAGCAGCACTTACACTGGATTAATCATAAAACTGTGAACATGTTTCAGTCTGCCTCTCAGATGCTTGGAGTTTTCGCAGAATTACAAAGAACGAAAGAAAGAAACCAACCTCTCCACGCTCCCCTCAAAAAAGAGTCCTGAGCCAGAATATATTGTAATCTGCACAGAACCGTCTGCACTTGACATGTAAGAAATAAAATTACTGGAAAAAGCTGCTAAAAGTAGCAAAATGGTTGGTATTCTAATAATTTATTTTTTTAAACCCAAAACATTTGTTAAATGTTCCAGCCTTTTATTACCTGAGCCATGTTCACACCATTCAGTACCATGTTCTCTTGATGCAAATCATGACCTACATTTACTTTTAGCACAAAGAACAGGAAAAAAAACCCCAGTTATGACAACAGCATACGTCGAAAATCTCACAAGAGTCTGTATTTTTAATCACAGCTGAAGTTCCTGGAATTGCACTAATGTTGTCCTCAAACATGTTTTAAACTGAGAATTTAGTTTTCCTGGGAAAACAGAAAGAAAAATTTAAAAGCACTAGAAAAAATTAAATATTAAGATTTGAAAGATTAGAATGCAGATGAAGAGAACCCATTCCTATATTTTTACCAGGGGGCAGGAATAAAACCATAGCAACTGTTTGCTAAGGAGCATACACTTATGTCCGTGTTATTTCCCTGTTTGTCCCGGCTATGCTTTACTTCACAGAAACCCTGGGTACCATGTGGCAGGCGAAAGTCAGAGCCATCAGATAATTCAGCTGAGAAACTTGGCACAAAAGCCTTGTATATGTCAGCACAACATTTAGCAAGTTTTTCAAAATGTTCCGAGTCTCTCAAAACAGTTCCTTTTCCACATGGCTAAGTAAGGTTTCAAATAAACCCTACAAGTCAGCTCTTCAAGAATTTGTTCTCCAGTTTCAGAACGATTTAAAGCAACAGATCACTCGAACGTAACAGCTTAATAAAGCCATAGCGATCTTTTTAAATGCAATAGCTTTGGAAAGACAGAGACTAAATTATAAATTAGCAGATGGCCACCAATACGAACAGTAATAGGAGAATTCGGTACACCCAGGAGTACTTTGCCTTTGGAACTGTAGGAAAGAAATAAACACAGGCTTTGTGGGGGACAGGATGAACCCACTGCTATTTTCCACTATTTTTGTGATACCTCACAGAAGAACAAGTATGAACACTGCTACTCTTAATATACAAGAGAACAAACATATCGTAAGTTTATCACAGCAACTTTTCCTAAGAATAAATTCAAAAGCTATTGTCCTCTATTTTCCACAGGCAGATTTTGCACATCACAAGACTAACAGAAAAACTCAACGCTTATAAAATATTGAGATTTTTACTGTAACATAATTTCAGGGGAAAAAAAAATCTAAAACTAAAAAGTGTTACCTTCATGTTGCATGATGACAGTGCAGGATATATTGAAAAAAAAAGGCCAACATACAAATCCCATGAAAGACCTTATTTTTAAAACCTATAAAGACACTTCAGTTTAAGCAAATAAACTGAAAACAACAACTGGAATTCTGTTTTAAGAACATGAGCAATACTGTTTGAGGAATTAGAAACCCCAGTGTCCATACAAATCCATAAGGGATGGTGACAATTTTTTAACTGTTTCCTAACTGTATTATACAGCAACAGAAAGAACACAGTAAAGGTGCTTCTCAATGTTAACTCCATGCAATCAAGCTGAATGACTGCCCTTGTTCTCACTGCCTCAAATTTTATCTCTTTTTAATGGGATTTCAAGACATGGAAGTTAATAATTGAAATCACTTTGAAAAGCAATGAGAAATGCAATTATGGACTGTACTTGGCAATCTAAACTTCAGATCGTTTGTTGGGGATTTTTTAAACACAAAATACAGTTATGACTCTAACACACTTATGTATCCATACAGGCTCATATATACACCAAAAGTGCAAAGACAGCTACCAGTAATTTAACAACCAACATAGTGCAGTTGGCAGTCCAGTTTTCTTATCCATTCCAGCATATATTCACGGTTACTGCTCACATCAGTGTGCTTGTCCGTATCACAGTCCCTTTTAAGCAAATCCATTTCTACTCAAGCAAGTATGCAACTGCAGCTTACGCATTTCACCTTCACAGCAGAAATCAGACCTTGCCTGTGCATCACAGGTAACTTAATATAAGTACAGAATGGAACACCCCAGGCAATCAGCAGTAGGACAAGAGGGCACGGGCTTAAACTCTGCCAGGGGAGGTTTAGGTTGGATATTAGAAAGAAGTTCTTTCCAGAGAGAGTGATCAGGCATTGGAATGGTCTGCCCAGAGAGGTGGTGGATTCACCGTCCCTGGAGGTTTTTAAGACGAGGCTGGATGTGGCACTGAGTGCCATGATCTAGTAATCACAGTGGGGTTGGATCAGGGGTTGGACTTGATGATCTCAGAGGTCTCTTCCAACACAGTTAATTCTATGATTCTATGATTACAAACTATTCAGCAAAGTTAAGTGATTCAGATGAAATAAGGTGGATAACAAACACTTCAGTTGTCACTTGCAACACACAGGAGAGTTACACACACATCTATACGTAAGTTCTTTGAAGCACATTTTACAATGTGTAAGACTATAAAGTGCATACACCACCCCCACCACCCTCCCCACACACACTTATATACACACCACAGCAAAAGATGTGGTAGGGCAACATTACTTCAAGCACACCATTAGCACTGAACAGGATTAAAAGAGAAAAAAAAAAAAAAAAGGGACTACAAATTATTAGCCACGGACAGTCCACAGCACGAGAAAAAGAATTATTACAAATGTCTTCAAGAACTTTCTTTTTTGGATTGCATATCACATTGTCATGATTTGTCATGAAAATTATTGAATTAAATAACAGTTACAGTCCTTCGTCTAAATCACGAAAAAACAGAGTTACAAAAAAAACTTCACAGACATGCAATGCCCACCTTCTACCTGTCTTAACACAACCAGCTGTGGAACAAGAATGGCTGGATGTCACACGCATTTTAGTCTGAACATGCACATATGCAAATACAGAACCATTCCTTCCTAGAAGTTTTCAAGGAAACATTTGAAAATGTAATAGCGGCACAAATGCAACATTAAAACCTACAAGTTGATTATCTTACAGAGGCCTCTAACATTGGAAAAATAAACTTAAGGTCAAGGTGAAAGATAAAATAAGACCGCTTTCATGAGTTAATTGAACTTCATCCAGAAAGCAAATTGTATCAAGGTCCTGTATTGAATATAATCTAAACTGGCTTTTTGTGTCAGATAGTTAAAGTGTTGCAAATTTTCTCAGATGCAAAGAAAACAACGTTGACTTTGCACTGGCTGTTAGTGTACCAGACTGTTTTCTGACAGCATATGAACACAAAAATCAGGCACAAACTGAATGTAATCAACTTGGTGGGAAAGTTTTCTAAAGCATTCCAAATAGATCAGGGCACTAAAGTAGGAAATGAGAAGAAATATCACAGCAAATCACCTCGGGTAAGCGATTCTCAGGGAAGCAAAGGCACCAAGCCTAGAAATAATTTGATGAAATAGTAGGGGAATTTTTGCCTTTACTTTACAAAAAACAGTTTTCAGAGCAGCAGAATTCTGCAAACGGTAAATGTTTGAAAATGAAGTCACTTCTGCTTTAAGCTTCTGATATGTCATACACAGTCCTACAGCTAATACTGAAAAACAAACGGCATTTTATAAATTGATTAAATAAATAAATCTTAACTATCAAATTAGCAGACACACTTCCCACCCAAAGATCGAAGGCTAGAACACCACAGGTGGGAAATCAAAAGATCTTTTTCACATATTTAATTATAATTTCTTCTATGACTAAAGACAACCATAATCTTTTAAAACTCAATTATGACAGGTATTTGGTGTCTCTCTTTGGGGATTTGTAACTAATATTTTCATGAGAGCCACTAGCAAATTTAACAGGAAACAGGAAGAGAAGATATTCTCCCAGTGTAGATTTCCTTTTCAATTTCAAATCATGGATTTTTAATCATGCAACAGTGTGCATTACAGATGAGGCAATGATGAAATGAACTGACTCTGCAAATCCAGTATTGTAATCTGATAATTAGATAGCAATAAATCTCGAGTTTTCTCAGTCATATACAGTTTGCCACTTAAGCATTCATTTTGTTACAGAGAAGTCATGTTTTTCAGACGTTTTAGAAAAAATGGAGAACACTTTGGCCGTTAACAAAATATAATATTGTTCCCCATTACCTTGAATTTTTTTTTCATTTTCTTTTTTCCTGTCCTGTGTGCAATTCCTCAGATTGCTGGAGCAAAGATTATCAAAGGAAGAGAGGAAACTAGCTCCAAATTTTGAGCTGTATTTTTAATAAATTATATTTATTCAGAAAAGACATAAAAACAGACTACTGGCAATTTAAGACTCTGTCTAAGGAAGCAGAGCGGTACATTTAGTCTGATTTATTCTGACTGTCAGCAAAACCAGTTACCATTGCTACAAAACAGTGGGGCAATGACGTGATGACATAAATGTCAGTAGCAAACATAACAAAGCTTTCAGAAGCAAACTTTTGTGATAGCAACTTGAACAGATACTTATGAATTATAAATGACTGAAAATATCACTAAGTTAATGACACTGTAATCCAGGAAACTCAGGACTACAACAATTTGTCACTTTGAAAAATTTTAAGTGGAGGGAAAAAGAAAACAAAACACAACACAAAACCAAAATCAAATTAACAATCAAGCAAGCAAACAAAATTTCCCTCTAAAACAAACAAAAAACCCACCACCACAAAAAAAAAACTCACCCAAAAAAACCAAAACCACCAAAAAAACCCCAAACAAACAAAAAACCCCCCACAAAACTCTAAATCCAAAAAATACCCAACCTACTCTGGACTATCCAGACTATTATTATTTAACAGTTTAAATTTTCCTATTATACAGTAATATCAAGTTGTCCAATGGTATAAAAATTGGAACAGTTATAGACATGGGAGGCCAAAAACCAAACTCTGAACTGACCTACACAGTCTTGACAAGCAGCTGGAATCGATGGAGACAAGTCTGGTACCAGTAAATTAAGTTCTATTGCCAAGGACAGAAAGCAGAAATGGAAAAGACGTGAGACAGGAAGAATGATAATCAGCAAGTAGCCCAGCTACACTCATTTAATAAACCAGTTTAATCTTGTTTCATCAGTGGTGTACCCAAACTGTTTGTTCACGTAACAGAAGATGGCAACTACTCCAAAGACTGCAAAGAAAATAGTTCAAGAGAGAAAATTTATTAATAACAACAACATATTTCTCAGAACAAGAAGAGTACTTTATAAAATGCACTTACTGCCCCAGCTGAAAGCTTTAAAGGTTAGCTATGTTCAGTATTATGTAATGAGTGAAACATCTGCTGCCCTGGAAACATTCTTTGTTAGAGAACTCTTTCTGTAATTGGAAACTCCTTTGGAAAAATGCCAAATATAGTAGCCTGAAACAAAAACAAAACAGTGAAGGAAAAGTCAAGAGACAAAAGTCCAGTGATTAAATTCCTTCGAGCCCAAATCTCCTAGATTGCTTTTTATAGGTTTTTTGGTGGCCTTTTTTGCTCAGGGCGAGGATGGACTATGTTTTAGTTTTGAGAGGTCAAAGGAGAGACAAAAGAATATTGTTTCAAATCTACCTGAGAAGTTACTCAAAGTAAGCTCTAAGAGTTTGAGATATTTTCATTCTTATTGCTCTCTCTACTAAGCGTTGAAATAGTTAAGTATTAATATTGAAAATATTTTGCTAGAATCATCACGGACAGAGATTTGCCTGATCACAGAGATGACTTAATTTTTGCTAGCCATCTACCATATAATCAGCCATAAGACGCTTGAAATTATCTTCTAAGGGCTCCTCAAATCCATACTGGAAAACTCACTCACTGATTTGAGGAATATGATTTTCCTCATTTTTATCTTTTGGTAAAAGAAAACCCTGCAGGAAGACACTATTCTCCTCTGTAGGTCTCTCCACTGACAGCTTTACCCACCAAACAGGCGGCTTCATGGACAGGTTCAGAGCCTTGCAGCCTATCCTCACCCCTCTTTCCATGGCAATCAAGACGATGACTCCCACTTCTGGTTGGCCTATGATACCAGCCTCAAACCACTTGTTTCATGTCAGCATTTTCATTCTTTCTCAGCTGCTTTTCAAGCTTGGGAAGAGCTTATTAACACTTCAGAAGTCTGTCTTTTAATCCTCTTGCCAACTCCTCATTAAGAAACTCACTTGTGCCAAGATGTCTTAAGTCCAAACCACACACTTGACAGCAGCTAGAATATTCATGCTTTTGGTCTTATGCTGCAGCAGTGAGAATTTTATGGGAGGAACTGTCTTTTTGCTCTTTGTACTTGCACCAGCACACCACAATCTTGATCTACAGCACATTTCTGCAGTGAGGGTTTCCATCAGCACATCTGCAGAAGATGTGGAAAGAGTGTAGTCTACGAGTCTAGAGCACTCACTGCATAGGTCACTCGCAATGAAGCTACCAAAAACTTAAAAAATGCATAAAGACCTTAGGCAGGAGTATGGTTCCTGAAAACTTATGCCTTCAGCTTTCGTATTTCTGTAATGTCAAATGTTTTAGCTAAATTTTCTCAAGACAAGCTCTTTACTTAACATCTGTGCTACTCTCCCCATTCCTGGAAAATCGGACTTGTATTTTCTTTTCTCTTAAACTTTTCAGCCACTTTTGAGACACACAAGACATCTGATGTTTACATAGAAACTTATCGCAAAACCAATAAATCTTTTTTCTCTCCAAATTCCGTAATACGTGTAAAGAAACTTATGTTTCCAGGCCTTAAAAGCCCTTGGTTATCAAATCACACTTCCTGCTGTGCTCACTTACGCTCCTGAATATATACATTCGGAAGAACTAAATATGTGAATCCATTAAAGCCCATATTTTAGTATTCTGGATATAAGTTAAATTGAGCCCATTAGAATATTAAAATGGTGTGTATTGCAAGAACTTCTGAAGAAAATAATCACAAAAGATAATATATCAGAAAGGTACTACTTATACAGACATAGATATCAATACATATTTTCCTCAAACATGAAAAAAGCTACCAAGGGGTAGCAAGCTTGAGATTCTCTTCATGAAGTCCTATCACACACCAGATGTGATAATTGTGAAGTCTGACATTACATCTATTTTGAGCCTTCTTATTATATCACATGACACTAAAATATCTATACTGTATTACTCAACACACCGTGGAGTTGTCAGATAAAACAGCTACAGGGAACCTGATTTTCTGGGATAAACTTCACAGACTTTAGCCAGCAAAATAAGTGCTTAAGTCAAATCATCGCTAAGAGTACACTACCCATTTCTGTAATTATTTAACACATGCACCTGCCTTCCTATTTAAAATATTCTTCATGTGTGCTTTTGTGTATTTTTGTTCCTTTGATACATAATATTTTTATTAATTTATTAATATGTTTAAAATAAAAAAATATTTCCTAAAGCAGGCCATGACAATTGTGGATATAATACACAATTGTTAGCATGACTCTTTCCAATTTAACTATTTAGAAATTGATTAATTCAATTTACTTAGAGAACTGATCTCAGATTTTTCCAAATCGTATCCAAATCCCAAGATTTGATCCCACATGACTTACAGAACAGCACAGTCCAAGTGCTCAGCTGCTGTGGCATGCATAGAACATTCAGGACCCCCTACGTTCATTTTTCTGCATAAGGCGGAGGGGAATTCATAATTTTCATTTGGGAAAAAAAATAAAAAAGCCTCCAAAAAGAAAACACAGATAAAAAAAAATTAAAATAAAAATAAATAAAAAAAAAAAGGAAAAACAAAACAAAAACCAAACCAAACCAAAACAAAACCTACACCAAAACAGTAACAACACACCTATTCCAAGCCTTCACAATCTTCTCCCAAGTATACATTAGTATACATCATTTTCCTCCACTGATACTGCTCCACTGTGCACTTTAACATACTACTGGCTCTTGGAAGAGGCAGGTGGGATGACAGTTATGTTCTCAGAGGATATACCTTACAGGTAAATCTGACCATCTTTCAGTCCCTGCTTAAAAGAAAGGACATCACACTGTCTGCTATGACACAGTTTTAATCCTTTACACTTTTTTTTTTTTTTTTTAATTTCCTTCTTCCTTTGCTAGGTCTAGAGCACTATCAATACTCCGCACAGACAAGTCGAGTAGGGACAGAAATGGAAATACTAGTTTTGCACTTAACAACCTGGACAACTTAATTGCAAAGTATTTCAACTCAGATATTCAATCCAGAAAGCATACCAGGGTAAGCTTTTTTTAAAAAGTACAAGAGACAAACATTTTAGGCTCAAAACAGTTTCCTTTATCAGACTTGTGCATCATCTGACTACTAATATAACTAGAAAAACATTTTAATATTAGAGTTGTGACTTAGTAAACAGTATCTTTTATTCCTAGCAGAATCAGTTGGATCAAAGAGACTAAGAAGGAAGGGTTTTGAGATTAACAGTGCACATACACTGTACAAATGAATCGCAGAAGAAAGAATAAAAGTTGTAAATGTCTTTATACCGGATTTGTTCTGTTTTCTTTAAAATAAACTGGAATGTCACATTAGTCATTACATTCATGGTGAATGAGTCATCATAACCCAAAAGAACTTCAGGCTTTCACACATCTCAGAAGTAGATGTCTACAAAAAAAGTTCAAAGTAAGACTGTAGCAAAGTATATACATCAGAGTTTGAAATGACACTGCCTTTTAAGAAAGCAAAGGTCACATACGGTGCTTTTTTTCAAAGGTAAACTTGCTACTAGGTCTACCCTGAACAACATGCTCCTCCTTTTATTATAAGGTTTGGTCCTAGAAAAACTGTACTAGCATAGCCACAAGTCCACAAAAAAATTCTGCTCTGTACAGACATATAGGTATTCTCTTCACAGACATAGGTATTCTGGTAGAAGCCGTTTTGTAAGTATACCACTGCTAGCAAAACCAATTTTTTGTGTGCAAAGTCTGTTCTATTTGTGACTTGAGATTTTCTTATGCCAGTACAACTCCAAGTTTGCCTACTTTGTTTATCAGCATTGGAAAACTTCAGCGATATGTTTATACTACATGCAGAAACAAAACAAACAGTCCACTGTACAGGGAGAATTACTACTTACTTACTTACTACGAAGGCATAACAAAAAGGGAAAGAAAAAAAGCTAAGTAAGGATGCATCCCCAAGGTCATGCACGAATTTAAGGTCAGAAAAAACTTAAGTCTTTCACTGATGATTCGAACTGCAAGAATTCACTTTTGAGTCAAATAAATATTGTACGGAAGACATGTAGAATTGCTTTTTCTGGTTTCATCACAACACTAGGAAAACAAACATTTTTATGCAGTTAGGAAATTTGATCTTCTATGTCCTGCTTATCTTGTTATACTCAGAACTGAAAACAAATCTGGATATAACCAGTAAGAGGCATTTTGCACACAATTATTAGCAAATCACTCTATACAATGCAGAAGTTTGTAACTTCCAACGCTCAAATAAAATTATTTGTACTCTTCCTTCTCCTGCCAGATCCAAATTTTACTCATAAATGTATGTGACATCTGTTCAAGAAAACCAAACTTAACCTCACATGGTTATCCTTCCCAGATTTCTTCTACAGGACCCATATGTTTTACATACATTAAATATTTCTCAAGCTATCCACATCCTTGAAAGCATCTCCTCTGTCAGAGACACAGCTTATTTTTTAGGACTCGTTTTAAGGAAATCTGAGAAAGATTTCCTTATAGATATAGATATGACTATCTATGCCCCCTAAAAAACTCCACCTTGGCATACTTAAGTTCATATTACCTTCAAACACAACAGTTTTCTGCCACTTGCATCTAGATATCCAGCAGTTCACATTCTCATTACACTGACTAATTACTTAAAATGCTATCATGAGATTTCAAGCTCAAGAAAACAATAAAGGTTTAGGTACAAATTACTCTGTAGTCTAGGTATACTGCTGCTGGTATTTCCAAGGATGGCTGACTGATCAGCTATTGAGAACTGGCCATGCCGGTTTTCAGATTTTGCGATAGGCCTATTTGATGATCAGAGTAATCAAGTGAATAATCTGTTGCTGTGACTCAGCAGTTTACCTTATTGTTCCTTTCTATAACTTTCTCTTAGACTAAGATGGATATCCCATAGAAGCTTCAGGACTTAACTATACACCTATAGATGCCTTGAGTTCTCCATTTTCATGAAACTTTAATTAAATGTTTGAACTTCTTTTTCTTCATATGCTGCTCGTAGGTAGCTGTTTTTTAGTTGTGGTTTTTTCTCCCAATGTTTATCCCTTTTTACCCATGCTTTTATCCCTTCCTGAAGCAGAGAGATATACACATTACATAGACATAGCAGGAGGATACAAGACGTACACCTATGTCAGGTTTCTTATCTGGGTGACAGTATAGCTTCTTCACCAGATAATAGCAAAGAAAGCTGGAGCCATGTTACATGACACCAGGAACAGCAGCACCGAGTTGCTCAACAGGGAAAAAAAAAAAAAAGTCTCGCTTTCACCAGCCACACAATGCCTCAACACTGCAAAGACTTGCATGAGGGAAGAGTAGCATGAAGAATACATTAGTAGCTAGACTTCAGCTTATGCATTATTAATCAAAGGTTGTACTTAATTTTAAAGGCAAAAGCTATCACATTTTCACTGAAATATGTAGGTTCAGAGAGAAAGCAATAACACGGGGTTTTGCCCCTTTGGTGGTTAGTTTTGTGGTTGAGCTGCTGTTTGTTCACAACTAGAAAACACATTTCAAGATGAAGCTTCTACTACTTTGGAGACTTGTAATCTTAGCTTTTGCTGCTAGAACTGAACAACTTGATTTGCAAGTCAATCCTTGATTTACACCATTTTTAATATCTTTCAGGCAGAAAAACACAGGCCCTTGATTAATACTTGTAAAGCATCAAATCTCTTTAGAGAGGTTTTTGAGAGTAAAGGAAAGGAACTGAAGTGACACTAAATATGAAGACGAAAGCAGAGTAGAGGAAAACTGGCTCACTGCATTTAACTGAAACAAAGCAAATGGAGTGTTTAATGACATGCAAGCCAACATTCACCAAGAAATCATGGGTACGTTTTTACTGTTCTCTGTATCAACAATCTTGAGTTTGCTGTTTTTTTAAAAAAAAGAAAAACAAAACAAGAAAATCACATGCGTAAACAGAGAACATACTTATAAGCTTAGTAATTCTGAAACCTTTTTTCAAGTTTCCCATCTTTCAAAGTAAATAGTGAACATCAGGACCACATTTTATACCCTGAAGCAGTGTAACCATATTCCTGAAACTTCAGAATAAATCTGCATGCTCACATTTTGTGACAGAGCACTCACAAGAATAACTCACGAGAACATGAAAGAGTCACACTTCACCAGAAGTCAGTCCAGAAACAATACTGAACTTTAGTCACTTCATTTCTAATAACCATTTGCACAGAGGTCAGACTTGTCAGCCTTTATCTCCACAAATTTGCAGAATGAAAACATTCTCATTATCATCATGGGGATGTAGTATTTTCAACACCACTACCTTTTTCAGTGGATGGGAAAGAAGCAGTATCACATTTCTGTACAACCCAGGGCAAGAACTTTGAGAGAGGCACAATTTCAGCAGCAAACCAGAAGTTCAAAAGCAGATAAAAAATCCCAGAACTTCAGTTTACAATCTGAAGCACTACAGGAGGAAAGCACATCTCATGATACACAGTGCAGCAAACTGATTTTCATTTTACATTACTTGAATAAGCAGCACGGACAACTATCTGACAAGTCACATGGGAAGCCATTTAGTAACTATGACTATGATATCCAAGAACTATTTTATAGGTCACGTACACCAAGGCCTTCAATATCTGGAATACTATTCAAGAAAGCAGTATGCTGAAGGTGGACAACCCTTGCCTTGGCATGACCAGCAAGCACAGGGAAAAAACCATTTCTGTCAGATAACCTTCTAGAGTGCAATTTACCATTAAACAAAAAGATGCCACATTTAGAGCTTAGAGGTGCCTTTTATTGTCATTTCAGTCAGAAGGGCATGAAACCAGTAAGAAAATCACCAAATATGCTAGCCTTTATAAATACTGCTCCATGCCCATAACCTGCCATTGAAATCTATCTGAAAGCTTAAGAGTAAGACGTAACAGCCAAAGGACTACCTTACCTTTCTCTTACAGCTTTGCCAATTTACCCGTCCTACCTCATTCTACCAAGACTTTTCTCCTATTGTACTTTTAAGTAAACCCAGACAGGGCATCAAGATGAAAACTGGAACATATTTGTCCTTAAAGTATATCGAGGCTGAATTCCAAACTCAGTTCTCTACTGGTCAAACACATGCCTAACAAAAAGACCTAAGCTTCCAAAGGTACCATTTCAAGAACTGCATTTCGACAATATGTATTTCACTGCCACTCCAAATGAGAATTCAATACACATTGAGTCAGATGAATGCTATCCATACCAATACTTAACATTCCAGTTTTGCCTGAGTGTTTTTTGTTTTGTTTTAATGAAAACCATGTAAACATTGATCAGAAAGAAATCACACACACGATCTTCAAATAAGCAAACAAATATGTAAGACATGCTCCAAGAAGATGTCATTACTTTACTGTGGGCTATGGAGAGGCCAACCTTAACCTATGAATAAACAGCCAAATGTAACATTATATTTATCCATAAGTATTTAAGAAAATGTCCATCTTAACTTGTAAGATATCCTTTTTTTAAAAGATCCAATCATTGAGAGTTTAGCAGTTAATAGGCATCAAGTTCTACTACTATCTGTTTTAACATAGAAGTCAGAAATCATGTAGGCAAACATTTCTGGTTTCTACTGAACTCTTTCCTTGCACTACTCAAGACAAAAATGCATTATTAGCATTTAATATCCACTGGAATGGTAAAAAGCAGTCAATTCTTAAACAAAAGAAAAAAAAACAAAACAAAACAAAACAAACAAACAAAAAAACCCCACCCAAACAAAAACAAACAAAAAACTTAAAAGAGACAGTCACATTTATAATAAAAGCATTCTTGAACTAACAGTTTTGAGTTTTTTTACTTTGTGTTCTTTGTGCCAAGGATCTGAAATATATATGGTAGTATGGTCAGTAATTTGGTTAGTCACTTAAGTTTGGTCATGACTGCTTTTCATAAAAAATACAAATACAAATTCTTTCATTTTCCAAACAGATATGAAGTACTTTGCATTCCATCGTTATTTTTTCACCAAGAACAGAACATTTACTGCCTCAACTCCTAACATGACACTTAAAAAGAGAGATGTAAAAACTTCTGCTAACTTTGTGTTTAGTCTACACAAAGAAATAGCCAACAAAACTAACAGCAAATAATTTTCTTTTTACTAACATGCCCATGTGCACACTTCAAATGTATCTTGGTTAAAAACTTCATATTAGAAAATATTAGCGATGTCACACTAACACAGCTTGCAGAAAAAAAAAAAGAAAGATCAAATATCCTGTTTGTTTACAGGCTATGCCTTCACGAAGATATAAAAGCTTAGCCACAGGCATAGTTTAGTATCAACACAACAGTCCATGTGTGCCATATGTTTGAGTTAAACAGCAAAAGAGAACAGCATTAAAAAGACTAGTATAGAAGAGACATTAAATTTAGATTTAATATAATGTTTAGTTTTCACATGCTTTCCAAGGTTGCAGAATCAACAATTATGTTAAATTGTGCTCTGAAAACTTTGAAAGACCGTGTTTGACATTAACAGCACAGTTAATCAGCTTACATCGTATTTAAAGCTCTGTGACTATTACTTTTCACTATTTGACAGATGAAGGCATATCACCAGATCCCGTCGTTACACGGACTATCTGGT
The DNA here is from genome assembly GCF_003031625.1 of Empidonax traillii. Classification (NCBI taxonomy): domain Eukaryota; kingdom Metazoa; phylum Chordata; class Aves; order Passeriformes; family Tyrannidae; genus Empidonax; species Empidonax traillii. Next base: position 118,649 of record NW_020955290.1, on the reverse strand, counting down.
CGTGCAGCAAAGACACGTCAGATATCCTCAGATGATAGTACAGGTTGATTAAATTATGGCTTTAGCTCTTCCTTTTGTCAAATCTGCAGAACTGTACGTTTCTCACTGATACGATCAGTCCCTGCCTGTCTACGAGCTACAGTGCCTTTATCAGCAGGGTGCAGGCCGGGGAGGGGGCGGGCAGGGGGACCACCCTTGCTCTTCAAACAACCCTTCCCACAGCTACGGCACCGCCACTGTCCGTCTCCATTTCACCGCAGACCCCTGTAAGGGTTAAAAGCGCTGACGCCGGAGCTCAGGGGAGGAGTCGGGGTATGGAAAGGGAGAGGAAAATGGAGAAATAAGGAAGGGAGCTGCCCGGGGACTCACCTGCAGCGGCTGCCACCTGCGCAGCCGAAGAGCCCCGCTCTCCCTCGGGGAGATAATAACCATTATCATGATAATAATTAAAGTGAAAAAGCCCGGAAAGCGTCTCCGCCCCTCCCGGCCCCGCGCGGTGCGGAGTAAGGACGAGCCCCAGCACGGAAGCTCTGCTGGGGCAGGGCAGGAGCCCTTCTCAGGGACCAGCTCGCCGCCGGGCGAACACTCCGAACCCCCTGCCTGTCCAGTGAAGAGGGAATTTTCCTCTGGAGCATTCAGGAGAAGGCCGAGGAGCAGGGGGGAGAATAGGGGTCCTCCGCCGGAGCTCCACGCCCCGCGGCAGGGGGGGTGGGAGGTGGGAGAGGCGCCGGGTCCAGAGCCCTCTCTCTCCTCGCCTGTCAGGCCCCCTCCCTCCGCTCCCTGCCGCCCCGCTCACCTGCCGCCGGCCCGCACGCCGACAGCCGCCCCTCGTACGCGCCAGTAGAGGGGGCGCTCCCCGCCCCGAGCTTTTGCCCGCGCCCGCCGCTTCCTCAGGGGCTGCCAGACACGCCGTCGCTCCTGTTTAGGGAGGAAACGGCCACCATGTTACTTTCTCCCCCTCCAACGCCTACAGGCTGGTCCAGGGCCCGCCCCGAAAGGAGGCGGTGGCGCCGGGGCCGGGAAGCGGCGCTGCTGCGGGCAGGGGGCGCCGGCGGGAGCAGCCGGAGTAGCCTGTGGTGTGGTGCCGCTGACCGGGCACCTGTGGCCGGGAGCCGGAGGGGCCGGCCCTGGGTGCGTCCTCGGGCGGGCAGCGGGTGTGGGTTACTTGGGGTGCGTGTGCGCCCGCTGCGGCTTCTGTGAGGATGTTGGGTTGTACCAGGAAAAAATGCCAGAAAGGGAACTTGGCATGTCAGAGAATTACAGAAGATTCTGAGTTGAAATGGACCCACAGGGATCATCGAGTCCAACTCAGCCCTGCACAGGTTCATCCCCAGGAGTCCACACCATCTGCCCGAGAGCGTTGTCCAAAGACTTCTTGAACTCTCTCAGGCTTGGTGCTGTGAC
>NW_020955290.1:106243-117193 GCF_003031625.1 Empidonax traillii | reverse complement strand
GAAGGAACTGAAGCATAAAGAACATGCACCTGGTGGTGGGAGTGAGGTATGCGAATTATAGAGTTAGGCAACTGGGGATGATTGATAATGACCTTAGCTAGGAGTTAATCAATTGGATGAAATATTAAGCTTCATCATGTACCTTTGAAGCGGTAGCTATAGAAATGTTTTGTTTGTCTGAGTGTATAAAAGATGTGCTTGAAATGGACAACGCGGGATTCGGGCTTTGGGCGCTAGCCCCCTGTATCCCCGGGCCCCAATAAAGCACCGGCATTAAACTAACATTCTGTTGGTTTCTGCTTATATCGTGACGGGCAACACCTGGGGAGCTTGTTGCAGTGCAGAACCATCTTCTAGGTGAAGAACCTTTTTCTAACATCCAGCCAAAACCTCCCCTGACACAACTTCAGGCCATTCCCTTGGGTCCTGTCACTGGGTGCCGCAGAGAAGAGATCAGTGCCTGCCCCTCCTCTTCCTCTCATGAGAAAGTTTTGACTGCAATGAGGTCTCCCCTCAGTCTCCTCTTCTCCAGGCTGAACAGACCAAGTGACCTCAGCCGCTCCTCAAGTGGCTATAGTCATCTCAGCCACCTATCCAGATGAGACTGTGCACTTCACAGGTGAGTCTCGTTAGTGCTCGTCACATTTTCTGGAAGATATGAAAGTGTGAGGGGATAGACAGGTTCAGAGGGGCTTTCCTTGCGTAAAGGGAAGGTAGTGGATATAGTTTTTCTATATTTTAATGAGGCTTTTGATGCTGTCCCTTGCAGCATCTTCCTGGACAAGTTGTTCACCTGTGAGAGGAGCAGGTTCACAGTGCTCTGGGTGAAGAACTGGCTGAAGGGCAGAAATCTAAGGGATGTAGTGAATGGGGCTGCATCTGGCTGGTGATGGGTCACCAGAGCTGTTCCTCAGGGTTCAATTCTAGGGCCAGTACTATTCAACATTTTTATCCATGATCTAGATGCAGGAGTTGAAAGCATGATTAGTATGTTTGCTAGCGATACTAAACTGGGAAGTGCTTTTGATTCTCTTGAGGGACAAGAGGCCTTGCAGAGTGATATGGATAGATTGGAGCATTGAGAAATAATCAGTGGCATGAAATCTAACAAGAACAAACGCCAGATTCAACATCTGGGATAGAGTAGCACTGGACACAAGTACAGACTGGGAGAGGAGTGGTTGGAGTGCAGCCATGCAAAAAGGGATCTGGGATGCTGATAGGCAGCAGCTCAGTGTGAGTCAGCAGGGTGCCCAGGCAGCAAGGAGTTCAAACCCCATCAGACACAGCATCACCAACTGGCCAAAAGAGAAGGATCATCACACTTTATCTGCATTGTTGTCATCCCATTTGCATTGTTGCACATGCACCCTGGGTTCCATAAGCAATGCTGAGCCCCACAATTTAAAAAGGATGGGAAGATCCCTTTAAAAAGGATAGGAAGTTTCCAGAGAAGGGATAAAAAACTGGTGAAAGGGCTGAAAGGAGTGTTCTATGAGGAGTGGCTGAGGATTATGGGTTTGTCTAGTTTGGAGAAAAGGAGTTTAAAGGGTGACCTCATTGCTCTTTACAGGTTCCTGAGAAAGAGAAGTAGCAAGGGAGGTGCCATTCTCTTCCCTCTGGGGTCCAGCAACAGGATGCATGGGAATGGCTCAAAGGGAAGGTTTAGAGTGGACATTAGGAAACCTTTACTGAGAGGGTGCTGAAACACTGGAATTGACTCCTCAGAGAGGTGATCAGTATCCCAAGCCTGTCACTAAAGGGCTTTTTTTTATGGTGCTACCAGTAGGGGTGTCTAACTTTTGGTCAGCCTGGGAATGATCACACAGTTGGACTAAATGATCATTGTAGGTCCCTTCCAACAGGAACTATGGTATTCTATTCTATTCTACCCTAAGATGTCTTCTTTTCTTGCTATAGATTTCTATTATCTCTTGGCAACTCTGACATCCATCAGATGTTCACTGTGCCAGTTCAATTCACTAACCCATTAGTGAATTTTTTTTTTCCCTGAATTTTTGAGTGATATAAGATACTCTGAAAAGTTACTGAGCAGCAGATCTGTCATAAAAAACGATGTAACCAACCTTTTGGTAGCACTTAGGTGCTATATTACTCATGCCATCATTAAGTTCCACTTATCCAAAGGAAAGAATGAGGCCAAAAAAAGGCAGCTAATTTATGTATTTTTGAACCTCTTTCACCTAGAGAGGTTGGCTCGCATCCTTGCATCTAAAATAATAGTGGTGTTTTTTTCCTGGATACTATGAGTTTCTTGGTCGATTCTGCCCTTATTATCTTTTAACTGCAGCAGATAATCTAAGCATTAATATTTTTTTTTCTCAAAATTAGTATTTTGTAGCATGCATGTGCCAGGAAGCTTGTGACGGATCTTGAAAACTTACAATTGAAGAATTTTATGTTATAGCAAATCGTTCTCTTTAATTTCAATCTGAGTAGCAAAAAAGCTCTCTGTTCAGTGTACTTTCAGGTAATTTTCAAGAATTGTCTTGACTTTGATTGGTCACCAGTTGCCAAATCTACAACTCCAGGAGGGCCTGATCCTTTAACCTAGTTGGAGCAAATAATTTGTGTACTTTGGGTGTCTCTGACATACATAGGTAGAGGATTTATGCAGATTGAGTCTGTGATAAGATTACCTAACCTGTTAATTAACTGTAGGTTCTTATGTAGGTCTTATTGGCTGTGTTTAGTAACAGAAAATCATTTTTAATTTATTTTCCAAGAATACTAATTTCTTAGAAATGAGAAACCTCTTTTTCTTGAGCAACAACTTGCTCAGTTTATCAAAAGACCTGAATTGACCTGATTAAAATAAGTAGGTACCTTCACAAAGAATGAATGGGACCTTTTAATTTAGAGAGAAGCAACAAGAAATAATGTCTGGAATACAATGCCGTACAAACTGCACCTGCCTTGGGGCAACCCCCAGCATCAATACAGGCTGGGGGATGAACTGATCAAGAGCAGCCCTGCCAAGAAGGACTTGGGGTTGCTGTTGGATGAGAGGCTGGATGTGTGCCAGCAATGTGAGCTCCCAGCCCAGAAAACCAGTTGTATCCTGGGCTGCATCAAAAGTAGTGAGGCCAGCAGATCGAGGGAGGGGATTCTAACCCTCTACTCTAGTCTGGTGAGACCTCACCTGGAGTGCTGCATCCAGCTCTGGGTCCCCAGCACAGGAATGACATTGACCTGTTGGAGCGAGTCCAGAGGATACCACCAAGAGTATTAGAGGGATGGAGCACATCTCCTATGAGTAAAGGCTGAGATAATTGGGATTGTTCAACCTGGAAAAGAGAAGGCTTTGGCATGACCTAATTGTAGCCTTCCAGTGCCTGAAGGGAGCCTACAAGAAAGATGGAAGAGACTACTTTCAAGAGCAGGTAGTGACAGGACTCCAACTTTTAGCTATTTATTTTTAAAAACAGAGCCTACCCCACTAGCCTTTTGTTGGTCTTCTGAGAACTGACTGGAAATGTGTAACATTAAGCAAAATTAATTTGTTAGTTTATCTATAGAATTAACTGGGTTGGAAGAGACCTCCGAGATCATCAAGTCCAACCCTTCATCCAACCCCACTGTGATTACTAGATCATGGCACTCAGTACCACATCCAGCCTCGTCTTAAAAACCTCCAGGGACGGTGAATCCACCACCTCTCTGGGCAGGCCATTCCAATGCCTGATCACTCTCTGGAAAGAACTTCTTTCTAATATCCAACCTAAACCTCCCCTGGCAGAGCTTAAGCCCATGCCCTCTTGTCCTACTGCTGATTGCCTGGGAGAAGAGACCGACCCCCATCTGGCTACGACCTCCTCTTAGGGAGTTGTAGAGAGTGATGAGGTCACCCCTGAGCCTCCTCTTCTCCAGGCTAAACAACCCCAGCTCCCTCAGCCTCTCCTCATAGGACTTGTGCTCAAGTCCCTTTACCAACCTGGTTGCTCTTCTCTGGACCTGCTCCAGCACCTCAATATCCTTCCTGAACTGAGGGGCCCAGAGCTGAACACAATACTCAAGGTGTGGCCTCACCAGCGCTGAGTACAGGGGAAGGATCACTTCCCTGCTCCTGCTGGCCACACTGTTCCTGATGCAGGCCAGGATACCATTGGCCTTCTTGGCCACCTGGGCACACTGCTGGCTCATGTTCAGCCTCCTGTCAATCAGCACCCCCAGGTCCCTTTCTGCCTGGCTGCTCTCCAGCCACTCTGTGCCCAGCCTGTAGCGCTGCAGGGGGTTGTTGTGGCCAAAGTGCAGGACCCGCCACTTGGCCTTGTTGAACTTCATCCCATTGGAGTCAGCCCAACACTCCAGTCTGTCCAGGTCCCTCTGCAGAGCCCTCCTGCCTTCCAGCAGGTCGACACTCCCTCCCAACTTGGTGTCGTCTGCAGATTTGCTAATAATGGACTCAATCCCCTCATCTAAATCATCGATAAAGATGTTAAACAGGACAGGGCCCAGCACTGATCCCTGGGGAACACCACTGGTGACCGGCCGCCAGCTGGATGCAGCCCCGTTCACCAGCACTCTCTGGGCCCGGCCCTCCAGCCAGTTCCTGACCCAGCACAGAGTGCCCCTGTCCAAGTCGTGGGTTGCCAGCTTTTCCAGGAGAATGCTATGGGAGACGGTGTCAAAGGCTTTGCTGAAGTCCAGATAGACACGTCCTCAGCCTTCCCCACATTCAGCAGGCAGGTCACCTGATCATAAAAGGAGATCAGGTTGGTCAAACAGGACCTGCCCCTCCTAAATCCATGCTGGCTGGGTCTGATCACTTGCCCATCCTGTAGGTGCTGTGTGATTGCACTCAGGATGATCTGCTCCATAACCTTGCCAGGCACTGAGGTCAGGCTGACAGGCCTGTAGTTTCCCGGGTCCTCCTTGCAGCCCTTTTTGTAGATTGGTGTGACATTCGCCAACTTCCAATCATCTGGGACCTCCCCAGAGAGCCAGAACTGTTGGTAGCACTTAGTTGCTATATTACTCTGGAGAGCGGCTTGGCAAGCTCTTCTGCCAGCTCCCTCATCACCCTAGGATGGATCCCATCTGGTCCCATGGACTTGTGTGGATCCAGGTGGCTCAGTAAGTCACTGCCTATTTCCTCCTGGAATACAGGGGGGCTGTTTGGCTTCCTGTCCCTGTCTACCAACTCCAGAGGACAGTTGTCCAGAGGGCCCCCTGTCCTACTGGTGAATACTGAGGCAAAGTAGGTGTTAAGTACCTCAGCCTTCTCCTCATCCCTGTTAACTATGTTCCCCCCCCAGGTCCAACAAGGAATGGAGGTTTTCCTTGCTCCTCCTTTTGTTATTAATGTATTTATAGAAGCGCTTTTCGTTATTCTTAACAGAAGTAGCCAAATTGACTTCAAATTGCGCTTTTGTCTGTCTAATTTTCTTTCTGCATGACCTAGTTATACTCCTAAACTCATCCTGAGTAGCCAGCCCTATTTTCTGTAGTCTGTAAGCTCTCTTTTTATCCCTGATTTCCTTCAGAATCTCCCTGTTCAACCAAGCTGGTCGTCTACCTCGCCGGCTTGCCTTTCGGTACACTGGTACTGCCTGTTCCTGTGCACTCAAGACTTCCTTCTTGAAGCATGTCCATCCCTCCCATACCCCTTTGTTTTCAAGCGTTTTTTCCCAGGGTATGTTCTGGACCGGTCTTCTGAACAGGCCAAAATCTGCCCTCCAGAAGTCCAGTGTGGAGGTTTTATTGGTGGCCTTCCTTATATCCCTGAGTATTGCAAACTCTATTATTTCATGGTCACTGTGGCCCAGACAGCCTCTGACCACCACATCTCCCACCAGCCCCTCTCTGTTTGTGAACAGCAGGTCTGGTGGGGCCCCGCTCCTGGTAGGTTCATTTACCAGCTGGAGCAGGAAATTATCCTCTATACACTCCAGGAATCTCTTAGACTGCCCCTTCTCTGCCGTGTTGAGCTCCCTGCAGATATCTGGCAGGTTGAAGTCACCCACAAGAACGAGGGCTGGCAATTTTGAGACATCTGCCAGCTGTTTGTAGAATAATTCATCCCTTTCATCATCCTGGTTGGGTGGTCTATAACAGACTCCCACCAGGATATCAGCCTTCTCCCTGATTCTGATCCACAGGCACTCGACCTTATCATTGGTGACCTCAAGTTCTACAGAGTTAAGGGACTCTCTAACATACAGAGCCTCTCCTCCACCTCTCCTACCCTGCCTATCCTTTCTGAAGAGCATGTATCCATCCATGGCAGCTCTCCAGTCATGCGAGTGATCCCACCACGTTTCTGTGATGGCAATTACGTCATAGCTTTCCTGCTGCATGATGGCTTCCAGCTCCTCCTGTTTGTTGCCCGTGCTGCGTGCATTAGTGTACGTGCACTTCAGCTGGGCTGCTGATTTTACTCTTAACTCAGGCTTTTCATCCCTGGGCTTCTCTTTGGAGAGCCTGGATTCAACCCCTTCCCCCTTCAAACCTAGTTTAAAAAAAACCTATGCTTAACAGAAAGATAAAATGTAGAGATGCAAAGCATTGTCAATATTAGTAGCATGTTCCCTGTTGAATCTCAGAGATACTGCTGAAACTGGGCATGGTCCTAAAAACTGAACCCAAGAGAAAAGGAGTTGGATGCAAGTAAACATAAACGTTATCATTCTATTGCTGTTTTCAATGAAGAATTAGAGAAGCAACAGTTAAACTAGGGGAATGCAAAATGCTTTCTGAGAAGGGAGCAGGGATGTGGCTGGAAACTACAGCTACTGTGAGGGTCTTTGAGTATGAGCCCAGGTGTCTGAGATCTGCATGGCATCAGTAATCCCTACTGGGAGCATCTGAGAGTGTTTCTTCCTGAGAGTGAACCACATGTCTTTGTTGCTTGACTGTAGCTTTCTAAATACTTTGTCCTCTGACTTTACCCCTCCCCTAGGAATTTCTTCCCTGTTACCTCCTATTGTCTAGTCTCAGTGTCAGCCACATGTCCTGGGGAAAACTTGCTGTTAAGCAGTTCTAATACAAGGGTCCTCGGCTACATACTAGTGAAGGCTAGGTTTCGTATATCTACAGAGACAGATATTATAATGCAATCTGAGACTTGTTAACTCAGGTTGTGATTCCACAAACATTTGAAGCCAATGGACAAGGCCTCTGTCACATCCCAGTGCATAGTTCTTACTTATCTTCTTAACTCTATTATGCTGACAAGACAGTTCACATTCAGGTGGAGTGATTTAAGCCAGGCAACTAACATTTGTGGAGGGAAAAAGAACACAAAAAATGCAGGTTAGCTTTCTAGCAAAAGAAAGGCATCAGCAAGAGCAGTCCTTTCCCAAGCCACTCAGTCTGCTTAAGGAGTTCTTCAGAAAGTACCTCTCAAAAAGCAGCTGGATACTCATAGTAGTTTTAGTCACAGTGGAAGCAGATAAGTACTGTTTGAGGTGCGGGACAGCAGGTAGAGCTGCCTCATCCAGAAAGTTTAGGCTTCTACAAAAAAACTATTTACATTTGAAATAAGTGAATTTAGAAGTTAAGTAGATTTAGTAGCTAAGTCCACACTCACGATTTTAATCCTAGAAGCACTTATCTGAGACCCATCCGTCAAGGGGAAAATTAGTCACTCAGTGTAAATAAAACAGTTTAGCCCCATGTTGCAGAGCATGTGTAAATACAGCAAATGGGTGTGTACGTATTTGGCTTTGCTTTTTTTTTCCTTTCACAGCTCCTTTTTCATTAATTAACTGCTTTACAGCAGAAAATGGTGGGAAGTCAGATGTAAGAGTAGACTATGTGCAGAGTCTGGTTTGTATGTAGAAATAGAATATTTGATCCTGTTGGAGAGTCCTAGAGTACAGAAGTGATTGTCTTTCAAGACTTAACAGGTAAATAGTTAACTAGACGAATGCAGCCTAGCCCTTTTATTTTTTGACCTAATAGTGTTTTCATTTGAAAACAAAAGACTGCAACATTTACAGAGGTCTCTCTGTTCAAGTTTTCTATCTCCCGCTTGAGAAAGCTGGAGGGAATGACCTTGTAACATATTTCTGGCATCAGATGAGTGAGGAATAAGGTAGTATATCTCCTTACCCAAGGTTTGTATCACTGGTTTAGGAGTGACTCAGCCTTTCATCTTTTCTAAGTAAATAAATAGAGTGCTCTGCAGTTTACCGTGGGTGGTGGTTTCAGTCATGACCTTAGAAGTTTGTGTTCTCTTTGCTGCGTTTCTCTTCACTCTTTTCAGAAAAGTAACTTCTTATTTTACTTTTTTCCTGAATCTTTGCTACAGTTTCCCACTTCTTTCCTGATTTTTTTTATGTATCATATAAGTAAGAGGAAGCCTAGATATATGATGACATCAGTGTTACGTGGTGGTAAAATGTGCAGATATGTTCCAAATGCATGCTGTTCATATTTATCTTTTCAGGAAACAGGAAAATCTAGTAAGGAGAACATATCACAAAGGCACAAGAAGTACACACAGCCACTCTGTTTCTACTTCCTCCCCTATGGCTTTTAAACTACCTTTAATAAATTCCTTAATCTCTGTATGCTAATCATGATACTGTATAAATAATATTTTCTGTAACATTGTGAGATACCAGGATAAAAACACATTGAAAGTACTAGCTATATATGTATTGATATTACTATTGACCAACTAGAAAACTTAGTACTCAAATAGAAAATATTTCTCTGCTAAGAACAGTGATTTCAGACTTCAGTTAACTGTTACATAGGTTTATACATGAAATACTGCAGACCTCTGTGAAGACTCTGTTTCAATCTGAGATAATGCAAAGACATATAAACAAGATGTTTCTTGAATTATCTGAAAGCAAGTGTTATTTTACAAACAAAAGAAATAATAGCAAGAATAAATGTATGGTTAGCATTGGATAAAAAACACTTACGTGAATTAGTTCCAAAATAGTTGCCTGATAAAGTAGTCAGCCTTGATTATGTGTTGCCCAAGCACAACCAGATGAAACTGAGAGCATGTACTGATGTCAGGTGCTGTACGGCATTCTGTGGATATATAATTTCTAAGGCACTTGTTGCAGTACAGTGATATTCATGTGTTCTTTTTAAAGTTTGTATGATAAGAGCTCAAACTTTATATAAATCTTCATTTAAGTCTAGTATTCTTTGGCACTTACAAAACATAAAAAATACATTAATTGTACATTGATTTGGGCCACTATCTGGTCTGTATTTCATCACGTTCCAACCTTACGAAAGTTTGGATAACACTTCTTGAACATGGAAATGTGATGGGATTCTTGAGGTGGACCTGTGCAGGGCCAAGAGTTGGACTTGATGTTTCTTGGTCCCCTCCAACTTGGGATATTCTGTGACTGTATGATTTTTGTAATTTTGAGAGTATTTCAAATTATGGAGTGATTAATATTTGATAAAAAGCTTTATAGGCCCATAATTGGATACTGTTGTATGGCAGCAGAAGCTGTTCCTTTGGTGTTTTCTAGAGGAAAGGCACTGCAGAGACCCGGGTTCGATTCCAGGTCGGGGCCCCTCCCCGGGCAGATGGATCTCGTTAGCCCTGTAAGGCAATCAATCTACGTCCTGAGGACCTCGCTGCCACCGTCCAAGCTCGCTTGGCCCCGGCAGATGAACCTCAGGATTAAAGGGTGGGCTCAGTTCCGCGCACACTGTGTCTCACCTAAAAAATCCAATGCGCAGGCTGGAAGGTGGAAAGACCTTCCCTGGTTCTTCGTTCGCGAAGACTGGCCATTCATTCATTCATATGAACAGTTTAATACATGTATGCTAATTTTAATCAACTTCAGAATAGCTCTGTGCTGTAGCTTGAAGTCTAAACTTACTTATTCATATACTACAATATGTACATTTCCAAAATAATAAGCTTTCCTATTTGCAAAACTGTAGGAATAGAAGAGTTCCTTATAAAAAGTGAAGGAGTTTTACTGTGATTAGAATCTGGATCACTAAGTATTTTAATGAGAAACTTCTGTTGTATATTCCATACTTTCATATATTTTCATTATGGGTTTACTGTTTTTCTTTTAAACATGAAATTTTTCAAAACAATCTGTTTTCAAAGTGATGTTAATGACAATGCATTCTAATGAAAATTTTGTTGGAGTAGCTATGATTTAGGTACAGTAAGTTTTCTTCTCAATTCTTAGCAAACTAAAAAGTTTTAATGGCTTTTAAAATATATTTCTATTAGCACATGTTAATCTATCTTTTGGGGTCATCTTGTTCCTCTCGTCTGATTTTTTGTTGTGGTGGTGGTGGTGGTGATGGTGGTGGTGGTTTTTTTTTTTATTGTTTGGGGTTTTTTCCTGTTTTTATATAAATTCCCAAGGAATGAAAATAGTGGTAGTTGCTGATGTATTGAATATTAAACCATCATCCTATTTAACAGAACAGCATATAAAACACTTTTTGAAGTATCTTGTGGTATGTTGTTCTGAATATTCTCTTATTATATAGCAGAGCAAAAGTGATATTAATTGTGTCACCCATGTTCATCTCCCATCAGATTATCAAGCAGGGAAACATGGAGTGGTTATCTGCTTTAGCATACATTCTGGGACAGAATTACCCTTCCCTGGAGCTAATCACTAAACAAGCTAGATGACATTTCAGCTGTATTCTGGCCCTTCATAGAAAATATGTAACTAAGCCCAAATCTGTACATACTTAGTTATTTGGTATCTAGAGCCAGAGGCAAATTAGAAGGTGGAAGCTAATACTAAAAGGTTTTCCATAAAGGTCTATTACCACTATTGAGTGTCCCTGGTGGTGCAGTGGCTAAACCACAGCGTTGTCAACGCTGAGATCTGGGTTCGATTCCCGGTTAGGACACTCCCCGAGCAGATGGAGCTCGCTAGCCCTGTAAGGCAATCCATCTACGTCCTGAGGACCTCGCTGCCACCGTCCAAGCGTGCTTGGCCCCGGCAGATGAACCTCAGGATT
>NW_020955290.1:104426-105679 GCF_003031625.1 Empidonax traillii | reverse complement strand
ATCTACGTCCTGAGGACCTCGCTGCCACCGTCCAAGCGTGCTTGGCCCCGGCAGATGAACCTCAGGATTAAAGGGTGGGCTCAGTTCCGCGCACACTGTGTCTCACCTAAAAAATCCAATGCGCAGGCTGGAAGGTGGAAAGACCTTCCCCGGTTCTTCGTTCGCGAAGAGACTGGCCATTTATTATTACCACTATTGAAGGTGTTCTGTATATGTTAGCAAAGATAAAGGTAATTTGGATACTATATGTGTGAGAACAGCATTATTGTTTTTGAAAAAGACAAACTATTTCCAACCTTCCTTAGTAATTTATGGCACTTAGGGAGAATTTTTTTTTTTAGCTTACATATGGCAGGGTTCACAGGAATATTCAAGCTGGATTACCTACTGTAAAAATCCACCTTATGCAGCTGTAGGTACCTTCACATTGGTTTTTTTTTTAAATGTAGAAGAAAGGTGTTTTTCATTACATGCATTGGAGTAAATACAGAATTTGTGCGTATCTACATTAAAAAAAAAAAAAAAAGACCTGCAGCATGTCACTGATTTGGCCTGATGCTCTTGATGCTCCATTAATGAATAGTGAAAAAAAAACACCTGCAAGTACCTAATGAATTAGTACATAGAGCTTTGAGTTCCATGTTTGAAGTACTTTGTTTTAATCTGGAGAATGCATGTTGCACAAGAAACTAGTACAATATGGAACAAAGCTTCAGCAAACTAAGCATTAACATAATGACCAGATCTTTGCCAAAGTAAGCTTGTTCAGTTCGCTCAAGTGCTGTCAATCTTTACACATGAAGAATCTTTCCCATTATTTAATGTACAAATGCAGCAAAACAGCCTGTTACCTGTTTGGAAATTACCATGCTAAACATTGATATAGCTCCATTGATATAGCTCCAAGGATAGCAAAAATTCATTAGCTGTTGAAGTGAGGTAAAGTTGCTGGTGTTTCTTGGTTATTGCTACTCTAAATCTTACTTATAATGTTACTTTGATCTAATTATGTTTATTACTTTGATACACCCTATTCAGTTCTGTCTTCAGATAGTGATTGTGTAGTAATGGCCAGTCTCTTCGCGAACGAAGAACCGGGGAAGGTCTTTCCACCTTCCAGCCTGCGCATTGGATTTTTTAGGTGAGACACAGTGTGCGCGGAACTGAGCCCACCCTTTAATCCTGAGGTTCATCTGCCGGGGCCAAGCGAGCTTGGACGGTGGCAGCGAGGTCCTCAGGACGTAGATGGATTG